>NC_090936.1:1175364419-1175682231 GCF_040938575.1 Ambystoma mexicanum
GGGGGTAGGTATAGTCATCCCCCTCTGCCCTGCCGTCGTTGGAGGTGACAGTCTGTGTGGAACAGAAGGTACATCTTTTAGGGTGAGAAGCTTGGCATATGAACTGCCTCAGCCTCCGCTGAAGAGTCACCCAAGACAGTCACTTCACCAGCTGCCGCGATTAAGCAAGGCTCGAGTGCTTCAGCTTCGACCAAATGGGCGCTTGGATTACACAGCAGGAGGACCCGACTCCATAGCAGACACCATGACTGTTCCAGACGCCGCAGAGATGGCAATGGGATCGACAGAGGCGTGCAAAGACTCAGAGGACTCGGGTGTTGGATATGTTGATGGTAAGATACTTACCTTCGAAGTTTTGGCGGTCATATCTGCTTTCAGCTACGTCCATGGGTTCTGCATGCGGCGTTGTTGTAAAGTTTTACGCCTTGTAGCGGGACCCTCGTGGTCCGTGATCGCAGTCATTTTTGCAACAGTCCCGCAGTGGCTCTTAGCGGACTGGGGCAGACTGGGACTCTGCACCTGGACTCCGTGCTGCGCTCCACGCTAGAACGAGGTTTTTGAATAGAATGTTGGTGGAAAAAGAAACAGGGCTGACAGGTAGTCCAGCTCCTCGCACTTCGAGTAGATCAAGGAGACTGGGGCAGACTGGGACTCTGCACCTGGACATTGAATGCATTTTTTAAAGGTAAAGGGTTTAGTTTAATTATACTGGGTTTCAAAGGTTAAAAAAGGGGGGTTGGGAGTGGACTCCCATTAAAAAAAATGCTTTCGATGCTATTTTTTTCGATGCATTTTTTTCGAGGAATGATATGTCGATGGTAGGAATTTGATGCAATGACTAGGAGCCCAACACCCCTAGTGCCCGTCAGTAATGCAGGGCAAACACTGCAAGGGCGCGCTCCATGAAAATCACTACTTTTGCATTTAGAAAAGAAGTTAAAATACGGCACGTGTGAGGCGTCGATCGATGTCTACTGCACAAGTCTTTCCTGTTTTAGCTAGTCATTGCCTTCCTGGCAGCACCACTTTTCTGATTTACTGAAGGCTAAACAACACTTTCGTAAAATTAGAAAAGTGGCAGACTTTTGAGAACTCTTCGCAGTGTTGCTGCCGCACACCCTGCTCCCACAATGGTAGATCTGATCAGAGTTCGCTGCTGAAAAGCATAACCCCTGCAGCCGTCCATTTGCCTTTACTGCCAATTATTCTTTGCGCATGCACCCCAATGCATTACTCCTTATCCCCACAAATTGGCATGGCACAGAATTTCAAATGGCAAACTTGGCCGCAGTTTTATTTCCATGACAACAGAATTATTTGTACACATTTGTGAACTTCATTCTGTCCGTGTGGCGCTTGCTTGCCGGATTTCCTTTGCTTCCCCCTATCCTTGGTATAGTAGGCCCCCAACTCCCCCGACCCATTGTACCTGTTCCAATCCTGCCCATGCAGGTGTCCGTGGGCGGGGAGAGCGCCGTTTGTTTTTTGGGGGAAGCTGAGCCTTATTTGTCCCTACCAGACGCCCCCGCCGTTTAGGCCCCCAAGAGGCGCTGGTCCGGAAGAGCGAAGACCCATTCCGTTTCCTTCTGGCTCGTCCGGAGTCTATCCTTTGTGCTTGGTTGCCCAAACACCGCCAACTTGTCATATCCTGGCCTGGGTGTCCTGCGACAGCAACCCCCAGGTCTCCTGCTCTTTGCTTGTATTTCGTGGGTGGGTGGGTGGTGAACGAAATTCCTTCCATCTGCGAGCGAGGCGGCGACCGGGTCCCAGTGCAGGAGCGAGATGCCTGGCACCCCAGTCCCGCCTGCTTAAATCCTGATGGCCCCGCCCCTTTCTTTTGTTCCGCCCTTCGCGGGCTTTTGGGCCATTAGGCCTTTGGCGCCTTTCCGCCCCTCGCCTTTTGACCCCCAGAGGATGGTCCCAGGTCCTGGCGGCATGACCCCGCAGGGGTTAACCTGCTGCCTCCTCCATTTTGAGCTGATTTTTCCGTCGTCAGCTCCATAACCCCTGCAGCCGTCCATTTGCCTTTACTGCCAATTATTCTTTGCGCATGCACCCCAATGCATTACTCCTTATCCCCACAAATTGGCATGACACAGAATTTCAAATGGCAAACTTGGCCGCAGTTTTATTTCCATGACAACAGAATTATTTGTACACATTTGTGAACTTCATTCTGTCCGTGTGGCGCTTGCTTGCCGGATTTCCTTTGCTTCCCCCTATCCTTGGTATAGTAGGCCCCCAACTCCCCCGACCCATTGTACCTGTTCCAATCCTGCCCATGCAGGTGTCCGTGGGCGGGGAGAGCGCCGTTTGTTTTTTGGGGGAAGCTGAGCCTTATTTGTCCCTACCAGACGCCCCCGCCGTTTAGGCCCCCAAGAGGCGCTGGTCCGGAAGAGCGAAGACCCATTCCGTTTCCTTCTGGCTCGTCCGGAGTCTATCCTTTGTGCTTGGTTGCCCAAACACCGCCACGCCACTGAGTGGGTTCTCGCCCACTGTGGCTCCCCTTCCTCTCTCCTTCTCCCCTTCCAGTAGTTCAGTAGAGATGTCCTCGAAAAAGAGCTCCGTTTCGTTCGTGGACAAGTTAGTTTTTCCTCCGTCCGATAGGAAGTACTCGGGTGTTTCCCCATTAATCAAGCCATGCCTATTCTGACAGAAACCCCTGCCCTTGCAGAATTTTGCAACGGCCCTGTTCAGCTTCCTCCTTGCCTTCTCAACTGCTGTATGGCTCTCTGCCCCCTCCCCTTGCGCCGGGGGAATATCTTCCGATCACCCGATTTCAGTCTCGCCCCACTGTGCTGCTATTTCCTGCAAAGAGCTTGCAATGTCCCTTGGCCGGGCACCCCTCCCCAGGCTGGTCAGGTCGTTCCCTCCCAAGTGTATTACCAACCCTCTGGCTTCTGCCGCCTACTCAGCAATTTTCCTAGCTGCCCCTCTAGCTGAGCCAACTTCATCCCTGGCACCCCGTGCCACTCACTCTTGAACTCGCCGGCCGTCAGCGCCTCCTGCCGTTGAGTCCAGCTCGCATTAGCCTTTGAGATGCATGAGCGCCCCTACTACCTACACGGTACGTTCCCTCCTTCTTCGTGCTGCTGTGAACTGACAAAAAAGGAGGGAACGGCATGGTTAACTATATTTTGCGGGCCTGATATATCGTTTGTAACATCCTGAAGACCATCTCCCCAACTTTTTGATGCCTTCCGGCCATGCCTGGTCGGGGACACTTCTGCACCTACCACCTTTCCATCTTCCTCCACCTTAACCAGGGTGGGCCAGCTCTGGGACACTTCTGCCCCTACCACCTTTCCATCTTGCTCCACCTTACCCAGGGTGGGCCTGCTCTGGGACACTCCTGCCCCTGCCACCTTTCCACCTTGTACCGCCTTACCCAGGGCGGGCCTGCTCTGGGACACTTCTGCCCCTCCACCTTTCCATCTTGCTCCACCTTAACCAGGGTGGGCCAGCTCTGGGACACTTCTGCCCCTACCACCTTTCCATCTTGCTCCACCTTACCCAGGGTGGGCCTGCTCTGGGACACTCCTGCCCCTGCCCCCTTCCATTCTGCTCCGCCTTACCCAGGATGAGCCTGCTCTGGGACACTTCTGCCCCTGTCACCTTTCTCCACCATAGCCTGGGCTGGCCTGCTCCGGGACACTTCCCTGCCCCTGCCACCTTTCCGTCCTGCTCTGCCTTAACCATGGTGAGCCTGCTCCGGGACACTCCTGCCCCTGCCACCTTTCCAACTTGCTCCTCATACTGCACCCGTAGTAGGTTCCTGACTATTTTTGTTCAGCAAAAGGCTCCCCCACCAATTTAACCTTGCTCCGCCTGCCCTTGCAAGAGTCACCCTGTTGGGAGAGCGCCATTCCTGGCGGGTGAGCTTGAGCTGAATTCTTTCTGCTTGCTTTCCCAAAACCACTTTGCCTCCATTGCCCCTTCTCTCACTCTTATCCCTTTCTTTACCTTAAAGGAGGATCTACCCTTCCATATTCCTTATGTTGGCCCAATTCCCCTGAGCCTTACTCCTTAACGGGTTGCTTGCGCTTGGCTCACGATATAGTCCCCCGATACTTTAAATGGGAGGTTCCCCATTCCCTTGTCACGTCCGGCCCGCTTCCCCCTTCTTCCTCATCTGCGGATGGGACCGTTCCATTCCTTCAGCCGGCCAAAGCTCTCCCGCCATAGACCCAGCAGCCTGCCTCCCCGCAGCTGATACCAAGCTGATGGGGTGCTGTTCCCGACCCCCCCATCTGACTTGTCCTCGCTTCCCGTCAGCCATCCTTGGCCCACCTTCTGGCATCTAGGTAGCTTCTTATTACCAACCACTCTGCTATCTACCCTATGAACCACGAACATTGCTACTTGTTTTCCGATCCCAGAGGGTGAAGGCTGCGCTGGTCTTACTGCCCAGGTCAACTAAAACCCCACTCCCAATGTTTAACGCTGTACCCCACGTTATGCCAGATGGTAATGGTAATGCCTGACTCATGGCCCTCACTCACCACTTCGGAAACCCGGCCGCCCCCCGGGCCAGCCGTCAATGCCAAATGAACCACGTTTGTCATTGTCTTACTCGCCTACTCGCACACACTCCCCAGTAAGCAGAGTCATTTCAAGACTCAACACAGAACTAGCCCTCCCGCCCGTTAACTCGTAGCCGCGAACGGTCTGCCTCCTTTCCTTACACTACCGTATTCAGCGTGGGCCATGGGTTCTACCCCAATGTACCCTCCACCCTCTACTTTGCTCGGTGGGGCGCGTACCTGACTCGTCCTTAGACTCTGCTATTGAAGTCTGCAGCCCGCTTCAGACCTCGTCCTGAAGCATGCGACCTTTTGTGGTATCGCGCCCTCATGCAGGTTATTAATATTGCAGTCTTGCCGCCAAACAATTAATTTCCTCGTCTATTCAAACGTGGCATTGCCGCTGGTCCACCCACGGCTGCCCTCGGGGTCCGTTGTACTTGCGCCCTTTCCGTGTACGAGAGCCCCGACCCTGCTTGAGTAATGCGAACCCTGCAACCTTTTTTACATTCCGTGCCTCCAGAGGCCGGGCTCACCTGCACTAAGGACACCTTTTTGACCAACGAACCCGTCCATTAGGTGTTCCAAAGAGGCCTTAATCCACACGACTGCCCTCAAAACTCTCGCGGCCTGGTTGTGTAACCTGGCGTACCTACACCCATAGAAGTACCCTTTGCACGGTCCATGCGCCCAGTGTGCATCAAATAGCCCCCTTGCCGCTTACCAATGTAAGGACCCTCTACTGCCCCGTTTCCCCTATCGCGTGGAGCTGAGGCCATAACTCCCCCAAGGAATACCTTGCGCATTATGACAAACCCATACGCGCCTCTCTGCTTCTACCCCAACCGTGCTGAACCATATCGCCACTGAAGCTTGCAAAGCAGGTGATCACACTTGTCCCCTATTCAGCTCGAGCGCCTATATGGAACGGCGACCGTACTTTCCAACCGCCCATGCGGCCATGCGCGTCTCCCCAAGTGCGCGCCATGTGTCCACCCAACCAGTGTTTTAAATAACCCCCTTTTCCTCCAAGACTACCTGTGCCTTCAATTATCCCATTTAACATTAACTTAAACATTACGATTCCATGTTCCTCCCACTAGCCGCTCGCACATCCATACTCCTTTGCCACCATTGGTCAGTTCCTCCCAAAATTACGCGCACTGCAGACCGCATCAATTGTTTCCTTTCTTTTTCTCATACTATTGTGGTTGCAACGTTTAGCTTTGCTAGGGGGTTGGTTGTTCGGAGACGACCATGCCTGCTACTTGGAGGTCCCTGCGACCACTTCCTTTGCTGGGAGCCCGTTAATTTGTGTTAATCCCCCGCGCCGCTCTCGTGTGCCACTTAATGCACTTTCTCCTCCCAAACGGGCGGGCGGCCACCTCACTGAGCTATTTGCCAGCCGAAGCCCCTGAAGCACCAACTCCTGCCGAATAAAATTGTTGTGCCTGTGCACCACCTTGGATGGAACACTGAGCGACGCAATCCACAAACCATGCGCGCCTCCTAAAGCCGCACATAGCCCCTTCTCATTCTGGTTCCTGGCAATAACCCCCCTTGGCGTCCCTAGTGAGGCGTGTTGTCCGCCCCCATATTGCCACGCTGGTGAGCTTCCTACCCCCGCTTAGGCGTCCCCACAGGTTGGGGGAACCAGGCGTGCATCGACCACGACATACTAACGCCCGTGGGGAACTCTCCCTGCATCTCTGCCCGTGTGTGTTATCCAACCAACGAGGGGATATTTAACCCTAAATAACAATTGGGGGCAGGCGCCAAGTCATTCTAATGAAACATACTTACTAACACGTGTCCCATCACTGCCGTGATTGCACCAACCCCCCCACGCCTGATTGAATTCGACAAACTATGGTATGGTGCCAGGGAACTACTTTAGGACAATCCCAACCGCCCTCTCTGCACGTGGCAAGAGACGGGCCAAAATTGCGGTCTGGAGAAGACAATACTGCTGCGTTCATATAACGCTCCGAATCTGGGTATCCAGGTGCTGCTTATTATTACCCCCGTGTGTGGTGCTCATTTGTCGACCTCAAAAGGATGAAAGGCTGACCTTGGCCCTGCCGAGATTCGAACCTGTGTTAGCCTGATCTGCACAGATGCTAACGCGAGCGCTCTACTCGCTGAGCCAAATGACCGGACTCAAGATGGAGATATACTCTGATGCTATACGGCGGCCGCTTGAACTCGAACATCCCCGCAAATCTTATCCTTACATTTAACTGCACCTGAATATGAAGCTTGCTAATACACCAGGCGCTTGGCGAAGGGAGACAGCGAACGATGCCCACAAATCCCTCCATGCCTTTATAATCGCGTACCTCGCACGCATTACCTGACCCACCTATTTGCGTTTACTGACAACCGTCGCCCACACAGATCCAACCGGGATGCAAAATTACCCTTTATGCCACCAAAGGTTTATTTGTAACAATTTCAGTTTTGGGGAAACCAGGAATTTATTTAGTTTACATTTGCTAGGCACGGACCCGAGGGTCGAACCTGTGTTGCTTTGTGTCATTTTGTTTTTAAAGCGCGCACATTGCCGCCGAGCTATCCTCCCGGGATCAACAAGCACCGCCATAAAGGTGGCGTCCCCACGTCCTTGCACATTCCCCTGTTTTTATCACGCACCCGGCCCTGAAGCAAATATGAGCCCGACGTGATTTGAACACGCAACCCTCTGCACTGGAGTCGGACGCACTACCGTTTGCGCCACGAGCTCCTTAGTGCAACTCCAGCCCCGACTTTTAACTCTAATAACGTTAACGTTATTAGCTCCTGCACCCGCCCTCACTTCATCCTGATCCTGCCATACCCGCAGCAGCATCCCACTTTCGGCAGAGTGCCACCCCGCTCTCTATTTGTCCTGCTCCTTACCCCACACTCCTTCATTACTGCCACGGCGGTCCTCCTTCGCTGGAAACCGACATCACCGGAACCTTTCTCCCTCTGCAACGGACCGCAGCAACACTTCCTCCCCAACCACGGCAACACGAACGAAATACGAACGAAATTCCTTCCATCTGCGAGCGAGGCGGCGACCGGGTCCCAGTGCAGGAGCGAGATGCCTGGCACCCCAGTCCCGCCTGCTTAAATCCTGATGGCCCCGCCCCTTTCTTTTGTTCCGCCCTTTGCGGGCTTTTGGGCCATTAGGCCTTTGGCGCCTTTCCGCCCCTCGCCTTTTGACCCCCAGAGGATGGTCCCAGGTCCTGGCGGCATGACCCCGCAGGGGTTAACCTGCTGCCTCCTCCATTTTGAGCTGATTTTTCCGTCGTCAGCTCCACAACTACTCCCCTCCGATCCCTCCACCCACCTGATGAAATTGCTGCTGGAAACTGGAGGGGAGAACGCCGGCTTTCCACTCTACATCCTGGTACCCCCCATTTCCTGGTTTTAAATCGTCCCGCTATTGATGTATGTTTTTAGTGTAAATGTCCTTTGCGGCCGATGCCTGTGGGCTTTCGGGGCATAAATAAATAAATAAATAAATAAATAAATAAATGCTTTCCTCTGCGCTCAGAATCAGGACCCAAGGCTCTTATTAGGAGTCCAAGCGTAAAGATTAAGAGTCAAACCGTAAAGATTAAAACAGGAGGCATTTCAAACAGCAGTTTTTGCCATCCGTCCCCCAGATTGTGGGCAATTTTGGTAATTAGGGCATGCAGGAGCTCTGGTTCAAATTTGATGGAACGTGGTATCATTAACCGAGTCAACATGTCTTGAAGCACCTGGCAATCTTGGAGTCAATGATGACACTAAACTGCCCACTTCAATGCAGACCAGGTCCAGGCATGGACAGTGAGGTAACTTTGCTGCAAATGTCAGGACGGACGTGACGTCTAAAGGAAAGTGGCCCCTACCACATGAGCCCTGTTCCTTTATGCGTGACTTGTTTCTCACCCTCTGTGGTTTGATTAAGTAGGGCAGTTCTCCCTCCCCTGTTTCCACAATTAGCTTCTGTCACGATGGGTACATTCTGGTCTCAATCCCACCCTTCCCATTCAGACGCCGCTCTTCTCCTCTGCCCTCCACTCCGGCCCACCCTACTCCCAACTCCTTTTCAGTTGTGTGCTCATTTCATGGTGCGTGGGTGTTCAGTCATTTGCATCTCATTCACACCTGGTGAGACAGGTTTCGAGAAGTTTTCTGAATTTTAGATGGTCCTTCATGGATCGTATTTTTATGGCGAGGGAGCTCCAAAGCTTTAAGGCTAAGCACGGGAATGCTGATCAACCAAGTATTTTCCTTGTGTATGGTGTAGGTTCTAAGCGGATGTCATCGCAGGATCTGAGTGTTCTAGTCGGCTGGTACATGGTGATTTTCCTTTGTATGAATTCCATTGGCTGTGGATTGCTCTGTGTGTTATGCACACTGTTTTAAACGTGATTTGTTTTTTGATTGGGAGCCAATGTAGCATCCTTAGCACTGCTGTAATGTGGCCCCTTCGTGAGAGTTTGAGGTTGAAGTCTGGTGGCTGCGTTCTGAATTTGTTGCAGTTTCCTCAGTAAGTAGTCCGGCATTCTGAGGTATAGGCTGTTGGTGTTGTCTATCCTGGATATGATGAGGGAAATGATGCCAGTATTTTGTGCGTGACGGAGAGGAATGGTAGAATCTTTTTGATCGTGTGCAGGTCGAAGAAGCATTTCTTGATAATTGTGGTCACTTGTGGTTCCAGGGTTAACTCATTGTCACTTAGGATTCTAAGGGTTTTGACTACTTTAGATGGTGTGGGTGGGGTTCCCAGTTCAGTGGGCCATGGGATGTTTTGGTTGGTTCCTTGGTAGTTTCCTGTACTCATGATTTCTGTCTTGTCCGGGTTTATTTTGAAGTTATTAGTGTTCATCCATTGGTAGAGTTCTCTGAGGCAGTCTATTAGCGTTGTGTTCTCTTCTTGTCTATCACCGATTTTGTAGAGGCTATCATCTGTGTAGTTGTAGCAAGAGAAGCAGTGTCTTTTGATGAGGCTGATTAGTGGCGAACGTCGAAGGCAATACCCCCTGCAGAGCCTCAACAGAGGAGTTGCCCAAATGTCACTACTATTCCTGAAAGGAGGACCATGCTTGGGCTAGTACAGGATTTTGAATCAACTTACGTACCTGCAAGTCCACAGAGGGATATAGCGGCAACCGAGCCTGAGAGGGACACTGTGGACATATTACTTACGCCTTGTTAATCTAGGAAATAGAAAACAATTGAATTATTTGCTACTGATGAAAGCTGATATTTAAATAGGGGAAAGGTCTTGCAGATAATTCACCTCAGTCCTCAGCTAAAGACAATCACTACTAAGGAAGTTAAATCGGTGGTCTTGCCGGAATCTACGTATGACAGTAACTGGCAGTGGTTTGTTTTGCTTCACCGATAATAGCTGGGTGTCTTCTGCAGTACTATGGCAGTTTTTTTTAAAGATGGGATTTGAGTTGCAAGTTCAGCACGACGAAATAGCCATGATGCTGACAGCCCTTGTTACTTTGCTAATCCTTGTAATCTAAACATTCTGAGTAACAAGGATGGCAGAGCTATATATCAATGAGATGACAAGGTAAGACTTCCTGTGCAGGTTATTCAAAAAGAAGTTTGGTCTGGTTACCTGTAACTCTTGGGGGAAAGCAACACTGACAACAAATAGCCTATGGTGACTTATGATTTATTACGCGGCACACTAGAGGTTTTGAATAATTTACCAATTGTTGAGTTAGATCTACTTGTAATGAGTGACATCTACTTTTTGCAGGAAACCTGGTATGTGCAGTTAATTCTCTACAGATGTATATGGAACCATCTGCAGACCAGCTATACAGTCTTCTATAGGTTGACCTTATGCATAGGGGTGAGAATCATCTACATTTTATAGAAGAGTTTCTTCCCCAATGCACACACAGTAATGTAACATATGCAACTATTACTGATAGCAAATGTAAGCATAAAACCACAATGTTATTGGTAAATGTATGTGGCCCTCATTAGGACTCCGGCGCTAAACCATGGTGCTATTAGCACCATGGTCCATGCCGGAGTCCGCCATGGAGAAAGGGGGAATTACCACCCCATTCCAAGGTTGGCGGGGCGGTAATTCCCCCTTTCTCCATGGCCCTTCCCCATTCCCATTTTTGCCCCACAGGGCTCAATGGGAATGGGGAAGGCGGCAATTACAGTACCGCAAATTGCGGTACCGTAATTGCCATCAAGGTCCCTTTGCGGGTCCCTACTTTAACGGCTGGTCCAGACCAGCCGTTAAGGTCGGGAGCCGCATAGGGACCTCGTAATAAGGCGTTAAGGGGTTAACGGCGCCGCAGCCTTTTACGGCGCTGTTAACCCTTTAACGCTGGGGTCGTAATGACCCCCTATAACTCCCCCCCTTGGGCCATGAAGACCGGTTCCATTATAAATGATATTGGAAAGGTATACAAAGAATGGTCGCGCGTATTCTCTAAGCTCTGATGTCTCGTTGCTGGAGATCTAAATTCATATTGTGATCTAGTGAAAACGTATTGATTGAAAGATGGGCTTCAAGTTGAGGGTTGAAGCAATGCAGAGATGGTAACTGCTAATTATGGTATGTATGTGAATTTGCAGACAGGTAGTAGTGCCAAAAACATGATGAGAGCTGTGCAATAGTTGACCTTGATGGGTGAGCTAGGACTTGATTATCTTGATCCTGCTGACGTATTGGTGGGTGGTAATAGGGACAAGGTGTCCACTTGCTATGCCTAGTTTAATGGCATGGCCAACTCCAGGATCGATTACATATGTGTATCTTGGGGATATATTAAGGAACTATATTAAAGAACTAGTGTATTATGACAATTGCCACAGTGACCATTGCATATTAAAATTGACATTGGGAAAAACCAGCGGGGATGACTTAGTACATATGCCAGGCAACACCCGGGTTAAAATACAAGGTAACAGGGTGGGTTGAAGCACTGTAAATGCGAACAAGGTTACAGAAAGGTTGTTGGCTAACGTTCCACTGGGGGGAGGGTTCCATTTTTTGAGTGATAAAGACATCTTTATGGAAATCGAATACATTCTTTTGGCAACTGATCTCCATAAGCAAAGGATCCATCGTGACGGGCAGTCCTCTGATGTGGTTTACGATGCAGTGATCAGTAAAAAAATAAGAGAAATGAAACAAAACATTAGATATGTTAAAAGAATTGATACGCTAGCCAAAAGTAGGAAGTTATCTACAATTATAAACATTCGATCCAGGTACAAAAACACACACGTGGTCTATGCACAATGTGCTTTGGCAATTGATGTACACAATGGTTAGCTCCAAGGATACTAGGAAATTCTGGTAGCTTTATCAGAATCACACGGTGGGTAAGATGCTGATACCTGAAGAATACTAGAGGAAACATATAGGTGTTTTATATAACAATGATGAATTGGAGTTAATACCAGACAATGATAAGGGGTATTTTGAACACCCGCTTGATTTGGAGATGGATGTCGAAACAATTCAGAGTCTCATTGAACGTCTCAAACCTTCTAGGGCCCCAGGCCCTGATGGTCTGACTAACAATAGTGCTCACAAAGGTACCTGAATTTTGGGCAAAGTTTTGTATTTGAAACGATTATAGTGCGTTTATTTCAACTTCTTGGAAACAATCGATACTCATTCTGGTACATATAAAGGGTCTAGTTGGATCCTAGTAATAACCAACTATTAGCAATAATCGATAGTATGTGGAAAATATGTTTTAATCTTTTACTAGTCAAACTTAAATACTGGTCATTACCCACAATCTACTAAAGTCACAACAGACTGGTTTCCGACAAGGGATGAGTTTTGTATATAATGTATTGATGTTATTTGCATTAATAAATTCCACCCATAACATGGGGGATGCCAAAATATGTTTGTGTTTCATCAACTAGGCCAGCCCTTTCGACAGTGTTATTAGATCCCGCCGATGGAGTAAACTTGATAGGTGGGGGATTAATCTGGCATTGCTACATTATTTTAAACAAACGTATTGTGACACTTCGGTCCGGATAAGATTGACCAGGAGGGTTTCTTTCTAACATTAGCACCATGAAGGGGGGTGCCAGAAAATCAGGAGGCTCAGAACGTGGGCTCTATTGTATTTCACAAGCCCGCATTCTGTGCTGCCTGGGATTTCCCGCTCCCCCTATCAACCCTTCTCCCTCAGCGTAGCACCAGTGTAGCTACCCACACAGGTGCTAATGGTGTCTTAAAAAATAAAGAAACATACCTTTCCTGTGCGGCCCGGTGCCGGCAGTGCTGCTCGCCCCTCAATCTGTTTTCTATGCTGATGATGACAAAGTCAACAACATGGAAAACGCCAACCTCGTTAAGGGAACCTTGCTGCACTCAGGCCTTTAAATTGGGCGACTGGTCGTCACCTACAGGGTTGGTCGCCACCTCGTGACATATCGCCTCACTATACCTACAAATCGTGGCTTAAAGCAGGGTTGTATCCTCGCGCCCCTCCTATACAATCTTTATGTGGAAGGTACGCCGCAGGCACTAAAGGCGTTCTGCAATTTCCCTCCTAGAATAGAAAACAAATCCATATCCTGGCTATCGTTCGCTGACAATACGGGCATACTCGATAGATCCCCCATTGAGCTACAAAGGTCATTGAATGCACTTTTAGAGTATGCGAAAGAAAACAACTTGCGTGTAAATATGGGGAAAACAAAGATCATGATAATGAATGCTGGTAGCATTGGGAACTAGCTGGCAATACATTGGAAGTTGTTGATGACTATTCGTATTTGGTTGTCTCTCTTGCTAGTAAAATCAGTCATTTCTTTTTAGAAAGCAAACTCAGTTTTAAAATCACTAGATGGGTGGTTTCATAAGAGGTTTCCTTAAAGCAAAGAGAGGTAATTCTATTGGGGGTTACTTCAAGCTGTACAAAGCAAGCCATGTCCCAGCTGGGCTATTTGCAATGGAGACCTTTTCTGAATATCAGATCAGATGGTTAGAAAGATTAGAGGGTAAACTATGGAAAACAACCTTGGGCCTCCCCAACTGTGTGCCAGTTGAAGCTATAAGATGTGAGCTAGGCCTAACCTCTCTCCTATCCTTGCGGAAGATGTTAACTTAACATTTAGATACTGAAAGAGAAGGACACAGAAAATTGTATGTTTGGAGGATTTTTGAAAGAGACCCGTGTGATATGCTAGACTTTAAGGGAACTTAAATCTTGCTGTAATCCGTCCTTTACAAAAATTAGCTATGTCTCTTTCTGATGGCGAAACACGAGAAAATGAATCAATAATTAATGAGTACAAGCTGGTATCCATAATATGGACAATGAAAACTAAGGCTTTGCTGTGGAATAGGTCCTAAACTTTGGATAAATTGTCAGCTAGGAAGAGCTATGCGCGATATGAAACAGAAGGCATGTCTGTAAAGAGAGGCGGAGGAGAGGTGAAGTGGACACAAGTAAGTTTATTATCTGAAGGAGCCCGCCGTGCCCGTCCACTACTAAGCGCCTCCAGCGGTTCATACTTCCCCGTATGAATACCAGGGAGATTGGTTCGCGTGCCCCACATTCCATAAAGGAGAATCTCTACACACCTCGCTCCTTAACGAAAACAAGAAAATTCTCAATTTGAATTGGCAAGACTAAAGTTGCATATTAAACATTTAAACTAATATTACTCTTAAGCTTTTATCATGGTAATCCAAGTAAATTCTGTGAACACTACAAATTACAATTTAAGCACGAGTGACACATCCTATCATTAAGATGTATAGTCTTTCATCCACACAGGTTTTGACCTGGATCTCTGATAAGTACCGGTACTTCCATCAACATCTCTATCAACCACATTCTCGTTCTCAACTAGAACACTTCCATCAGAACTGTCATGAGCACTTCCACCTTGTTCACTCTCACTCCCACCTTGAACGCTTCCCCTCTCCTCATCTCTTTTCTTTTTGCAGTCATTATTAGAATCATTATTTTCTACTCTCTTATCCTCGCAATATGCTTTCGCAATTCTCCCCTTGGACCAGACCTCTCCTCCTTCCAATATAACCACACTCTTCCTTACTGCAGAGATCCTTTTTGGACCCATAAACTTGCTGTCCGAACATTTGTTCACTAGTCTGGGATTCTTTACGTATATCATATCTCCTACTTTCCACTCACGCTCTTTCACTTTCTTCTGTGCATCAAAACACAATTTATTTCTCTCTTGGCTCTCCCTGATACATTTCATTATCCGTTTTCTATCTACATGAACTACTCCCGCCACTCCCAACCAACCTGGACACAGTTTCGTTCCAGGTTCCCTTTTTTAAGAGAAACAAATGGTGATACCTTTGTCACTGAATGCGGGGTAGTGAGATAATTCCATGTCATTATCTCTAACATCTGTTTCCACGGTTTACTCTCTCCACCAGGCCATTGGCCCTTGGGTGGTATAATGCAGTTCTAACATGTCTAATGCTATAACTGCTGAGGAATTTTCTCATTGCCACCGAGACAAACTGAACTCTGTTGTCTGAAACCAGTTCAGTGGGCACCCCCTCTCTTAGGAAAATGTTCTCTAAGAACACAATGAGCTCTCTAGCCCTGACCTCTCTTACTGCTTCCCTTTCAATCCATTTTGTGTGGAAATCCACCAACACAAACAAAAATTTCAATCCATCTCCTAATCCCCTAATGGGTCCCACAATGTCCACCGCAACCTTAGACCACGGTTACTCTGGCACTGTGTTAAAGCTCAACAGTGTTTCCCTCATCACTTTAGTGTTGTCACTCATTTGGCACTCCATGCAGTCCTTCACCCACCTTTCTGCCATTTTGTCTATACGCGGCCACCAGAAATTCTGTCGGAGTTTCCTCTTCATTGCACTTTCCCCCAGGTGACCCTCATGAGCCAACTCCAAAAGAGTCTGCCGGATCACCACCGGAGGTACCACACATCGTCCTCTCCTCAATCTACCTTCGCTTATGTTCAAATCCTCCTTAACTTCCCACCAAATGTTAAAACTCTTATCCAAATTATTCTTGTGGGGCCATCCCTTCACAGTCCATTCTTTGATCAACTTGAGTTCCTCATCAGACTCCTCTCCCTGTAACCACCTTTCTTGGGCCACTGCCTCACTAACTTCAGCTATCACTGATTCTTCCACTGTCTCATCCTCCACTATCTCAGTTTGTTTTAAAGGCATCCTCGATAGACAATCTGCTACCAAGTTCTTCTTCCCAGGCAGATAACTCAAGTCAAAGTTGTACCCTTGAAGACCCAAGCCCCACCTGCTTATCCTAGGCGAACCCAAAGCCCACCTTCCACTCTCGAACAACTGTACCAATGGCTTGTGATCAGAGCAAACTACAAATCGCCTGCCCCACAAGAAAAATTTAAAATGTATCACAGCCCAAAACATGGCCAGAGTTTCTCTTTCGATAACCGAATACTTGAACTCCGCCCCCCTCAACGCTCTTGAGGCAAAGGCAATCACTCTCTCCTTCTTGCCTTCATCCAATTGTACCAATGTGGCTCCCAACCCCCTCAAGCTAGCATCTACAATTAGAATAGTCTTATCCATGGGGTTAAACCTCCCAATAGATGGTGCCTTACTGATTGCGTCTTTGATACCTTCAAATGCCTTCTCACATTCTGGAGTCCACTCAAATCTCGACCCATTTTTTAGTATCATTCTTATTGGGGCCGACACTGTTGCAAAATCTTTCACAAAACGATGGTAATATTCTGCAAGGCCTAAAAATGACTTCACTCGGTCCTTATCCGTCGGTACAGGAGCCTTTTCTACAGCTTCTACTAAACATTTTTTTGGTCTCACACCCAATTCATCAATCTCATGTCCGAGATACTCCACCTTCCTCACTGCAATCTTACACTTGTCTCTTTTCACAGTCATTCCAGCCTCCGACAACCTTCTCAACACTTATCTCAATACTTCATCATGTTCCGCCTTCGATTTTGCAAACACAAGCATATCATCTTGGAACACTACAACATTCCTCACACCCTCCATCACTTTGTCCATAACTCTCTGAAATACAGCTGCTGCCGAGGCAAGCCCGAATGGCATCCTTCTATACTTGAAAGTTCCAAAAACCGTAATGAACGCCGTCAAATGCTGGCATTCTTCCTTCAAGGGTATCTGGTGATACGCCTGAGACAAGTCAATCACAGAAAATACTCGGGCCTTATCGAGAGTTGACAACTCGTCACTCATTATCAGCAAAGGGTGCCTGTCCACCAGAATGTTCCTGTTGATGTCCCTCATATCAACGCAAAGTCTTATGTCTCCATTTGCCTTGGCTGCCACAACGACTGGTGATAACCATTCCGAACTTTCACTTTCTTCAATGATTCCCTTCTGTAATAAGGACTCAATTTCAGCCTTTAGTCTCTCTCTTAGGTTATGCGGTATCGGTCTCACCTTATGCACCTTGGGAATTGCTCCTGCTTTTAAGCGAATCTCATGTTGAAAGTCTCTTACCATTCCCAATTCTCCTTTAAAAACTGCTGGGAACTCCTCCTCCCATTTATCATGTACCTCAGCTACAGAAACAGGATCCTCTGCACTTGCTTGTATCCTGATTCCAAGCTTGCGCTGTTCCTCCCAGCCTAACAAAGACAAGCCTTCCCGTGTGACAAACACCTCTGAATCACAACTTCTGCCCTTATACTTAATCATTGCTTTGAACTTGCCTAACACATCTATCTTCACATTTCCATAGGCATATGGTTCTATTCCCTGCTCCTTTAAATCTTCTACCTTCCTTTGTAAACAGACTTCATATGTTTTCCTCGAGATCAGCGTCCATGGAAAGCAACTATCCACTTTCAATGCCACCACTCTTCCGTTCATCATAAACACGTCAGTCGGAGCACTTCGCTTGCCGGATAGTTCCGATACTTCCAGCATGTGTTTGGTCTGAGTCAGCTGAGCAATATCCGCATTTTCTTCTTGCTCCGAGATTCTTGCACTAGACCCTATGCACTGCACTTGCCCTGATTTTCTGCACACTCTGGTGAAATGTCCTTTTTTCCTGCATTTCAAACAGAAAATGTTCTTTGCAGGACAAAACGTGCTCGTAGAGATATGGCGATTGCTTCCACATTTGTAGCATTTGACTTCTCTGCTCAAATTCAATTTCTTGAATGCTCTCACAGCCGCTACTTCACCCTCCGCTTTTTCACTCTTCATCGTGGACATGTATTTGAGAGTCTGTTCCATTCCTCTCGCAATCTCAATTGCTACCTCTAAAGTCACATCTTTGGTTAACAATCTTTCTTGTATTGTCATGTTGCTTGTGCAACGCACCAGTTGATCTCGTATCAATGAGTCTGTCAACCCTCCGAATTCACATGTGTGACTTAATGATCTTAGCGCTGCCACAAAGTTCTATACTGGCTCCTGTGGCTCTTGAACTCTCTGAAACAACTTGTGCCTTTCAAATGTCGTGTTCTTTTTTGCTTCAAAATGGATTTCCAGTTTCCTCTCAGCTATATTGTACTGGTCCAAATCACCTTGGCCCTCCAGTGGGGGCTGGGGCAAGCCATCATAGAAACTACGACCTTCAGTGCCTAGGTTTTGCAAAGGAATCGCCTCTTTCCTCCCTGCAGCAAATTTGTCACCCCCAATTGCCACCAAGTAGGTGTCAAAAATCTCAGGGCGGGGCCATACTGGCTGCAGCCATGATGAATGTAGAATGTCACTTGCTCCACCTATCTAGACAAAACTGTTTGTCCCACAAAACTGTGCAAATGTCTCTAGAAGCCTTCAATTTGGTTTTGATGCTAGTTGGCAACACTGTCTAAGTGTGCACTTCCTTTCACATGCTAGTGTGCTGACCGTCTCACATAAAGCTCTCTTGCTTCAAAACTTTCCCTTTCTTCTTTTCTTTGGAACCGATAGGGCTTGTATTCTCTCTGTGTCGGGGGCGTATCTCTCTTGTAATCCTGAGCAGTCAGCCAGCTAGCTTGCGTCAGCCGCCCCTGCCTCCCCTCCTCCTCACCTTTATACGTGAAGCCTGGGGAGTGCAGCTGGTCCCACGACCCTGCGTTCAAATGAACGCGGCTCTGGCAGCTCCAGCAGCACTGCAGCTCCACCCAGCCCTGGGCCTCCAGCCGTCCGCGCTGGCGAGGCCCTGTCAGCAGGAGGGCTGGGGTGTCGCGGATCGCGGGCTGTCTGCGTCCCTTGGCGGGCCCCCTTCGATCCTCGTCGCCAATGTAAAGAGAGGCGGAGGAGAGGTGAAGTGGACACAAGTATGTTTATTATCTGAAGGGGCCCGCCGTGCCCGTCCACTACTAAGCGCCTCCAACGGTTACTGGGTCACGCGAACCAAGCCCCGTATGAATACCAGGGAGATTGGTTCGCGTGCCCCACATTCCATAAAGGAGAATCTCTACAATGTCCTTTACTGGGTATTTTGAGTGCATTGTTGCTACTCCAGGTGAAAAACCAAATCGTTACATAATGAAACTACGGTTTAATATATCACCAACATTATCGCATGCAGGCGCTTGGCAGTGTCTCATGCCAGAACAGAGAACCTGTTGGTTGCACAAGCGATCAATAGAAACACTCTGCTATGTTTTGACAGTCGGCTCTTTCCTCGTGGATTATTGTGTACGAGGATTTAGCAAATTTCTTAGTGACATTAGCCACATACGGCTGGACCAGAATTTGTGTTTATTCAGCTACACCCTTGGTAATAACCACTGCAGCCTACCACATATGCAGGGAAGGAGAGATGTTATGGTCTTATGCAAAGTAAAACATGTTTCTAGTAAATTAAAAGGCAACATCAAAATGTAATCATGTATTTTAGAATTACATGCTGTTTTATGGAATTGCCAACATTTTTGTTTCATGCGATAGGATGAGTTATGACAATCAGATGAACGATCATGTCTTGTGCCTTCTAGGCGAATTTCTTTTCCTGACCCGTAAATTACTTTCCCCAAATATTCTTGGAGGGGGGTCATTTTCGATTATGAAGTCCAATACTAGAATATTTGGGGAAAGTGTTTGATTTTACTGAGGGTGCATATTTGGGGAAATGTTGCCCCTGGCAGCATTTTCCTTAATGAGATGTTCACCAGATACAGCTTGTTTTCCTCAAACAGGTGTTGTTTCAAAGGTCTGCAAAAGTGCGGGCTTGTTTAACTGCTGATGCCATTGGAAAAGTCATTACGGCCTCTGGGAACAGGTCCAGGGAAGAAGTGATTGAGAACGTGCAATTTCTGAAACATTGCGGTGCAAAAATAGCAATTTCTTTTAACCCCATTAAAGATGAATAGCACCTTGAAAGGTAGGCAAGTCCGCGTAACAAATCATGCTTCTGCTTTTTAGTCACACACTGCTGTGACGGCGCAAACAGTCCATTCACACACAAAAAACATTCTCAAGTGCACACCTGAAGGGCAATATACACACTTTGGTAAAGTATAAGTATGGAGGTGTGCAGGGGCAATGTTGTGTGTTAATTATTTCCTAAAAGCAAACCTACCCCCAAGAGGCCATGGTGTGTTGTACATATCACCAAGGTTGGACTCACGGAAAATGGTGTGTGGTGGGGGGGGCCTTCGTATAAATGTTTCTATGATGAAATCCCTAACAAGGGAGATATGCATCCAGCAGCTAGAAGAATACTGCACAAAAATACATCAAATTGTAGCTCCTTGAACATACTAGAGCAATTTAAGAAGGGGGGGATCTTTGGGATGAGGGAGTGCCGTTGTTAGATGAACAAGTTCATAGATGGTGGGGAAACAAGTATTGTTTCACCTCATTCCTAAACTGCTGGAGTTATGGGGCGGCTTTGAAAAATCTGGGGTCAGTTTGTCTTAGAAACTGGGGACGGGGACATAAACCCATAAAGCTTGTAGCTGGGTCCTATTTGACGTTTCTATAATTCTGAGAAGGGTTAGATGCGGGCGCTGGGACATTGGGTGCTTGACGCAGGGAGACATTTTGTTGGCTGGGAAGTCTGTTTTTTTTAGTGTGCCCAAGCAGCAAAAGATGCTAATGTTCTTGACAAGGATATTCACAGGAAGAGGAAATCGATATCCACTAAGCTGGCGAGTAGGACATTTCCGTTATCGATACGTGAGCGGGCAAGGATACAAATCTAATGGGGTCTGGATACAGGAATGGTTTCAACATAGTCTGGGTGGGGAATTGCTGCAAGACAATTTTGGATGGCTAGCTGATGTGCTCTTTGAAGGTGACCTTGAAGTCCATGGAGATTTGGAGGGATCTGGTTTAGTTGGTAATCGACACGGAGCAGCTGTCAATCTTCGCGGGTGAAGATTATTAAGCAGAGGATGGACCCCTGGGGGAACTCCACAAGTGATGTGGGCAACAGGGCTTCTGGAGGTTTTGCATTAGACAAATTGCTGTATGTTTGACAGGAGTAAGGCCAGCTATTTCAGGCCTGTGCAGTCGTAGTCCTTGCGGTTGGACAGAGCGATGTGGATGGACCAGTGGTTGATAGTGTCAAAAGCTGTCAAAAGATCCAGTAGTGCTAGAAGGGAGGTGACCGTCTTGTATGTGATGTGGGACAGTCTGTGGGCTGCGATCAGGTGAAATGCAGGTTGATAGCGTTGGAGAAGCTTGGCACAGGCAATAATGATTTGGAGCTAAATTGTGACTGCTCTTTCTAGTACCATGGGCAGGAATGGAAGGTGATTGATTGGGCGGTAACGCCTGTGCATCCCTAATTCACAAAGTGTTGTGCACCTACTGTGCACCTCAATGGCCAGAGGGCCCCTACCCCGCCTTATAGAAGAGTATGTGTTACGCTCACCTGGCTCCCACAGGGGCGTTGATCGGAACTGGACAGCGGTTTCCACCCACGAGACGCGTAGTGCAGAGATGACAGACTGGATTGGCCCACCTAATCTCTTATTCTCACCTTAGGTTTTTAAAGGATGAGCTCTCCATCCTGCGTAGAATGCAGGGGTGCGTGGATAACCAGTTATTTCACTGGTCCGAAGGAATTGGAGAGATCCAGAACAATATTGACTGAGGTTCCTGGCGAGGAGCTTTAAGTATATAGTTCGTAAGAGTTCAAAATGTCTGACTTTCACTCTTGTCCGATTCCTTGCAGCTTGCAGCTTGACCCTAGAGAAGATTGCCTCGTGCGGCTGGTAAAGTTCAGGTAAGAGTATGTTTTATCCAACACTCTCGGTAAATGACATCTGTATGTAATCTGTTGCTTTCTCCCTTATTACAGGTGCAGAGTGAAAAATGATGGCGTTTTCAGGAATAATACCTCCGGCGGTAAAATCAGGTAAGTCTATTATGGAGAAAGAGATTCCCTTGGTTTGTTCTTTCGGCTCACCTGGCTGTCCTTTTGTTCCCCTTAGATGCTGGAGTTCGGCGAAGATGAATGGAGGCTGCGCCGGCCCATGGAGATGAAGAATGCCTCCGGCGGTAAAATCAGGTAAGTCTATTGTGGCGACTAATATTGCCTTATTATTCTCTTGGCTCACCTCACTGTTCTTTATTCCCGTTAGGTGCCAGAGTTTGGCGAAGAAATGATGAAGACAGAGGTGGATCGTGGAGGTGCTGCGAAGGCTGGTGAGTATAGTGCGGCGCTGCAGCAGGCGATGCGACGCGCATCAAATAACGTCTTTCTTCCTATTCAAAGGCGCGATGGATCCAGAATCAGGTGAGGAAATAAGTATTGTTCTTGTTCTAACCTTTTTTCTTCTTTCTTCCCTTTTTCTAGGAGCTCCAGACTCGAGGCGGGCGTGCCAGAAGACTGGATGCTGGCTTGCAGGCACGGTGAGCGTTACGCTGCAGGATGCAGAATAACACGCAGCGTGAGCTGCTCTTCGGGCGTGGTTTAAATAGCCTTCAAAGTAGTCTCGGGTAAGAAGTTCCCAAGACCACACCCGAGTAAGAAAATAGTCCCTGAAATAAAGTAGTCCCCCTTCACACTTCACGTTGGCTTGAATGCTGAGCAGCATGGTCTGCATGAGGTAAGTGAAAGCAAATGAGCCTGGTGCCTATGGCGCCAGGACTGACCCCTTCTATGAGCCTGGCGCCTAGCCGGGGCTGCTGGGTTTTTCCCAAGTATCTGGATGCCTGCTCCCGGGACAGATGGACCTGGTCCGGATGCCCAGGGATAGGAATCATGACAGTATGTGCGTAGTACAACCAAGGGCTAAACGCCCATCTGCACGAATTTGCAGTAACAGACTTGGGGGTGGCCTTCTGCCTTTGTCAATAGGAAAAGATCTGCGCCACATTCTTGCATAAGCAGTATGGGACGAGCAGCGGGCTGCCACACCCGGGGACGTCAATTCCATAGAACGCTAGGCAGAATCGAAGTGACTTTTTTATCCCAAGGACATTGCAGGAAGTGCCATGATATGACCCTTGACCCTCTCATGGCATTGCAGGAAGTGATATCACAGGTTCCAAATATATTAATCACCGTTGACGGGGTCACAATATGACTTCGGCACCCCCGTTATCTGCCTTCACATGCCAGTACACCCTTGTACAGACAGGTGTTGCTGCTATCCTATGCCATTTATATCACCATGTGGCATATACAGTCATCACATGCTGAGCACATCTTCCTACATGTGTGTGCGGCCGCCTCTTACTAGTTCAGGATCATACCATAATAAAGGATGTAAACATTTCAAAGCCCAAAATACCGAATTTCGAGAGCCCCATTTGACTGTTTGGGTCTGGGTTAAGTTAATAAAAAAAGTAGAGGGGCATCGGGGAGGGAGGTTGGGGGCAGTATAATGGGGTATTTCTTTTTTGCAATACTCACATAGATCCGCTACTTCTAGACGCACACCCAGGTATAGTCATACTGTATAAGGTAGAGCCGGACATATCCAGGTGCCGCAATCATTAGCCATGTGTAACCTCAAATGCCCTAGTATTGCCAGTTTATGGCACTTAATGCTTCAGATGCCAAGTCTAGAGAAGGCATAACCACACGTGCTGCCATCAGATGCCCAGTTCAGCCCACAGGCCTTCATTAATGACATCTATTGCCAGTTCATGCTTCATCTGCCTATTACAGCTTTGCCTTGCTTGCCCAGGTTATGCCATCATATAGTGTGCTCCCTCAAACCCTTGGGTTCTTCTGGCAGTCATTGGCCCTCGTTACGAGTCAGCCGATCCTGAACAAATTGACGGTAACAATGGTTACCAGCACCTTTTCCAGAAAGGTGTAGTCCAAGCAGTGAACAACCGGCGAGCCTGACCTGCCGGTAGTTCAGGCCCGAACTGGCAGAAAAATGACTGAAGCACCGGCACCGTTAGCAACAGCTTCAGTGTTCCCATTCCCGTGGAGTCCTGACTCCGTGGGAATGGGAACTTACCGCTCCAACCGTAATGTCCTAGTATTACCGGGATATCGGGCGGCGGAAACATTAAGCAGAGGTTGCCGGTAGGCCGCCGATGAGGGCTAATGTCTCAGGTGCCTGATAAAGTCACCTTTATTATTGAGAGTTCATGACTCGCCTGCCACATGTGCCTCATGGCCGCGTACAGATGTGGGCAGGCTGCGAGTAGAGAAGCCATCTCTGTCTCTGTTCTGTGTGTCTCTCTCTCTCTACCCTTGCTCCCCCCTCACCCAATTTCCAGCACCGGGTGAAACTACATCAATGCTTGGAAAGTGTGCGAGGCATGCAGCCCACATGGACAATACATATACATTAGATGTGATGCCATATTAAGCGAATTCAATTAAATAAGTTCTTTGCTAATACAGTGGGAGGTACACACCATGTGTGTAAGTATATATGGGATTTAAAAAGCGCTAACGTTCTTGGGAAGCAATGGAGCACTGTACATGCGGATGCATCACAGGGGTTAAAGGTCAGGTGCAGGGTAGCAGAGGAGCCGGAATTGATAGAGGATGCTGAGGGTTGTGGGATAGCATATTGCAAAATGGTGTCTTGCCTCTTCAGGTGGGCCAGGTGCAGTACCCTAATGTCCACAGGTGGCCGCTGGTACTACTGGCTACCCCTAAATGATGTCATTGGTGGCCCTGCCATGCCGCTGCCAGCTTCAGTCAGTGTGCAGGCCACCTGCACATTGTGACCTGTGCACGCACCTATGGTTGTGCATGTGTGTGCGAGACATACATGTATGCTAGTCCTTGTGAACCGCCTCTTTGTTGTCATGTGCACACTAAATAGTAATGCCTACTTACTCGTTGCATTGATCCTGAGATCCACTCAGGCAACTGCACCCCTCTCTTAATTCACATGGTACAAGGGATGTCGACTGGATTCTCTTTCAGTGATAGGACTGAGACCCGCTTACACAACTAACACACAGAATATACAGAGTTCAACACAACACACCAAGGAACAACACAAAATGCTTCTTGCACAATAAATGTTATGTTTGGCCTTTTACAAGAGGTGACCTCAGTTGAGATTCGGTGAGCCAAATGGCCGCCATTTTGTGGGCAGCTTCAGTTGCAGCGATTCACTGCCATTTTGAGCTACATCTCACACAGAGACAAGAGGAAATGTCCTTGGAGAGATCATTGCCACAAAAGGCTGCACTTTGAGGTTTTAAAGGTTATTACTGACCTGAATTCCAACCACGCCGGGTTTTTAGGATCACCACGGACTATTTAAATAACTCATTTATCTTCACTGCATTCAGATGTATTTCAAGGGGACATCCTGAAAACGTGCAGAGGACCAAACTTGGAGACCCCCTGCCCTAAATGAATGCTAAGGTAATGCAAAATGTAGCACTTTATCTTTGCCCCTTCTTACCATCACCTTTGAACTAGAGGGCAGTACTGTAATAGTGACGCCATATTGAATTGCTGGAATGCATTCTTATCAGCTAATAGTACTAATTTATACCAACATACGCTGGCGCCTCAAACTTATCACCCCTCCCCCCCACGCCACTTTTGGAAAAGGGGTTGTTATCAGCAAAGCATTGGCACATTTCAGAATTCAGTATCCACGCAAATTGTATTGTCTGCCAAATAGCGTTGCCGTTTCTTGATCACGTAGTTACGCATGCCCTTAGTCTCGCCTGACGCAACTCCGTGCCACTCGGCTACTGGGCCAATGAAACTTCATTGTGGATTCGTTAAGCATACGCGCACCCCACGAAATAAGGCAGCCCTGTGCTGCTCAGCTCCCACTGCACTAAAGTACCAGTGCACTATCAGTAATCATTGTTCCATTCCATATCTAGGTAGTCATGACCCTCCTCACTTTGAATGAATCTTTCTATCATACGTCAATTTGATCTTAACATTGCTACGACCCTACGGATCCATCACATATCCACTGTGTAAATTTCACTCTAGGGCGACAAGTGTTTGTATTAGCCCCTTTATCATTGTAGGTATATAGGCATATACTGAAGAGTTTCGCCACACAACCTTCATGGTCAGTATCTATTCCAGGAGTGAAATGACTTCCCAGACCATTGTCAGGGTATTTCACCCCATTCTGCCCTGCGGGGGTGCGAGCAACAGGTGAGAGACACTATCTCATTTCAGAATATCCCTTCATAAGAGTAGAACTAGCACTGGCTTTAAAAGGCTGAGTAGATTGTAGTGCCTTGAAGGGAATAAGCAAGTAGGGCGATACATGCTTAAAGGCCAGTCTAGACTGCAATATTCAGTAATCGCAACAGTAGTGCTAAAAACAGCAAAGGTATACTCAAAGCGCTTTAATGCTCAAAGGGGCTCCTTGAGGCCTGTGTTAGCATTGTATTGAAAAGTATTGACATAGCAAGAGCATTTTTGTAGCACTGTAAAAGACTCATAGTGACAAGTGTGTTTCTGTGTTAGCATGCATTCATTCATTTATGCAACCAGTTAATATAGCAAAGCACTAAGCAGCTTGATATCTTGATCATATCATACATACATGCACGCAAGCACGCTTATGTATGGAGTTTCGAGCAGGCCAGTACATTAACCCTATATGTACATACAACATATAGCTATAGGGAGTAGGCAGAGAAATCAAATCTGCGTCATTTTCTCTGTTAGAGGAATACATAGCATCTAGCTTAGACAAACAGCTCGTGAGGTTGGGGCCTTGAATTAGGGACATTTAGGGCCAGTAGATAATTCGGCTTGAAGCCGTTAGAGATAAATCGTCCAGAAGCCGACACTTGATAATTCGTCAACAAGCTAAAGGGAGGTAACAACCATATTGCTAACCTTAATCCTAAAAGGAATCAGGAGGTGCCTCTAGATCAGAGTCAGAAGCATGGGATTTGCCCAGCAAGTGGCAGCCATTTATAGTAAGGGGGATTTCCAAACGTGGGCCCCTATATATATGTTGCTTGCCCAAAAGCCAGGGCTGCTATTGCTGAAGCCACGCCAGGAGTTTCAGGGGGTGTGAGCTCTGAGCTACACATTAAAAGCATTATTATATTTTCTTTAAGATGAAATGGGTTTTGGCTTCATTGAATAATGTGCAATTCTGATCCTTTGTGCTTTGATGCTGTTATTTTGTGCTTTGCATTGAATAGTGTCATACATATCAAAATGAATATGATTGCTTTATTGATTTAAGCTTTTCATTTAATTTGGAAATGGAACAGGTTTGAGTCCCTGTACACAATATTGAAACAGACAATATTGCAGCAGTGAATTGAGCATTGCGATTTGACTTTAGAAGTGTTGTGCCTTTCCTTTCCTTACAGAAAGGATACAGGATGGGCAGGGTTTTTTGTATTGTAGATGTGAATTAAGTCCTAAAACAAGAGCACTGATGTTAATTTAGTGAAAGAAACGTGAATTGGTATCTACCAAACACACGTGTTTGAACCTTAGGTTGATCTGGTGAGGAGAACTGAGGGGCATTGAAGTTGACAAATGTGTTTGAACAATGTGTTGATTTAGCAACTGAGGGCATAGAAATGTAAATGAAATACTTATTTTGTACACAACGTTGGTCATTCTTGATTCTCGCATATATTGGTACAGTGAAAAGCTTATCGAAAGCACAGTGATATGTGTGGCATTTTGCCTCTCTTCGAAGTCTTTCTGTTTTGTCAGTCTCTCTATCCCTATGTTTGCATTAGGAAGCGACACAAGAATTTACATGGAATGGTTGCAGAGACAGTGAGTTAACTGTCAGGTTCTGAGGGTTGTAAATTGTTGTGATAGTGAGTGGGGAAGGGAAACAGACTCTGAGGCCCACAAATTATAAATCAAATATTGTAGCATGAGCATAGGATCAGCTTTGAACTGGTCAAGGGGAGACATCCTCTTTGGTCAATCCAT
Source organism: Ambystoma mexicanum (assembly GCF_040938575.1). Taxonomy (NCBI): domain Eukaryota; kingdom Metazoa; phylum Chordata; class Amphibia; order Caudata; family Ambystomatidae; genus Ambystoma; species Ambystoma mexicanum. The sequence continues at coordinate 1,175,392,201 of NC_090936.1, forward strand.
TGGCTGATAGCTTCTTCCGTCGCATTAAAGGAATGCTAGACCTTTCGCTGAGCTCAGCTGAGAGTAAGGACAGAGTTCTTATCTGCCAGGGATGATTGTTAGACATGACACGCGACACCATGATGAAACTTCTGCCAGTGAAGACTGGTCCTGAAGAAGGCATGTTTAAATTAATTCAATGTGCCGAAACATACACGTTGACACCTATAATTATGTGATTTGTGTTGATTAACACCATGAAATTTTGTATACTCTGGCTGATGAAACCGACTGTAACACTTCAAGAAATTATTTCTAGTCTAAAATAATTCACTACAGATCATTTGAATAATTCCTGATAGTCAATATTGAAAGTATATTTTTCTTGTCAACAGTTAATCTATATTTATTTAACTAGTGTGAACGCTGAGTGATTGGGGCGTGTATGAATACATGATCATGGGAAGGAATTGTGTGATATTTTTACTGGTGGTATTCACAATCTTACTAATGTATATTTTCTAAAATTGTTTCTTGTTTGATTGTGATGACTTGTTTATAATCATAACACCTGTTTCCACTGAGGCACTTGTGTCACTGTGACTGCTGTGCTAGTGGAGCTGGTGAGGCACGGTTTTGTGCTGTGGGGGAAAGATGTCTGAATATTTGTAGTGTGCAGCAGTCACCAACTAATGGCAGGGCAGGTGTTTCTCTTTAGGAGCGGGGTTGCCTCTTGGCCTGATTTTAAGGGGCATCCCCTTCCCAGGTTGGCAGAATTCGTTTGCTGCCCTCTGCCCTCTATTTTCGTGTCCCTACATCTCTTCTGACCCTGTACCACCTCCCCCTTCTTGCCAGTGCTGCGGTTCCGCAAGTATTCCCGCAGTGGCAGCTAATTAATAGTGGACCCTCCCCTATGGGTTGGCAGACACCCAAGTACACCACCCAGATACATACCAACACCTGGGACTCGAGTACACCTGCCTCTCCTTCTCAACCCACTAACTCTCCCTCCCCTCCACATTCTCTTTCAAGCCAAGACTCTGGCAACATGGCAGAACCTGCACTATGTAAGACCACTTTACATTCCATTGCATTTGCACAACAAACCGCCATAGTATTTACCTTTTGCTCCAAAAAGGGTTAACAAGTCCCCTTGTCCGACAATGTCCCTCAAAATTACCTTGATTTGGTGGTACACCGTAATCTCTTCCATGTACCACTCTTGTGCAATTTTTTATTTCTGAATGACCTTTTAGGGTCAGGGGTGCTGATATAGCAGAGAAATCTATGGCGATAGCCTGGCACTGCTTGGAATGGTCAGGTGGCATTGATGGAAATTCCATGTGACCAGTTACAAGTGACCGCCACTGGATCCAGTTCCTGGCATGTGGGTTTTCAGATATCTGCTAATCTCCTTAGAGAAAAAAAACAGTATATTCCAGTTGTAGCTAGGACCTGGCTGTAGGTGTCTAATGGATTTTTTTTCTCTTTACTTGGCGGTACAATTCCATTTCCGTTTGAGCTCAAACTATGTCAGGTCAATGTCCCAAAACTTGTACACTGTAACTGGACCCAGTAGAACCCTGTAACAGTCAGGAGGGTCAGTTATACCACGGAGGAGACCCAGAGACCCACCTGGTTGGGGAATGGTTGGGTCAGGAGATATCTAATCCAGGCGAAGCACAGACGGAGAAATGTAATATGGAACTCCAGGACGGGCCCAAAAGAGTCGGAACGCAGCCTTTCTGCGAAGTAGCAGAGATGACGACGTTCAATTCTTGCGGCGGTCTGAAAGACATGGAACCTTCAGGCGGACACACGAGAGTCAGAACGTCGCACTCATGCGAATTAGAAGAGACGCCGACGTTCGACTCTGACAGCCGGCAGAGAAGTCAAGGAACCGCGAGCAGGGAGAGGCGGGGCTGCCGCGGCATGGGGAACATGCGGGTACTCGGCAGTTGTAACCCACCTGAGAACCGCGGAGCCGCGCATTATGAAAGACAGCTTTGTAACAACATAATAGAGCAGGACAAAAACACAAAACTCCCAGAGACCCACCAAAACCCTTCCAGGAAGGAACTAAGAACTCACCTGGTCAGAGATGACTGGAACAGGGAGCGGGTGGAGGTCGAGGTCGAAGAGAGCTTGCAATGCCTCAAGGGAAAAGGGGGCGGGGCTTGGGAGAGTTTATATAGACTGGAGGAGGAACTGAATACTGATTGGCCTGTTAAACTCCGGCTATATAAAGACAACGCTGGAAGGCGAGAGTGTGTTCATTCTTGGTTTTGTTGCAGATCGAACCAGACAGGACATCAGGAGCTGCTGAAGGCTGGTGGGCGTATGAGGACTAGGAGGAGAAGCCTTGCCAGAAGTCCTTACCAGATCCCCTGCAAGGATCAGAGAAGAAGCATACGCACAGAGAAAGGACCTTGCAGCAAATTTTGATTAAAGCTTATTTTCTTTTTATCCTTTTTGAAATAGTCTGAATAAAGACCCATTTTTAATTTCCATCAAGCCGCCTAGCTGTCTCATTGTCACAAATTTTGGTGACAGCGGTGGGATCCTGAAACACGGTATGGAGAGTATCGTCAAGGCCTTAGCAGAAGGCCAGCAACAGCTTCAGCAACTGGTGCAGGAGCAGGGAAATCAAGCCCAGGCGGATCGACAAGCCATACAACAAGCCCCACAGCTGCAAGCTGCCTCCCAGGATGCCCTGAAGAAAGTGACAGAAGCTGTGGTTGCTCATAGAGGCATGACGCCTGCCCCTTCCAACATTCTACAGAAATTCCAGGCCGGCGAGGATCCAGGTTATTTCTTTACGAATTTCGAACGGGTCGCTAGAAACTCCCAGTGGCCGGTGGAGAAATGGGGGCACTTCATAGCTCCTTTGCTAACAGGCTCAATGCCAGGGGCTTACCAGGCGGCAAACCCTAAAGGAGACACAAGTTACGCGGACATAAAAAGAACCATCCTAGAAAGGATGGGGGTGGATGAGGAGGCATATCATCAGAAACTTCGGGAAACCAAACTCTGCGATCGGGAAACTCCGAGGCAACTGTACTATCGGGTACACGATTTAACCGAAAAATGGTTAAAACCAGCCAACTGCACTATACCTGAAATCATGGACAAAGTGAAGTTAGAGCAGTTTGTGGATGCGCTTCCAAGCAATATGCAATGATGGGTCCGACAACACCATCGACCCACTCTCACTGAAGCCATTGACATTGCCACAGGATTCCAAAAAGCAGGTGGAGCCAGGATAAATCCTGTGGAAGGAGGAAATAAACCCTTACTTCCTCGACCCACGAATTTGGGAGATGTAAAGCCAACCAAGGTAGATCCCAGAGGTTCGACATGGCCCATCTCCAGCAGGCAACCCTGTGTTATGATTGTGGGGAGTGGGGACATTTCGCCCGATTTTGCCCAAGGAAGAACAAACCAGAACCTATGGAGATTGGTTGTATACAGAACCAGGAGTTTAGAAGGAGAAGAGAGCCCTATACAGTGGAAGTTCAAGTGGACGGTGTACCCCGACAAGGCCTGGTCAACAGTGGAAGCGAGCAAACCGCCCTCAGACCAGAAGTAAGTGTCGTGGGAAAAAAGGGGAAGCAAAATATTTCGGTGAAATGTGTACATGGGGATGTAAAGTCCTACCCTTCCAAAGAAGTAAACATAGAGGTTAACGGGGTTCACACACCAATGGAGGTAGCCATCATGCCTCATATACCTGCTCCTGTATTAATAGGGACTGACCTGCCCAACTTTGATGACTGTGTTAGAGAAAAGGAATGGTTAAGAAGAGCTCCTTTCTCAGAAACGGATATTGAAGGAATAGGGAGAGAATACCAAGGAAAACCAGAAGAGAGGTGAGAGAAGAGAAACGGAGATGGGTGGAGAGTTTCAGTGGACTCGTAGATTGGATTTCTGAAGATAAAAGAGTTTCTTTTAGAAGCAAAACACTAACTGACCCATCTTTAAGGCATGTCCTTGAGCAAGCAATGAAAGACCCAGAAAGTACAAGCAGTTATCCGAGGTTTAAAGTACAGCGGGGACTTCTATACTGGGTTACCAAAAAGCCTGATGAACAGGAGATGGAGCAACTTCTAGTACCCCTGAGTTTCAGAAAGTCTATACTGGGGATGGCTCATGATGACCAGACAGGCGGTCACATGGCCAGAGAGAAAACCCTAGAGAAAATCTTGCAGCAGTTTTACTGGCCCAGAGTTTATAAAGAAGTGGCAAAGTACTCTGATGAATGCCCCACATGCCAAAAATCAAACCCAAACAAACCCAAGACGTGCCCCATTAGTACCTATGCCATTAATCGAAGAACCATTTTTTAGGATTGGCATGGATATAGTAGGTCCACTTGAACCCAGTAGTCATGGATACCAATATCTATTAGTAGTGGGGGACTATGCTACAAGATATCCAGAAGCTTTTCCGATGCGAGGAACAAGTACCATCCAAGTATGCAACCAATTGATTCCATTCTTTGCCAGGGTAGGAATACCATCAGAAATAGTAACGGATCAAGGTCGAAATTTTGTATCAGGAGTGATGAGAAGAGTATGTCAACAGCTTCAAATAAAGCAAATCCGTACGTCGGTTTACCACCCACAAACCGATGGTTTAGTAGAGCGGTATAACAAGACCATTAAGCTAATGCTTAAAAAGGTAACGGCACCTACCGGAAAGAATTGGGACAGAGCAGTACCCTGGGTCCTATTGGTATTAAGGCATACTCCACAATCTTCAAAAGGTTTTTCACCCTTTCAGTTATTGTTTGGACATCAACCGAAAACAATACTGGATACTGCCAAAGAAGAATGGGAAGGTCAAGAGGATCCTGCCACCCTAACAGACTATGTGATCGAACTCCAGGATAATTTAACTAGGATGAGGGAGCTGGCACAAACCAACCTGGGAAGATCCCAGTTGACCCAAGAAAAATATTACAATCAGAACACCTGAGTTAGACAGTTTAAAATAGGTGACCAGGTGTTAGTATTATTGCCCACAAGCCAGAACAAAATGTTGGCCCAATGGAGGGGGCCATATAAAATAAAGGCAATATTAGCTCCAGTAAATTACTTGGTGGATCAACCCAATCGGAAGGAAAAAACACAGAATTACCATGTAAACTTGCTGAAGGAATGGAAGACCACAGACAAAGCCATACAGGTAGTCACAAGAACGACACAGGAACCTGCATTCAATTCAGTTTAGTGGGCAAAAAAGCTCAAAACAGAAGAGAAAAGAGAATTGAAGGAACACCTTGAGCCTTTAAGTAATGTGTTTTCCTTCTACCCAGGAAGACATACTTGGCAGAACACAAGATTGAAACAGAAACAGGACAGACCATAAGGATCCGTCCTTACCGATTGCCTGAGTCAAAAAGGAATGCAGTGCAAGCAGAAGTGGAGGAGATTCTGAGGCTGGGGGTAATTGAACCATCATGTAGCCACTGGTCATCCCCTATTGTTCTGGTCCCAAAACCGGATGGGAGTATACGCTTTTGTATGGGCTACAGACAATTGAATTCCATCTCTACATACCAAGCCTACCCCATGCCCCGTATTGATGAACTTATTGAACAGTAAGTGAACAGTAAGGCACTGCTAAGTACATTAGTACCACTGATCTGACAAAGGGTTATTGGCAGATTCCGTTAAGGACTGAAGATAAAATCAAAACCGCTTTTTCTACCCCTTGCGGTCTATATCAATTTACAGTACTACCATTTGGTTTACATGGAGCCCCAGCAACTTTTCAATCACTGATGAATCAGGATCTCGCTCCTCATAAGGGATACAGTGCAGCCTACCTGGATGACATAGTTGTATACAGTAAAAACTGGAAGGATCATCTGAGTCAACTATCATCCGTAATAAAATCATTGCAATCTTAACATAAACCCAAAGAAAACTCTACTGGCCACCAATCAGACTCAATACCTGGGATATCTGGTCGGGGACGGGGTTAAACGACCCCAGTTGGACAAAATTGAAGCAATAAGGAAACTGCCTATGCCCAGCAATAAGAAGCAGATCAGAGCATTTTTAGGCTTCATTGGATATTATCGGCGCTTCATACCTTTGTTTTCTTCCATTTCCAGCCCATTGACGGAGGCTCTCAAATCTTCCTACAAAGGCGACCTGCTTAAAGATGAAGAAGCTTGTAAAGCCTTTACAGTGCTGAAACAGATAATATCAACACAACCTGTTCTAAGGTGTCCCAATTTCCAAGAAAGGTTTTTTGTGCAATCAGACGCATCAGGAATAGGAATAGGTGCTGTACTATCACAAGGTAGTGAAACTGATCTACGGCCAGTGGCCTTTATAAGTCGCAAGCTCTTACCACATGTGGTGGTGTATTCTACCATTGAGAAAGAATGTCTAGTTATCAAATGGGCCATTGAGACACTCAGATATTACCTCGCTGGAAGAAAGTTTACAGTTTTTACAGATCATGCTCCCCTCCAATGGTTGGCCACGCACAAGGACTCAAACCAACGAGTATTGAGATGGTTCTTGACCCTACAGGAATTTTGTTTTGAAACAGTGCAACGACCAGCGGCTTTCCAATTAGTTCCAGATTACCTATCCAGAAATCCTGACCAGCCCGATCGGCTGGATGCTTCGGGGGGTGTATGTAACAGTTAGGAGGGTCAGTTATACCACGGAGGAGACCCAGGGACCCACCTGGTTGGGGAATGGTGGGGTCAGGAGATATCTAATCCAGGCGAAGCACAGATGTAGAAATGTAATATGGAACTCCAGGACGGGCCCAAAAGAGTCGGAACGCAGCCTTTCTGCGAAGTAGCAGAGACGCCGACGTTCGATTCTGGTGGCGGTCTGAAAGACATGGAACCTTCGGGCGGACACACGAGAGTCAGAACGTCACACTCATGTGAATTAGAAGAGACGCCGACGTTCGACTCTGACAGCCGGCAGAGAAGTCAAGGAACCGCGAGCAGGGAGAGGCGGGGCTGCCGCGGCATGGGGAACCTGTGGGTACTCGGCAGTTGTAACCCACCTGAGAACCGCAGAGCCGCGTATTATGAAAGACAGCGTTGTAACAACATAATAGAGCAGGACAAAAACACAAGACTCCCAGAGACCCACCAAAACCCTTCCAGGAAGGAACTAAGAACTCACCTGGTCAGAGATGACTGGAACAGGGAGCGGGTGGAGGTCGAGGTCGAAGACAGCTTGCAATGCCTCAAGGGAAAAGGGGGCGGGGATTGGAAGAGTTTATACAGACTGGAGGAGGATTTGAACACTGATTGGCCTGTTAAACTCCGGCTATATAAAGACAACGCTGGAAGGCGAGAGTGTGTTCATTCTTGGTTTTGTTGCAGATCGAACCAGACAGGACATCAGGAGCTGCTGAAGGCTGGTGGGCGTATGAGGACTAGGAGGAGAAGCCTTGCCAGAAGTCCTTACCAGATCCCCTGCAAGGATCAGAGAAGAAGCATACGCACCGAGAAAGGACCTTGCAGCAAATTTTGATTAAAGCTTATTTTCTTTTTATCCTTTTTGAAATAGTCTGAATAAAGACCCATTTTTAATTTCCATCAAGCCACCTACCTGTCTCATTGTCACAAACCCATTTGTAACTAGCCAACTTCAGCGTACCCCTTAGAGGTGTGGGTGGTAGGGCTCAGATTGTGTCGGCAGTACCCACAATATTTGTCCTCCTAAATCTACACTTTTATCAGCTGTGCGGTGCACCTACTGTTGGAAAAGTTGGGGGCCCTGCTGCAGTCTTCAGGAGCCTCTTCCGCGTGCATTAATTTTTACCAGGGACCTTTGTGTAGACCTGCTCACAGTTGCAGAGCACTGCCCCCTCAGCTGCTCTCATTGCAACACTGTAACGTTCCATTGCCCCTTCGTCCATCTTCTTCGTCACAGTCCTCGTGTGGAAAACAGGCTTTTCAGAAGCCTCCCTCCCTTCCCAAACATATTTAGCTTTCCCCAGAAAACAGTGGCGGCTCTACCCACCTTCCTAGTCACAGGACATGCATTGCAGAAACCCACAACCAATTTTTTAATTTCTGACATGCAGAACAGGGCCCTTGCCATGTTAAGAGCCAGCCTTGCCTTAGTGTGTATTGCACCATGTCCACTGCCTCAAAGGCAAGGGGATATCCTAAAAGGGAAGAACAACAGCATATTTACAACTAGAATAGAAACTAACCCCAAGCATGTCCAAATAGCTTAATCCTGTGACATACCGGAGATGGCGCACACGTGAACCTGCCTTCCTACGGAGACAGACAAAACAGGAAGTCTCGGTGAGTCAGAGGTGCTTTTATACCTTGCTTAGAGGAGGAGATAAAACATGGGAAGAGCAAAACATCTTTTGGGGGGAAGGGGGCTTGTGAAAAGCCTGTCTCCCAGGTGAAGATTCACCTGGGACTGTGACGAGTAAGACTTGGACTCAGAGTAATGAAGATTACTGGTAGGTAATCAGACCATTTCTTGTTTTTCTGGCGTTTTGCACAAATGTTATGGTATGTTGATTGATACTGTGCACCGCTGATTTGCATGATCTCCAGGCGCTCACGTGGCTCTGTAAGATAAGTGGGTAGGTATAGGTTAGTGAGGGAGCGAAGGATAGGATAGAATGTATGCTCACGTGTTGTTTCATGCAGAAGCAGGAGGAACTGGCGTCTATGTGTGTGAGGTTTCTGGGTGTGCTTTGTTACGTGCCCTGGGCTTGTTGTGTCCGTAAGCGTGGCATCCAGTGTCTGAGTTGTTTTTTGTTTTGTAGGTATTGGGTTTGTAGTATGATTCGAGAGGGGTGTGCGGTTGCGAGTTTTCTGGTGGGTTGTTTCACTAGCCTTCTGGGAGTGTGTAGTACATGAAAGGAGTGAGGGTGTAGAACAGAGAAAGGGGGTGTTTAGTTGGTTTCGGGAGATCTCTGGGTGTTGGGTAGTTTTATTGGTTGGTTCTTCATTCTGTTTTGTTCTATGTTTGCTTTGGTGCTGGTGTTTGGTTTTCAGAGTGCTGCGTCTAAACTAAATCTAAACAAATAAATCACTAAAATTCTAGTGTGGCTAAATTCAAAAGCAGAGGGCACCAGATAAGCACAGTTCTAGTGCGGCGAAGTTCAAAAGCAGCACTAGCTAACTCAGAACAATTCTAGTGTGGCTAAGTTCAAAAGGAGCGGATGCCAAATCAGTACAGTTCTAGTGTGGCTGAATTCTAAAGCAGCATTGACTAAATCAGTACAGCTCTAGTGTGGCTGAATTCTAAAGTGGCGTTGACTAAATCAGTACAGCTCTATAAATCAGTACAGCTCTAGTGTGGCTGAATTCTAAAGCGGCGTTGACTAAATCAGTACACTTCTAGTGTGACTGAATTCTAAAGCAGTGTTGACTAAATCAGTACAGCTCTAGTGTGGCTGAATTCTAAAGCGGCATTGACTGAATCAGTACACTTCTAGTGTGACTGAATTCTAAAGCAGTGTTGACTAAATCAGTACAGCTCTAGTGTGGCTGAATTCTAAAGCGGCATTGACTAAATCAGTACAGCTCTAGTGTGGCTGAATTCTAAAGCGGCGTTGACTAAATCAGTACACTTCTAGTGTGACTGAATTCTAAAGCAGTGTTGACTAAATCAGTACAGCTCTAGTGTGGCTGAATTCTAAAGCGGCATTGACTGAATCAGTACACTTCTAGTGTGACTGAATTCTGAAGCAGTGTTGACTAAATCAGTACAGCTCTAGTGTGGCTGAATTCTAAAGTGGCGTTGACTAAATCAGTACAGCTCTATAAATCAGTACAGCTCTAGTGTGGCTGAATTCTAAAGCGGCGTTGACTAAATCAGTACAGCTCTAGTGTGGCTGAATTCTAAAGCAGTGTTGACTAAATCAGTACAGCTCTAGTGTGGCTGAATTCTAAAGCGGCATTGACTGAATCAGTACACTTCTAGTGTGACTGAATTCTGAAGCAGTGTTGACTAAATCAGTACAGCTCTAGTGTGGCTGAATTCTAAAGTGGCGTTGACTAAATCAGTACAGCTCTATAAATCAGTACAGCTCTAGTGTGGCTGAATTCTAAAGCGGCGTTGACTAAATCAGTACAGCTCTAGTGTGGCTGAATTCTAAAGCAGTGTTGACTAAATCAGTACAGCTCTAGTGTGGCTGAATTCTAAAGCGGCATTGAATGAATCAGTACACTTATAGTGTGACTGAATTCTAAAGCAGTGTTGACTAAATCAGTACAGCTCTAGTGTGGCTGAATTCTAAAGCGGCATTGACTAAATCAGTACAGTTCTAGTGTGGCTGAATTCTAAAGCGGTGTTGACAAGAGCTCTAGTGTGGCTGAATTCTAAAGCGGAGTCGAGTAAATCAGTACAGCTCTAGTGTGGCTACATTCTAAAGCAGGGGGGTACAGTTCTAGTGTGGTTCAATTCAAAGCAGCAGACACCAAATCAGTGCAGTTGTAGTGTGGCTGAATCCAAAAGCAGTGGTGTACAAGTCTAGTGTGGCCAAATTCAAAAGTAGCGTTAACTAAATTAGTGCAGATTCTCACATCTGCATGTAAGAAATGCGTAGCATGTGCAGCCCCTCGATGTAAGTAAGCTTGTAGTTTGTGAATCTGTAAACAACACTTATTTTTAGATATGTTTTAAAAATTACGCAAATTGCACTTTGCGAATATACCCCAATTTTTCCCTGAGCACAACTATATGCATTCGGATACATTTCCTGTTTTATTTTATGGGAATAGGATGTGTTCCTAAAACAGATTGCTGCTTCCATTCTGAGTGAAACACCTTTGATATGATATGATAGGTTATTTATAACACGCTTAATACCCAGAGGTTTCTAAGGGCAGGGCCCAGGGATCGAACCTGTGTTGCTCCGTACTGTCTTGCTTTCAAGGCGAGCATGTTGCCCCTGAGCTACCCTCCCGATATTCAATTTAAACATTTGCATATTTAAAACTCTATTCCTAGTCTAATCATATTGAGATGCCCCATTATAAGCACATTACACCCCCCTCCGTACCCCCACCTGGAGAGCCCAGGCAATACATTATGGGCATGACAGCCCAGAGACAGAGCTCAGCACAGCCCCACTGCCTGGCGGGAGCTGGAGAAAGAGTCTTTCACGAGGCCTTGCAGATGCTAATAAGCTCACACTCTTGAACTGTGTCGGCTCTTTATCTGCTAAAGTCTTCGCTTTCGGGGAAAGCACAGCCATTATATCCACAACAATGCAACACAACAAAAAAAGGACGCCTCCTTTAAGTCCCGGCGCGCCGCATGTCAAAACCATCGAGCGGTTCACAGCCAGGCTGGGAAGGAAACCATTTTGTTTTTGGCCAAGGTGTGCAGGCCTTCCACACTCACCGGATGGCAGATAATAAAGGTACACTGAGGGTTCTAAAAAGAAATGTCTAGATGTTTCTGCCATGGGGATACAAGGGGCAGCCCCTTCGCCCAGCCCCCCCCCCCACCACCGTGGATGAATTTCATTTGCCTTCTGTAAAGAGTTGACTGAAACTGCCCACTGTGTACACATCCTGAATGGCCCTTTCAAGGCGCCCCCCCCACCCCTTTTCTGCTCTCTTTGCATAGACAAATGAAGGAAAGCTCTATTTTTTTAGGGGGGGGAGTTGGCGGCTTGTCAGCATTGGAATCCTTGCCTGAATCAAGTAGCCCAAACCTTTGTCCTCTCCCCCAATCACTTTCTGCCCACTAAGTGGCACAGGGCCTATCTGCCAGGGCACGTTGGCTCTCCTGGCGGTGAGAAGAGCTGGCAGGATTGTGAGTCGAGCTTAGCGGTGATGAGTAAGCTAGCTTTTCTCACGCCTCGAGCATTGTGCAAACCCACTCAGCTTCATAGGCACATTGTACATGGGAGGTTTCATAAGCATGTTCAGTGACTGGGACACAACACTGAAGACATGATATGTTGTCAAGAACCCCCACAGCAACATCTGTTCATGAGAACCCCCAGGGGTTGAAGCTATTAGGGTCTTCCTCATGACTTGAGTTATATCATGTGTGAAGGTGGTTTGCGTACAACGAAACGGTGTCCGCAGAGCGCTTCAAGATTGAGACTAGTACTCCAGAACGTATTCAAAGACACCAAGACAGCCTCGGATAGAACGTTAGAACGTTAAATACGCCGCCTCGTAGCTACTTCCAAAAGATTTTACGGACAGTAGTTGATGGATGCCACAAGTCCACTGTGCGGTCTGAAATGGATCCCACTCACGTGGAATGCCATCATGATCCTTCATTCCAGAATAATTCCAGCATAAGTGCTAGTCTGGTGGCCCGCCCGTGGTCTGAGGGCACCAAACTGACTTCTGCCCAAGGAGCCAGTCGCTTCTTGGGCAAATGTTTAGGCACCTCTTTCAAATTTTGGGAGCCAACGTATATAGACCAAGTTAAGTCACCTTTAGTCGCATCAGCACATGGAAGACTTTGATGACCCCCAGTATAAGCAAAACAGCAGTGAGCACGATATGTTAGGGCCTGGACTGTTGAGTTCTCGACACTCCTCACCCTGGTGCTTGCCCAGGATTTGTCATTAGGTTATATTGTCAAGTGGTGAAGTGACTGGCCTGCGAGCCTGGCAGTCGGCATAAATTCAGAAAAGACAGCCAATGTTTTTCATTTTGCACCCGACCTATAAATTAATGGTGAGTTGGTGACCGCCCTCTGAAAAAAGTGGGCGGATGGCGTCCACCGGCGTGTGCCCTCGACTTGAGCCTTGCGGCTCAGATACTGACTTTAAGAGCAACTTTGGCGGGGAAGAGATCAGAAGCATATCGGCACTGTGGAGAAGAGGCGTGGGACCATGTTGATCTACTTTACCAGAAGGATATGCAGCCGCCAGCTTGATAAGACTTTTGTCGGCCAAACAAGCGCTCCTAACGACGGGAAGATAGTGGAGTCCAGCTCTCGGCGCATAGATATGACTACCCAATTTATGAAGTCCGCAGATCAGATAGACCGATGCATTTTTTAACCCACTGGAGCTTGCTAACAAGACATGGGGAGGCCACCAGGCACAGCATTTCAGCAATGTTACCGTTATATGACATCTGTATCCGCCGCCAAGGCTTTCTGTTTCGGCGAGATCAGGGGGATAACACTGCAGAGTGGTCCAACCATAAAAAAACAGCTGCTGATCACTGATTTAACCCGAGGAAAGAGGGCCAAGTCGAGATTTTTTTTATTTTTATTAATTTGATTTAGTTGATACACAACTTTTCAAATATTTACACAAAATACAAACCATTACAACACATATAAAAGGAATAAAATAAAATACTACTGGTACAACAGATACAAAAGATTAAGAAAAAGGTACAAACAAAGCAGTTTGGATTTCATATGCGTTTCCGTTAAGTTTAAAAACGATACTTAACACACATCGCAGGCCAGTAAAGCCCAATACGAGAATGAAAGAGAAAATCCAGCACTCACCAGGATGTTGGGTTTAACTTACAGACCTGCAGCAACACAGTACTAGCAATTTATTGCCCCTAATATTTGTCAGCCTATGTTTCCTGGTGTGAACCATTGGCTCTAGGAAGAACCATATTGGACTATTGCAATCTGTACCCTTTCTCTTGAGGTTGAGAACATGATTTGTCATTTACGCTCGCCCGGAGTGTGGGTATGATAAGTAATCGTATTCTGAAAGCATCTTTCTCACACCAGCATTAGGGCTGGACAGTCTACTAGCAAATGTTGCAGAGTTTCTTGCTGTTCTACATCTATACAATATCTACAATAGTTTTGTTCTAGGGTGATCAATTTGCGTGTGTCTAAACAGTACATCACGCGTACCCCATGAATTAAATCTAAACCTTTGAAAGTCGGATCGGATAGCCGGGGAAGGGCATTTCAACAAGTACGGTGCCATGATTCCATAAGGCTTAACACCAAACACCCACACATTTAAATCTTTATAGTTCGTGCACTTGGACAGAGTCCCCACCCAGTCAGCGCAGTAGGTCTTTACTTTGGCACGGTCTGGGTTCTGGAGTAACAGCTCTAAGGTTACATTAAGGTTACAAGTCGAGATTTTTGTTACTGCTTCAGGAAAGAGAGTGTCCCAACAACAGAGAGAGAAATGGGAATCTTCTCTACCCTTATCCTGCTTTTGACCCCTAACATGATCACCTCCATTTTGGACCCATCAATTGGATATGATGAGTACTGATCCGATCAACTGTTGGCAGTAGGCTCGAATTTCGCCACTTCAATGCAAATTTGTGTGTGGTCCTCGTATGGCGGGTCGTTGGTTAAGGACTACATCACAGAGTAGAAGTGTACTGTTTTGTATGCAAGTGGTTTTGAGTGGAGAATCGGGTTGAGCAGCACTCATGGCTGAATGCGATAACAAATTCACTTACAGTTAGTTGCTGCTGCACCCAAAGGATTTCTACCTGCCAGATGTGCAGGTTCAAGAGAAGATAGTGGTACAAATGACCTGTTCTATCTTGTGCGCCTAGTTTGCATGGTTTAGCGGGATGGGGAGGTTACATCATGGACGAATTTGTCGAATACAAATTTGCCACATTTTTCTAATCGAATTTTGGCCAAAAATATATATATGTGAGGGGTGGGTAATCATGACAATTAAGATACAGGGATGTGGGGGTGGTGGATCCCGGGGGTCTCCTCCTGCACATATTTGAGGCCAAATTGCATTAAAGAAAAAAAAGAATTCTACAAAATCGTATTCGATGAATTGTTTTCGATGTAATGACATAGAACAGGTTAAGCCCATTCCTGCAATGGTTCTTTCTTTCTGAGAGGTACAGTTCCTGGATGAGTTCTTGTTTTTCAACAGGGGTAGTAGAGAAGGTGAATATAAGAAGTTGCTGGAAAATATGGCGCAGTGGATGGAATAAATGGGTGTTCAATTGGTGCTGTAGAAAACAGAAGGGCTGGTGGATATGTTGACATTGTTAGGACTAGAACTGGACTCCAAGGAGATGTGTTCAAGATTGCATGAGGATACAGTGGTGGTGTAGAGGCAACTATTGGTAGTGGCTTCACAGACAAACGTTGGAGGGGAAGGATGATATAGAAATTGTGGGACATGCAAAGTGGTGGTGCTCAGAAGGATGTTTTGGTGCAACATAGCAAGATCCATGTCAGGTGAGAACGCTCTGTAAATTGGGGATTGATTATCAAGAGCAACAGAATATAGTGTGGCCAATTTCTTGAGTTTCCCGGGGTTTCCATGTCATTGCAGTGGTCACCGGGTGGACTGGGGAGTTTAGATATGTTCTGACGTCACACGATTCAGCTCATACTGATAGGGAATTGGAAAGTGAGTTGGTGGGCGAAAGGACAGAGTACAGCATTCCTGGAGTGTTTCCATTCGTAGTGGCGCTTAGCTTGTGTGGGGGAGAGGGTGTGCTGGAACATTTAAAATAGTATTTTTTAATGTTGCCATTAGGTAAGCATGGCAGTTGGGAACTGGCTGTCAGCTACAGAAGGTGTTGACGCGTTTGCAGGTCTTTGCCCTGGGCTGCTTGGCCCACAATATCGTTTTTAGAGCATTGCATGTACCAGGACGGGCCAGTGGTATAGCCATCAGTGTATCTCGGTTGCATTGGCAGTGATTCCTTGGGTTGTTACCATTGGCCGCAGAAGTGTAGCCAAGATGCCAGTTGAGCTATGCCACTTTTCACATAAGGTAATTCGTGCTCGTAGATAACTCTTTCGCATCATCAGCAGTGGAACGTTACAGGGAGAAAGAAAAGTGCAGAGTGCTAAAACGTGTTGTAGACCCTCATCAGTGGGAGAAATTCCTTAGAACAGGATATTTGACCCATGTTCATTCTTAGTAGAGGGGCTCCCACACCCATGTTTAATTTGTAAAACTTGGTGTTTCACCCTAAATAACCCAGGGTAGTCCAGACGTGGAACCCTTGCTCACTGTGCTCTAGAGAGGCTCAGCTTCACCTCACTGATGAGTCCAGACTAAGCCGAAACACCTGTCTGGGTTTGCTGATGGTACTCTTGTTTAGAGGAGACTTGCCTAGCATTTCGGTGCTGGACTGCCCTTGTGGGTGGGACCAGACTGACATGCAAATTAATAATTCTCCTTCGCGAAGGGTGAAGTGAGCTAAAACGTGGTTTTAGACCCTCCTAGGTGGAAGAAAGTCCATAGAACAGAGTTTTTGACCCATGTTCGTTCTCAGTAGAGGGGCACCCACACTCCTTTGTAATCTTGTAAAATGTGGGTTTTCATCCTAAGTAACTAAGGGTAATCCAGACGTGGACCCCTTGCTCACTGTGCCTTAGAGGGGCTCAGCATCACCTCACTGAGGAAGCACAACAAGGCAGAAACACGAGTCTTGGGTTGCCGATGGTACTCTTGTTTAGAGGAGAATTACCTAGCATTTTGGTGCTGGACTGTCCTTGTGGGTAGACTGGTATGCAAGTGGATATTTCTCTTCTGTGAAGGGTGCAGTGAACTAAAACATGGTTGTAGATCCTCATAAATGGGAGAAATCCCATGGAACAGAGTATTTGACCCATGTTCGTTCTCAGTAGAGGGGCTTCCACATCCTTGCTTAATTTTAAAGTTACAGGAAAGACCGGTGTACATTTGTGAATAGTGTGGAGCAGAATTGGTGGGGTTTTGCCACTTGCGTGCAGGAGAGGATAGGGCATGGTGAGCTTGACCCTGAACGCAGTGGATAATGGTTTTTCACGGACAATTTCAGTGCAAAACTGCCCGCAATTGCACTTGACAGCAAGTAGTTACAGGGTTCTGTACTAGAAGGTGGTGGTGTGGGGGAGTTACCAGAAGTATGCTAGAAGGTCTGAACGCGGGTATCAACTGTTCAAAGTGTGCTCTCTGTGTGGAAGGTATTGCAGTGGAAGGAAGAGCCGGGTATTGAGGCCTGGTCTGGATGTTTTCTTTAGAAGGTGGAAAGTTGATCAGAGTAGGGGCCCAGGTATATGGTCAGGATGGTCTGGGCAAGTGGAGATTAGGGTGCTCTAGAAGTGGGTTCAGGTTAGCAGAAGAAGACAAGGAAGCATATTTAAACCTGCTGATTGGGGACCTTTGTTGACCTTTTAAATATTGGGGGTACTGAGGAAGGACCTAGGATCTCTGGAAATGGATGGTGCAGGTTGTGGCAGGTATTTAGTTAGACAACGCTTGGCATCAGACATCGAAAGGCTTGGATTGTAAGAGGAGGAATTGAAAAAAGCAGAGGGAGATTGAAGTCCGGCAGATATAAGATTTACGTAAGACCCTTTTAGGTGAATTGGTTATGTAATGTAATGTAATGTAATATGGCATTTGTATAGCGCCTATTCCCATCTATTGTTTGAACGCACTTGGAGGACCAAAGTCCGCAGTATGAGAGATCGGTCAGAGGAATTTAGAATGTGTGTGCACATTTTAGACCATGCAAAGGTAGGTGTGGGGGGCCAAGTCCATGCTAGGGACCCACGTAGAGCTGACTTTTGGATGGGGGCTGTGAAGGCAGTCGGGAGAGCAAGTGTGTCCAGGAGACTGATTATGTGTCCATCTAGGCATGATTTCATATGTTCTGTTGTATCTTCCTCCCAACACTCTACAGGTTTCATGTCATGGGCAAATAAACGAGAACAACTGTATGCCACTGTTTCTGAGGCATGGACATGGGACACTAGCTAGTGAGGTGGGCTAGGCAACAGGCTGAAAAAAGGGCATATGGCCAGCAACTCTGCAATAGCTTCTAGGACGTGGTGGTCAGGAGGTCCGATCTGGGACAGAGGGCATGCCGTGGGACCAATTGCTGCCTATGTTGGCACAGCAAAAGACAGGCCACCTGGTTCCTGGTTTTCAACTTATACACCTAGGGTACAATGCCATAGGGAAGGTCCCTGGGTGGGGCATTAATACAGAAGATCAAGAGGGATTTGATGTGGATATGGGAAGATTTTCCAGGTGTTCAGTTGCGCTGGATGGAGTGGGTTCCTAGGAGGCTGTTTCGTTTTGTATTTGAATACAAAATAATACATTTTATACTTGGAAATCCTGCAAAGATAGAAAGGATTTGGAGGTATATCATCTGGCCACTAAGGAATTAAAACATGCCGTCACTAAGGTTGAACAAAATCATGTTTGACACCAGAATCCAGGAGGCTAAGTATGAATCGAAAGAACTATTTAAAGTCCTAAAAGAATTAGAAGATCCCTGTCCTAGCCAACTGGATGGTCCAATTAAAGATACAGCATGGTGCGCTTCAATTCAAGAAGCGATGCTGGGTAAGCTGGACCGGATGAAGCAGAATATAGAGGATAAGAAACGAATACAGGTGCTATCGCAGCCTATGTTACACAGTCCTATTCAGAAGTGCTCAGAGACCCAGTTTAACTTTCATCCTGTAACAAGCTGAGTTTTCAGATATTACTGGTAATCTAAAAGCAACTAATTGTAAAGGGGATACCTGCCCTTCTAGTATCCTTAAAGCATGTTCACCCCCTTTGATAGGGATGCTAGCTACATTTTTCAATGCTTCTTTTGTGAAAAGACATGTTCCAGATGAAATTAAGAGTGCATGGATTCCCCCTTTACTTAATAAACTAGGCCTTTGCCCATTGGAGACGTCTAACCACAGGCCTATTACTAATACCCATTTCTATTGAGAATTTTAGATCTTGTAGCTTATAGGCAGATTTGAGAATATCTCCATATTTTAACATTTTAAACAAAAGGTAGTCTGGTTTTAGGCAGGGGCACAGTACTGAAACAGAACAAAGAACAAACGGCTCTACTTATGTTACTGGATTTATCTGCAGCTTTAGACCTGGTGTATCACCCACTACCTATCACCAGGTTTGAAGAGGTTGCTGCTTTTTCAGATAAGGCAGCTGAGTGGATCTGTTCATTTCTGGGCAATAGACTGTGTATGGTCTGCAGTGAAATGGCAGAGGCCGCACCAGTATTGTTCCAATTTGAATTCCCCCAAGGAGCCTGCCTGTCGCCTTCGCTCGATAACATTTTTACATTTACTCTTTTTAACTTGCTGGAGGAGAAAGGCATTGGTTTTACAAACTATGCCGATGACACCCAGTGTGCCATTCCGCTATCTGGCTCGTATGAGGAGGATGTTAAAAGGGTCAATGGGGACTATGAAGTTATTCAGGCATGGATGGTTGGGAGTGCCCTTGCACAGAATACAGGAAAAACTGAACTGATGGCTGTAGGAACTCCTAACAAAATCACAAAGCTAGGAGGAGATTCCAAGATATTTGAGGTGGCTGTTTGTGAGATTGAGACTAAAGAGAAAGCCAAAACCTGGGGGTTCAACTAGATAAATATACAATTATAATTTACTATAATTGGTTATTTATGATTCTCTTAATACCCAGTGGTTTCTAAGCGCAGACCCGAGGATTGAATCTGACCATGAATGCGCAAGTGAATAGTCTGGTCTCTGCCTCGGCATATCACATTAATTTATTAGTGCAAATATGCTCCTACATTTCTAAGGCTAACTCTGAGCCAGTAGTGAGAGCAATCATAGGATCCAAAATAGACCACTGTGGTAGTCTGTTAGTAGGAATCAAGAAGACAGAATGTGCCACCAGTCTACAAGTCGTACAGAATAGCGCTTCCCGGGTTATAGCTGGCCTTGGACGACGAGATCATGTTACTAAAGCAAGACCGGACTTGCACTGGCTTCTGATTGAGGCTAGGATCGATTTTTGCCAATTGGTAATTACTCACAAATGTCTCATTGGTGCGAGCTCATGCTATTTGTCGGAAGTACTTGTGAATAAATCCAACACCAGAACACTGAGATCCAGTGATAGCAATCAGCTAAGGGAGCCCAGATGTTCTCTCTCACGGGTTAATAAGGCCGCTTTTTTGGCTGCCGCCCCTAAAGCCTGGAGTTCTATTCCTCTGGATTTGTTAGCGGAGCTCTCCACGGAACTATTTAGGAAGAAATTGAAGACTCTGCTGTTTAGATAGGACCTGCTAGTCTTTAAATGTGTTCTTGGACCAGCTAATTGTATTTTTGCTAGGAAGTCTTTTTGTTGTTTTGTGTTGTTTGTGTTGCGCCCATAAGCCTCCGGGTCATTCTTTGTGCGGTAGAAACGATTAAAGTAAAGTAAAGTATACAAATAACAAATTACATTACATTACATAAGCGCGCCAACAGTCTAAACCCCCAGCTGAGGGATAAAACTTTAAAAGGTGGGTACGCCATGTTGCCGAAGTCCTATTACCGAGTTAAGTTTAATGTGTGGAGATAAGGTAGCAAACGGCTAGGTCTCGGGAGGATAGCTCAGGGGCAACGCGCTCGCATTAGCAGCAAGACAACGCGGAGCAACACAGGTTCGATCCCCGGTCCAAGCTTAGAAATCTCTGGGTATTAAGCGCATTATAAATAACCAATGATAATTATAACTAACATTAGGATAATGCATGTTTGGTTTGATGACCCACCTCCTACTTTTTATCTGAGTATTTCTTGAGACGGCAAATGTCCAAAATAAGCCAACTCACTGTACGCCACCAATCAGAATCCCGGCCCTGAGCGGCCAGTTACTAAAGGAATAGCTCCCAGCGACGTTATTGAATGATGTGGGTCACAGACCTCCCCTTGCTTTCCCCAGACCAAGGTCTGGCGACCCCCTGGCAGGGTTGCAACATGCCACCTTTCGGCCAAGGCCAGATGCCGTAAGACCACTATGGTGCTGATGGGCGCAGGATAGATATTGGGTCACATAACAGGGGCATCTTCTCAGCCACTTTCTACCAGCGGCTCAGGCGTAGGCCTGACCCTTGCGTCCTTGGCGGGCACTTGGCATGATGTGGACACAGCTCTACATAGCAGTCGGTAATGGGGCCCACCTGGAAGGTAGTGTGGCCCGGCGCTCTGTCATTATTGGACATTGTTAATTTCTAAGAATTTCCATGGTCGGAGGAAGGCACACCCTGCTGCCCCCAAATGGACCCCCCCCCCACCTGTTTGTTTGGCTTGTTTTAGGCATAAATGGAGTGAAGCCAGCTTGGGCCGAGGTTGGTGATTTCTGGAAGGCAATCGGGCAATTCGGAATTTTAATGACTTCCAATGCACATGCCCCCTGCAGAGCAGCCAACCCACCGAAAAGTGTATGCCAATCTCAGGCTAGCAATGGCAAATAGAGTATCAGAAACCAAGCCCTTTTCCCTTAAGAATGTACGCTGCTGAGTCCAGGGCATGCTATGCAAACATGCTAGGACCTGCAAACTAGAGCCAGTGGAGTAACTTTGCTGAAAATGTTGGGGGGGGGGAACATGCCATCTAAATGAAAGGGGCACTGCCAAATGAGTGGGAGAAAATGGTGTGCCACAAATGTTGGGAGAGAGGACAAACACCCTTGCCCCCCCCCCCTAAAATTTCACCCATGAGTCTAGACCTAAACCAATATTACAGTTTGGCGTGTGATCAGCGCTTCCACTTACCGGGCTCCCCATTAATCCTTCTATTTTCATTAAACACACGGGTCTGGAGTAGGAGGAGCCCGGTGGCGGTTCTCTCAGTCTAAAGCCGTACCCATGCTCATCTCCATGTTTTTTACAACGCTGCCTTTCCTTGTTTTCAACATTCATTGTAAGCACCTCTTATTCGCGAAATCAAGGAATCAGTGAAACAGTTACAACACCCCGATGCTTGAACATTTCTTACCTGCTGAAGCCAACCAGATATCTCTGTGTATTGACCTACTTGTCTTCACATCACAGAATTAGCTGTTTCATACAAGCATCTTCTGAATAAAATGTACAAGTGGGCATGCGTTATTACCGCATTGTTTTCATGTCAACAAGGTAAACTCATTGCAGACTAGCTAGAAAGATCAGGCTTATGTGGTCAAGGCATTCACTCTGGAGTAGATGCAGAATGAGGGCCTTTGGAATGCTACTGGCCCTTTCCCGGTGAGCTGTGAGTTGTCAGGGAAAGAGGCCATTGGCTCTCTCTATTCAACACATCACACCTGTGTCGGTCCCAGCCATGGGTCAAGGCCTAAAAATAAAATGGAGGTGACTCGTTAACATAGCAATTGAATGTGGCATCACCAGAAATTAGCATATCAAGGTGCCCTCTGAAAAAAATGGGGGGGGGGGCTCCTGAAAAAAGTGAGGGCACTCCATCTACCTGTGTGTACCCTCAAATTGAGCCCTAGTTAAAAGAAGTATGCAGAAAAAAACAACCATTTATCAGGATTTCATGAGGCAAATCTCTGTGTTTTACACTTCAGAAAAGCACCGTTTTCCGGGATGAGGATGCGTACCACACAGGAGTTTAAGTGCCACCACTGGGAGGAGAAAGTGGAGGCAACACTGCACCCACCCATTCTGACCCAGGAGGAATGATGAAACTTGGAAAACACACTGGCAAGTGATGTGTGTCTCAGAATTAGGCACTGACAGAAAGCTGTGGGCAACAAGTTAATAAAAGAAGAGAGCTTCCCACTTTTAGATTTGCGCATGCTGCAAACAATGGATTTTCCAATTGTGCCACAGCTTTCCGTACAGTACTTCTGAACGGAAATGTGTAGGATTTGATACAAACCGCATGCACAACAACTTCCCTCCCTTCACTCCCCTCCCTGCTTTTATCATTCATGTCCTCTGACTTGGAAGCATTTGACGAA
Organism: Ambystoma mexicanum; assembly: GCF_040938575.1. Taxonomy (NCBI): domain Eukaryota; kingdom Metazoa; phylum Chordata; class Amphibia; order Caudata; family Ambystomatidae; genus Ambystoma; species Ambystoma mexicanum. Next base: position 1,175,414,824 of record NC_090936.1, read on the forward strand.
CAGTGTATGAGCGACAGGGCTAAGCTATCCCTGCGGCGACTGGGAAGAAACAGTCTCACTCACCTGCACTGCCTGCCTGGCAACCCCTGCACTTGGGGACTGTTTCTGTATCCCTGCAGTCCCCTTTACCAGCACTTGACACCTGATGTCTGCACTTACCCTTGCACTTGCCACTTGCTGGTCGTTACCTTACTTATTGCTATTATCTATTCCCATGTACTGCACTGTCCCTCCGCCCCATCCCATGTACTTGCGCGATCTGAATGACACCTGGCCTAGTATGATCGTTGTCTGTCCTCCCTTTGTTCCCCCTCCCTTGCCCTCATCGCGCCTTGAAACACTTTTGCATAGGCGCGTTATAAATGCCATATCATATCATGTCATTCATTCACACAAACTGAATTACGGATTACTTTTCCTCCCCAAAAATGGAAGGTTCCCCAACTTTGAGATTCACACCTGAGGCCGCTGCTCTACACACCCCCTAAGTATGCAGAAGTCATTTATGAAGAAACAACGAAACTGATGGAGAGATCTTCAGCTGAGGGATCAATACAGGAGAGCAAAGTGAGTCCCACGCGGCTCTCTGGATCCCTAGGGGACTCTCCTACACTATTTCTGGACCAGTTCTCAGGGCTCCCCTTCACCTAGTCAACAAAGGATGCCAAAGCCGCTTTCCTCTCTTCCGGTGCTGCTGTCTAACCTAAGGAATTGCAAAACTCTGGGGATTTCTCTGTAACTGCCCTGAACCTGGTGTTAAACTCCTTGGTATGTCTTTATGATTATATCAATGGTCAAAGAATAAAGATAACAGGGAGTCGATCAGCTACATTAAGGACACATTATTTACCTTGGAATCCCTGTGGGTTAAATGTAAGTAGATGGATTGCTGTCTAACCTAGGGAATTGCAAAACTCTGGGGGATTTCTCCATAACTGCCCTAAACCTGGTCTTAAACTCCTTGGTATGTCTTTATGATTATATCAATGGTCAAAGAATAAAGATAACAAGGAGTCGATCAGCTACATTAAGGACAAATTATTTACCTTGGAATCCCTCTGGGTTAAATGTAAGGAGATGGATTGTTGTCTAACCTAGGGAATTGCAAAACTCTGGGGGATTTCTCCATAACTGCCCTAAACCTGGTCTTAAACTCCTTGGTATGTCTTTATGATTATATCAATGGTCAAAGAATAAAGATAACAAGGAGTCGATCAGCTACATTAAGGACAAATTATTTACCTTGGAATCCCTGTGGGTTAAATGTAAGGAGATGGATCGCTGTCTAACCTAGGGAATTGCAAAACTCTGGGGGATTTCTCCATAACTGCCCTAAACCTGGTCTTAAACTCCTTGGTATGTCTTTATGATTATATCAATGGTCAAAGGATAAAGATAACAAGGAGTCGATCAGCTACATTAAGGACAAATTATTTACCTTGGAATCCCTGTGGGTTAAATGTAAGGAGATGGATCGCTGTCTAACCTAGGGAATTGCAAAACTCTGGGGGATTTCTCCATAACTGCCCTAAACCTGGTCTTAAACTCCTTGGTATGTCTTTATGATTATATCAATGGTCAAAGGATAAAGATAACAAGGAGTCGATCAGCTACATTAAGGACACATTATTTACCTTGGAATCCCTGTTGGTTAAATGTAAGGAGATGGATCGGGTGGAAGGTGCAGGAAAGCTAAGGTTTGATGATCACATCCTTAATGAAACAATCCTTTTGAGTGAGGCCATGCAATTGAGGCAGTGGGCATTTGCTTTAAAAGAGCAACCAAATGTAGAAGTTTCTGTGGTCGTGATGGCGGTCGCTCAAGAACGGGTGTCTTTTAGTAAAAGATCTGCACCTAAGGGTAAGAGGAGAAAATTAGACCGCCAAATAAATAATCAGCAACAAAAACAATTAAAAAAAACAAAAGAATCTGGCTACCAATAAAAATAAGGGCTCTAGAAAATCTTTGTGTCAGTTGTCACGCATGAAAGATGACCACTAATTCTATGGATGCGTTGGCGGATGCAATGTGCTCTCCCCTAGTAGATAAACCCACATCACCTCAAATGAAGGACGTGGGGAAAAGGAGATTGAAAAAAGTGGGATTTGTCAAAAATTCAGCACCTAATATTTGCCGTTTTTGTTTAACACAAGTGTTGCTCCAACGGAATGGATTGGAACTGACGATTCTCGTGTTGCCCCACAGGAGGATCCTATGACTAGTGCGTACTTTATATCAACACACTCGTCTGAGTGTAATGACTCTTTAAGAGCCAAGTCCTTGGATGTGCCTGGGGGATAAATCTTCCTCACCAATTACACAGAGGGTATCCTTCAATAGTAGGACTCCACCTAGTCTGCATCCATTGGAATGGAGCAAATCACGGCCCTATGGACATGGCCGATGGTCAGACTAGACGTTGTGTGGATGCCAAAGGATGCCGTTGCCTGAGCTTGGAATTTCTTATAGGCAAGAGGCCCCATATTATATTAAGCAGATCAAACATTTGGGCTCTGATGTAGAATATTCTACAAATAAGGATGGTAAACTATAACGCTATTGATTTGTTGGAGTTCACTGACAATGGAAGGACTGATGTTGTTGCATATCTGCAGCCCTACAGATAAGGGGTGCATCGGCCACTTTTACTCCCTAATAATAGGCAAACACTCCCAAAAAATCAAAATTGGGAGTAAAAATACTCCCAACAAAAAAAAAGGAACCCGACACATAGGAAGGAGCGTGTCCCCCTGCTTTCATCCACACGGCTCCATGGATATGTTTGGACATGGTCCATGTAGTAACACAGGAAGGAACTACTACTATGACGGCCTGATTGGAAGAAGTAAACGTGTATCTTTTAATATACATGTATAACTAAGTGCAAAAAAGTAATTATTGCAAAAACATTTCTGTTTTCCGGCTAAAACATTTTTTCTGCTTATGAAATTCTCCCATTGGAATTTGAGCTTACATTGTTACTCCCTAAAAATGTATTACACTCCCAATCGTGTCTGGAGCCCTGCATATATATTCACAAATAAAGTATGAATGTTTATTGTCTGAGGTAGATACTTTTCTTTCCCTATGATATGATTTGTGTCCATTTGAGAAGCTCGAATTTACCATGAATTTTAAGGGGCGAATGATTTGTGAGTCATCAAAAGTAACTTGTCTGAGTGAGGTTTATGCCTTTCATGGGAATCTAAAAATATTAATTTAATTTGTATTTATTTATTTGTAATGCGCCATATCCCGCAGGCACCAGGGCAACATCCGCAGGACCACAAGAATAAACATAAAACAGTATGAACAAACACAATTAGATACACAATAACATTTTCAGCTTCCTTCTAAATGTGGTGAGATTTTCTTCCTTGCCGAGGGGCTCCGGAAGGCGTTCCAAGCCCCGAAGCTTTAACAGAGAAGAAAATACCTTCACTCTTGCTCTTCTCACCCGATGAACTACGTGCAGGTTTGCTGTGCTAGAAAGCAATGATCTGGTCGGCACAGACCTAGTTAGCATTTGTGTAAGGTATGTTGGAGCTATGAGTTAGAGGTGAGGATCTTAAACTGGATCCTTTCTGTGACGTGCAGCCATTGGAGTTCTCCCCTATCACCGGAGACATGTTCTTTCCTGGGGATGTTACAAACTATTCTAACTGCGTTATTTTTAACAATCTGGAGTCTGTGTATACTCTCCTTGCTTGCCCCCCCCCCCCAAGGAGGGCATTACAATAATCCAGCCATGGCATAATGATGACGCAAACCAGAGTTTTGCAATTCTTGCGTGAAACAATTGGGTTTATTTGGTGGAGGATTTTTAGATGGTATTGGGTATTTTTGAAAATGTTGTTTACGTGTGCATCAGCACTTATAGATGCTTCTAGACCTGTACCCAGGGTTTTGACTTGTATTACTACTGGTATCTGTGAGATATCAATCTGGAACTCAGAGTATGCTGAGTCCAGCTTGCTTCTTGCTAGATCCGTAACAAAAATGATGATTTCCATTTTAGATCTATTAAGGCACATCCAGTTGTTTACCATCCACTCCTGGATGGATGAGTAAATGGAGGTTAAGTTTGCTAAATCCGTATTGTAGTCCCCACTAAGGTCCATGAGAAGTCGGAAGTCATCTGCATAGTTGGTGAATTGCAGGCCCCTTGCTTCAAGTTGGTCACACAAGGGCTTTATATACAGGTTAAGAAGGGCTGGAGAGATACATGAACCCTGTCCAACTCCATATTTGATTGGGATTGTCTTGGAACATACAGTACCCCAACAGATTTCGGAGTGTCTTTCACTAAGGAACGAATTTAGCCATGCAATGACGTCACTGGAGCATATCCCCGCAGAAGCCAGCGTTCTGAGGAGATAAGAGTGATCCAGCAGGTCAAACGTGGCTGATAAATACAAGAGGATCAGCACGCCAGTTTTACTTCCCTCTAATCTCTCCAGCATTTGTGCTTGCAGATTCAACAAAGCAGTCTCAGTCCCATGATGGCTCCTCAAGCCTGATTCACTGGGATGCAGAATGGCAGATGCTTCAAAGTGAGCCTGTAGTTGCGTGGACGCAACCTTATCCAAGATTGTGTACAGGAAAGGCGTTTTAGTAATAGGTTGCAGATTACCGGGGTTTTTTGTATTAAGGCCCGGCTTCTTGATAAGAGGGGTAACAGCCACTTCCTTAATGGTGTTAGGAACGGTCTTATGTCTAATGGAGGCATTGAAAAATCTTGTCAGGAAACGGGCAAAAGGTTTATTATTTGCTAGAATTACTTGAGACGTCTGTAGTTCTCCTGGACATGATGAGGGTCTCATTTTAGCAAGGATGTCTTCCATTTCTGGCGTGGAGATGACTTGAAATGAAAAACCTAGGTCTAAACCTTCTTTCCTGAGATCTGGTTCATATGCCAAATCAGGCGGTTTGTCGAGTAAGTCGCGAAAAGTTTGGATCTTATGGCATTGCCAATAGCACTTTGTCCTCTAGTGCTTTCTGGGTCTTATCACAATCAGTAGTGTCCGGGGAACAGGACAGGGATAGAGCCGCTGGTTTTCCCAGTTCCTGTAGATTTCAAATAGTGTGCGTGTGCTGTTTCCTGCTCTGTTAATTTGATCATCACAAAAAAGTATTTTTTCTTCAAGAATTTTGTTTTATACATTCTTTCTAAGTGTTTCAATTTTTCCCTATTTTCTGTTGATTTGTCTTTAGCCAATGTTCGCTCCGCCTGTCTTTGTTCCTTTTTCAGGAGATTGAGTTCAGGGGTGAGCCAGTTTTGCGTATTAGGGCAGTCGCGCTCTGTTAGGAATCTAAGAGGGACTTTGTCTTCTAATAGAGTGGACAGGTGCTGTTTATAAATCTCCACTTAATGCTCCAGTGGATCTAACTCGGAGGATGCGGTCCTAATTGCCGTCAGGCGGGCGCTTAGATCTGAGGCAGCCAGTTTATTGAAATTCCTATTAAGGATTTTCTTTGGGGGTGCTCTACTTGGCCCTGACCTCCTAGGGAGGTTTATCCTACAGCTTACGATCCCGTGATGTGACCAGATGCACGGCTCAGCATCTACTGTGCTGGTAACGAGTAGCTACCCAGTCCAGTGTGGGTCCTTTCATATGGGTTGTTTCGTGATTAATAACATGAAAGTTACTATTGGCCCGAAGGAGCTCTAATTCAGTATCTTGCTTGTCTAGCGGGTCACCTTTCCAGCGGTTGATGTCTTAGGCCGCTCCATTGGATTTAGAAGATTTAGTAGCTCTTCATTAAAGGATGGCATATCTGAAGGGGGACGGCAGATGAGGATAAAGTGTAGACAAGTGTTATTTGTTGGCGAAAATTTGGCATGAATGCGTCAACACAATGTAGGGTTGAACAACAACAACACACACAATACAACAAGGACCTTGAAATCCTTCCAGTGTACCTAGAGACTGAGACCCTTCGAGCCACTGCGCTCCCCAGATCCGACCGCATAGGATACTTCTTCCTTTGGAATATCCCGTCCTGATGAAGGCCATACCACCTGAGCTCATTTAGCTCACCCTTTGGCCGAAAACCTGTCGTGTTGACTTGTTGTATTGTGTGTGTTGTTGTTGTTCAACCCTACATTGTTTTGATGCATTTGTGCTGCTCATTATGCGACTACTTCACTAAGTTCTCTAGTCTCCTCCCCAAGGATTCTTTAGAGGATGTAGAAGCAATAGAATTATGCTACAAATATTCAACATGTGTTCATGTAAACTGGGTACTATACCATGAAAATGTAAAAAAATGGAAGTATCTTTTGTTCCACTTAGTCAAGTGTACCTAAAACACTCACTGCAAACAAATTAAATCTAAAATTGCAGTGCACAGAATTGTCCTGTCAAATATTTGTCAGAAACTATTTGTACTAGTCGGTGTCCACCACGCAAAGGTGAGACCTACTCAGGAGTTTGTTCATTCCTCTTTCAGCAGTGAGGTTCTCATGACCTTGCTCATTCTTGTTCTATATATGATACTACCCACCTGGGCAGAACGAGGCATCAACCAGGTGCCCTTTTTTGATAATTGATAAGGACAGTGAGGTCATCTTCTTTATAATGGCATAGAACCATATACACGATTACGGGAGCTTCATGAATGAAAACACAGATCTCCAAGTGTTTGCTCAGATTAATCCAGATCGTGGGAGCCAGTATTATCCAGAGCTTTTTTCGAAATGTGATCACGAGCATCGCTATACATTTGCTATGGCCGATGCGGGTGGCTGTGAGATTTTAATTATGATACTATTCTGAATTTGATTAATAAGCTCAATATCTCACAGGTTGCGGGACGTGATGGACTCACCAACTATTAAAAACTCACCAAATGTGTACTTACCTATTTTTATCAAATCACACAATTAGGAATGGCCCCCAAATCCCGCACAACACCCTATATTGTGTCAATGTAAGGGTAACAGATGAAACCCCGAGACATATAGACCCATAGCACTGCTTGATATCACACGGAATACATTATTTTCTGTAGTTATATGGTTCTATGCTGTTAGATCGGCAGGTTATTTTTCACAGAATTTTTGGCCAAATATTTTCAGCCGAAAAAATGAATAAAATGTTTTACATTTTTTTATTTGGGGTCCCCCCTCCACACCCCCTTCCTTATTATCTAGTCCCTATTCCCCACGCCCCCTACCTCTTATATCCCCATACCCCCCATATTTTTCAATGAGTTTCTTCAGCCGAATATTTACAGCAAAAATGATGCTTAAAAAAAGCTGGCCGATGTAACAACGTCGTACCAATTTAATACCATTTGGATACATGGGTAGTGAAGGATGGGAGAATGGATACATTTCCATCAGGTTTAAGGAAGTGCCAATGGGCATCACAAAAAAAGCCTGGTGCCAGGGCACTGCAGAGGTTGGCCTGGAAGAGAGGTCAGGCTATCTATACCCCCTTTATAGATTTAGCGCCAGCTTTTAATCGAGTGACTCAACCTAGACTTTGGTGGGTGTTTTTCGAAGTGGGCGGGGCTCGCCTGATGACGTCTTAGGTCCCCTTGTGGATTTGCATTCGGAAACATCTCTGCAGATTCGCCCGAATAGTCGTGGCTCCATTTCCGAAATCATACCAACATATAGAGGCCTTCGTCAGTGATGCGCTCTGGAACCTACTCTCTTCAATGTATTTACTTCTGATCTCTCTCACAAGCTTAAATATTTTCTGCAGCAAATGCACAAAGGAAGCTAACTTACAAGTTAATTACAGGGACGTACAAAGTCTGGATCGCTTGGAGAAGGTGTATATGAAAATTGTTCCAAACTTATCTGTAACTAGGCCAGGCACCCCCTTTTCTTCCAAAAGGCTCAGAAAAACCAACATTTCTGCCAAGCGTACGTCCTCCAAACCGTCAGAAGTGGACGCATGTTGTCGACGCTAACCAGTGTTTATAACGAAAAAAAATAATAACGATAAACCTTTTAAACGACACCTAAATAAGTAAAATAAAATCGAACTTTAAAATAAAATTCGACTTTATTTTCGTTGTGTAGGTGTCGTTTAAAAGGTTTGTTATTATTGTATTTTCATTAAAAACACTGCAGGTGGGTTAAGGGATTAAAAGGGGTAGGAGTGGTAGGGGGAGGGTAAAAAGACAGTAGAAACGGGGGGCTTGGAGGGGCTTTTCGTTATTTAGGTGTCTTTTTTTTACAGTATGTCGTAATTTTGGGTGTCGTTGTAAAGACATGGAACCGTTTTCCACCTGCATGGATCAGTTTTTCAGGATAATCCAGGGACTACACGCAGAGGCGTAGCTAGGATTGTCTAACAAGTGGGGCCTGAACTTAAAGTAGTTGGGCCCACCGCAGTGACATTAACATTGGTAAATGCCTTCACAGCGCTGATTGGTCGGCATTTACATATTCTGGGTGGGCCTTGCCCGCTCAGGCACTACCCCGTCTACGTCTCTGGCTACACGTAGCCATGTTGGCAGTACGTATACCCTGAATCGCCAGATCTGACTCCAAGATGCATTTACATATTTTGGGCGGGCTTTGCTCGCTCAGGCACTACCCTGTCTACGTCTCTGGCTACACGTAGCCATGTTGGCAGTACGTAGACCCTGAATCGCCATATCTGGCTCCAAGATGCATTTACATATTTTGGGCAGGCCTTGCTCGCTCAGGCACTACCCTGTCTACGTCTCTGGCTACGCATAGCCATGTTGGCAGTACGTACACCCTGAATCGCCAGATCTGACTCCAAGATGCATTTACAAATTTTGGGCGGGCCTTGCTCGCTCAGGCAATACCCTGTCTACGTCCCTGGCTACACGTAGCCATGTTGGCAGTACGTACACCCTGAATCGCCAGAGCTGGCTCCAGGATTCTCACTCTGTTCCTCCAGCCATAATCAGGTCTGCAAGGAATAAACCTACACAGAAAAGGAACATATATCAAAGTGAAAAAAGATTTCATGGTAATGGCTGAACATCCTGGCGATCCTTAAGGAGTACTGTTATTCTCACTAACCTTTACGCCGTCCCTGTTTTCAGGGTCCATGATAGTCGCCACATTTTCAAATGGGTGCAGTGTAGATACTGGATGGAACGTGAGATGTGAATTACTGAGTGCAACCAAAATCCCTCCGGCACCCAGTCGCATTCGCTCCCAGTCTCAGTTCAAATGGAGGTGCGCCCATTGGCATAACTGGGGCTCCTGCACCCCTGCTGTGTGGGGGTCCATATCCTGCGAGGGGCCCCTTAGACACATTTATTTATTTTTTTACAATTTGTTTTTTTTAAACAGAACAAAAATAACGTTTTTTAAGTCACTCTGCCTTCATAAAGAATTTATTTACAGAATTTCTTTATGAAGGCAGAGTGACTAAAAAAAGATGCTATTTCTTTATGAAGCCCGAGGGCTCCCCCACCTCATGACGTGGAAGCATAAAGGCTTGTGACCTCCAAGGCATGGTGCAGGTAGCCCCATGTCTTCAAAAAGAAATAGGGCCTCATTGTGAGGTCGGCAGTGACCCGCCAGTTAACTATTCTGCTTCAGGATTCCACCTCCTCCTTACTCCAGTGTCATGATGCCCTCGGGTGACCGTGTGCTTAATAAGTGCTATTAACATAACATAACAATGCCACCAAAAGATTGCTGTACCAGTATCAAACTGCCCCGGCCCAAAAAATACTGCTCTAGTTTCACATGACGCCCAGAATGCCCCTCCCTCATCCATGCACGAACTGGTATGTGAAAGAGAAGTTACCTGAGTCAGTCAGGTACTCCACCCACGTAGCAGGTACTTTGTCCACTATCAGACACTGGCTATCAATATTGTAAACAAACACACACAACTTTCAATTGTCTTGCTCTGTGACAGCCCACCTCCCTGTGGCATAAAGGATGCATGGCTTCACTTCCCCAGCCTTCACTTCATCATCACAGGGGTAGAGCACCTGTACCCCCTTCTTTATTATCCCAGGTTCTACCCCAACCACCCTTGACCCCAACTCTCACCTTATGCTAACCTTAACCACATGCATTGCCTGTGAATATGCAGATGAAGTAAGGGCACAGAGAAGTAAACGTAGGACAAACTAAATGTCTGGCGAAGTGAAGGTAAACTCAGTAAGTGTAAGGGAAGTGAAGGCAGACTCGGTAAGTTTAAGGGAAGTGAAGGCAGACTCGGTAAGTGTAAGGGAAGTGAAGGCAGACTCGGTAAGTGTAGAGGCACTGAAGGTAGACTCGGTAAGTATAAGGGAAGTGAAAGTAGACTCGGTAAGTGTAAGGGAAGTGAAGGCAGACTCGGTAAGTGTAGGGGAAGTGAAGGCAGACTCGGTAAGAGTAGAGGAAGTGAAGGTAGACTAAGTAAGTGTAGAGGAACTGAAGGTAGACTCTGAAAGTGTAGGGAAAGCAAAGGTAGACTCGGTAAGAGTAGTGGAAGTGAAGGTAGACTCAGTAAGTATAAGGGAAGTGAAGGTAGACTCAGTAAGTGTAAGGGAAGTGAAGGCAGACTCGGTAAGTGTAAGGGAAGTGAAGGCAGACTCAGTAAGTGTAAGGGAAGTGAAGGCAGACTCAGTAAGTATAAGGGAAGTGAAGGTAGACTCAGTAAGTGTAAGGGAAGTGAAGGCAGACTCGGTGAGTGTAGAGGCACTGAAGGTAGACTCGGTAACTATAAGGGAAGTGAAGGTAGACTCAGTAAGTGTAAGGGAAGTGAAGGCAGACTCGGTGAGTGTAGAGGCACTGAAGATAGACTCGGTAAGTATAAGGGAAGTGAAGGTAGACTCAGTAAGTGTAAGGGAAGTGAAGGCAGACTCGGTGAGTGTAGAGGCACTGAGGGTAGACTCGGTAAGTATAAGGGAAGTGAAGGTAGACTCAGTAAGTGTAGAGGAACTGAAGCTAGACTCAGTAAGAGTAGAGGAAGTGAAGGTAGACTAAGTAAGTGTAGAGGAACTGAAGGTAGACTCTGAAAGTGTAGGGAAAGCAAAGGTAGACTCTGTAAGAGTAGTGGAAGTTAAGGTAGACTAGGTAAGTGTACAGCACGTGAAGGTAGAGTCGGCGAGTGGAAGGGAAGTGAAGGAAGACTCAGTAAGTGTAGAGGAACTGAAGGTAGACTTGGTAAGTGTAATGGAAGTGAAGGTAGACTACGTAAGTGTAGAGGAACTGAAGGTAGACTCTGTAAGTGCAGAGAAAGCGAAGGTAGACATGTTAAGTGTACATGAAGTGAAGGCAGACTCAGTGAGTGTAGAGGAACTGAAGGTAAACTCAGTAAATCTAGGGGAAGTGAAGGTAGACTCAGTAAGTGTAGAGGAACTGAAGGTAGACTCAGTGAGTGTAGAGGAACTGAAGGTAGACTCAGTAAGTGTAGGGGAAGTGAAGGTAGACTCGGTAAGTGTAGAGGAAGTGAAGGTAGACTTGGTAAGTATAGAGGACCTGACGGTAGACTCAGTAAGTGTAGAGGAAGTGAAGGTAGACATGGTAAGTGTAGAGGGCCTGAAGGTAGACTCAGTAAGTGTAGGGGAAGTGAAGGTACACTGGAGAAGTGTAGAAGAAGTGAAGTCAGGCTTGGTATGTGTAGAGGAAGTGAAGGCAGGCTTGGTAAGTGTAGAGGAACAGAAGGTAGATTTGGTAAGTGTAGTGGAAGTGAAGGTAGGCTCGGTAAGTGTACATGTAGTGAGGGCAGACTCAGTGAGTATAGAGGAACTGAAGGTAAACTCGGTAAGTGTAAAGGAAGTGAAGGTAGACTTGGTAAGGGTAGAGGAAGTGAAGGTAGACTCAGTAGGTCTAGGGGAAGTGAAGGTAGACTCAGTAAGTGTAGAGGATGTGAAGGTAGTCTCAGTAAGTGTAGGGGAAGTGAAGGTAGACTCGATAGGTGTAGAAGAAGTGAAGGCCGACTTGGTAAGTGCAGAGGAAGTGATGGCAGGCTTGGTAAGTGTAAGGGAAATTAAGGCAGACTCAGTAAGTGTAGAGGAAGTGAAGGTAGACCCGGTAAGTGTAGAGGAACAGAAGGTAGACTAGGTAAGTGTAGGGGAAGTGAAGGTAGACTCGGTAAGTGTACAGGAAGTGAAGGCAGGCTTGGTAACTTTAAGTGAAGTGAAGGCAGATTCAGTAAGTGTAGAGGAAGTGAAGGTAGACTTAGTAAGGGTAGAGGATGAAAAGGTAGACTCTGTAAGTGTAGAGGAAGTGAAGGTATACTCGCTAAGTGTAGGGGAAGTGAAGGTAGACTCAGTAAGTGTAGAGGAAGTGAAGGTAGACTCAGTAAGTGTAGAGGAAGTGAACGTAGAAAAGTGTAGGGGAAGTGAAGGTATGCTTGCTAAGTGTAGAGGACCTGAAGGTAGACTCGATAAGTGTAGAAGAAGTGAAGGCAGTCTTGGTAAGTGTAGAGGAACTGAAGGCAGGCTTGATAAGTTTAAGGGAAGTGAAGGCAGACTCAGTAAGTGTAGAGGAAGTGAAGGTAGACTAAGTAAGGGTAGAGGAAGTGAAGGTAGACTCTGTAAGTGTAGAGAAAGTGAGGGTATACTCGGTAAGTGTAGGGGAAGTGATGCTAGACTTGGTAAGTGTAGATGAAGTGAAGGTAGACTCGGTAAGTGTAGAGGAAGTGACTGTAGACTTGGTAAGTGTAGGGGAAGTGAAGGTAGACTCAGTAAGTGTAGAGGAACTGAAGGTAAACTCAGTAAATCTAGGGGAAGTGAAGGTAGACTCAGTAAGTGTAGAGGAACTGAAGGTAGACTCAGTAAGTGTAGAGGAACTGAAGGTAGACTCAGTAAGTGTAGGGGAAGTGAAGGTAGACTCGGTAAGTGTAGAGGAAGTGAAGGTAGAATTGGTAAGTGTAGAGGACCTGACGGTAGACTCAGTAAGTGTAGGGGAAGTGAAGGTGCACTGGAGAAGTGTAGAAGAAGTGAAGGCAGGCTTGGTATGTGTAGAGGAAGTGAAGGCAGGCTTGGTAAGTGTAGAGGAACGGAAGGTAGATTTGGTAAGTGTAGTGGAAGTGAAGGTAGGCTCGGTAAGTGTACATGTAGTGAGGGCAGACTCAGTGAGTATAGAGGAACTGAAGGTAAACTCGGTAAGTGTAAAGGAAGTGAAGGTAGACTTGGTAAGTGTAGAGGAAGTGAAGGTAGACCCGGTAAGTGTAGAGGAAGAGAAGGTATACTAGGTAAGTGTAGGGGAAGTGAAGGTAGACTCGGTAAGCGTACAGGAAGTGAAGGCAGGCTTGGTAACTTTAAGGGAAGTGAAGGCAGACTCAATAAGTGTAGAGGAAGTGAAGGTAGACTTAGTAAGGGTAGAGGATGTAAAGGTAGACTCTGTAAGTGTAGAGGAAGTGAAGGTATACTCGGTAAGTGTAGGGGAAGTGATGGTAGACTTGGTAAGTGTAGATGAAGTGAAGGTAGACTCAGTAAGTGTAGAGGAAGTGAAGGTAGACTCAGTAAGTGTAGAGGAAGGGAACGTAGACTTGGTAAGTGTAGGGGAAGTGAAGGTAGGCTTGGTAAGTGTAGAGGACCTGAAGGTAGACTCAGTAATTGTATGGGAAGTGAAGGTAGACTCGATAAGTGTAGAAGAAGTGAAGGCAGTCTTGGTAAGTGTAGAGGAAGTGAAGGCAGGCTTGGTAAGTTTAAGGGAAGTGAAGGCAGACTCAGTAAGTGTAGAGGAAGTGAAGGTAGACTAAGTAAGGGTAGAGGAAGTGAAGGTATACTCTGTAAGTGTAGAGAAAGTGAGGGTATACTCGGTAAGTGTAGGGGAAGTGATGGTAGACTTGGTAAGTGTAGATGAAGTGAAGGTAGACTCGGTAAGTGTAGAGGAAGTGAACGTAGTCTTGGTAAGTGTAGGGGAAGTGAAGGTAGGCTTGGTAAGTGTAGAGGAAGTGACGTCAGACTCAGTAAGTGTAGAGGAAGTGAAGGTAAACTCTGTAAGTGTGGAGGAAGTGAAGGTATACTCGGTAAGTGTAGGGGAAGTGAAGGTAGGCTTGGTAAGTGTAGAGGAAGTGAAGGTTGACTTGTTAAGTGTAGGGGAAGTGAAGGTAGGCTCGATAAGTGTAGAGGACATGAAGGTAGACTAAGTAAGTGTAGAGGAACTGAAGGTATACTCGGTAATTGTAGGGGAAGTGAAGGTAGACTCAGTAAGTGTAGAGGAACTGAAGGTAGACTCAGAACGTTTAGGGAAAGTGAACGTAGACTCAGTAAATGTAGGGGAAGTGAAGGTAGACCAGGTAACTGTACAGCAAGTGAAGGTAGACTCGGTGAGTGGAAGGGAAGTGAAGTTAGACTCAGTAAGTGTAGAGGAAGTGAAGGTAGACCCGATAAGTGTAGAGGAACAGAAGGTAGAGTAGGTAAGTCTAGAGGAAGTGAAGGTAGACTTGGTAAGTGTAGAGGAAGTGAAGGTAGATCCAATAAGTGTAGAGGAACAGAAGGTAGAGTAGGTAAGTGTAGAGGAAGTGAAGGCAGGCTTGGTAAGTTTAAGGGGAGTGAAGGCAGACTCAGTAAGTGTGGAGGAAGTGAAGGTAGACTTAGTAAGGGTAGAGGAAGTGAAGGTAGGCTCTGTAAGTGTAGAGGAAGTGAAGGTATACTCGGTAAGTGTAGGGGAAGTGATGGTAGACTTGCTAAGTGTAGATGAAGTGAAGGTAGACTCAGTAAGTGTAGAGAAGTGAAGGTAGACTTGGTAAGTGTAGAGGAAGTGAACGTAGACTTGGTAAGTGTAGGGGAAGTGAAGGTAGGCTTGGTAAGTGTAGAGGACCTGAAGGTAGACTCAGTACGTGTAGGGGAAGTGAAGGTAGACTCGATATGTGTAGAAGAAGGGAAGGCAGACTTGGTAAGTGTAGAGGAAGTGAAGGCAGGCTTGGTAAGTTTAAGGGAAGTGAAGGCAGACTCAGTAAGTGTAGAGGAAGTGAAGGTAGACTAAGTAAGGGTAGAGGAAGTGAAGGTAGACTCTGTAAGTGTAGAGGAAGCGAGGGTATACTCGGTACATGTAGGGGAAGTGGTGGTAGACTTGGTAAGTGTAGATGAAGTGAAGGTAGACATGGTAAGTGTAGAGGAAGTGAAGGTAGACCCAGTAAGTGTAGAGGAACAGAAGGTAGACTAGGTAAGTGTAGAGGAAGTGAAGGTAGACTCAGTAAGTTTACAGGAAGTGAAGGCAGGCTTGGTAAGTTTAAGGCAAGTGAAGGCAGACTCAGTAAGTGTAGAGGAAGTGAAGGTAGACTTAGTAAGGGTAGAGGAAGTGAAGGTAGACTCTGTAAGTGTAGAGGAAGTGAAGGTATACTCGGTAAGTGTAGGGGAAGTGATGGTAGACTTGGTAAGTGTAGATGAAGTGAAGGTAGACTCAGTAAGTGTAGGGGAAGTGAAGGTAGACTCGATAAGTGTAGAAGAAGTGAAGGCAGACTTGGTAAGTGTAGAGGAAGTGAAGGCAGGCTTGGTCAGTTTAAGGGAAGTGAAGGCAGACTCAGTAAGTGTAGAAGAAGTGACGGCAGACTCAGTAAGTGTAGAGGAAGTGAAGGTAAACTCTGTAAGTGTGGAGGAAGTGAAGGTATACTCGGTAAGTGTAGGGGAAGTGATGGTAGACTTGGTAAGTGTAGAAGAAGTGAATGTATACTCGGTAAGTGTAGGGGAAGTGAAGGTAGACTTGGTAAATGTAGAGGAAGTGAAGGTTGACTTGTTAAGTGTAGGGGAAGTGAAGGTAGGCTCAGTAAGTGTAGAGGACGTGAAGGTAGACTCAGTAAGTGTAGAGGAACTGAAGGTATACTCGGTAAGTGTAGGGGAAGTGAAGGTAGACTCAGTAAGTGTAGAGGAACTGAAGGTAGACTCAGAACGTGTAGGGAAAGTGAGCGTAGACTCAGTAAATGTAGGGGAAGTGAAGGTAGGCCAGGTAAGTGTACAGCAAGTGAAGGTAGACTTGGTGAGTGGAAGGGAAGTGAAGTTAGACTCAGTAAGTGTAGAGTAAGATAAGGTAGACTTGGTGAGTGTAGAGGTAGTGAAGGCAGACTCAGTAAGTTTACAGGAAGTGAAGGCAGGCTTGGTAAGTTTAAGGCAAGTGAAGGCAGACTCAGTAAGTGTAGAGGAAGTGAAGGTAGACTTAGTAAGGGTAGAGGAAGTGAAGGTAGACTGTAAGTGTAGAGGAAGTGAAGGTATACTCGGTAAGTGTAGGGGAAGTGATGGTAGACTTGGTAAGTGTAGATGAAGTGAAGGTAGACTCAGTAAGTGTAGGGGAAGTGAAGGTAGACTCGATAAGTGTAGAAGAAGTGAAGGCAGACTTGGTAAGTGTAGAGGAAGTGAAGGCAGGCTTGGTCAGTTTAAGGGAAGTGAAGGCAGACTCAGTAAGTGTAGAAGAAGTGACGGCAGACTCAGTAAGTGTAGAGGAAGTGAAGGTAAACTCTGTAAGTGTGGAGGAAGTGAAGGTATACTCGGTAAGTGTAGGGGAAGTGATGGTAGACTTGGTAAGTGTAGAAGAAGTGAATGTATACTCGGTAAGTGTAGGGGAAGTGAAGGTAGACTTGGTAAATGTAGAGGAAGTGAAGGTTGACTTGTTAAGTGTAGGGGAAGTGAAGGTAGGCTCAGTAAGTGTAGAGGACGTGAAGGTAGACTCAGTAAGTGTAGAGGAACTGAAGGTATACTCGGTAAGTGTAGGGGAAGTGAAGGTAGACTCAGTAAGTGTAGAGGAACTGAAGGTAGACTCAGAACGTGTAGGGAAAGTGAGCGTAGACTCAGTAAATGTAGGGGAAGTGAAGGTAGGCCAGGTAAGTGTACAGCAAGTGAAGGTAGACTTGGTGAGTGGAAGGGAAGTGAAGTTAGACTCAGTAAGTGTAGAGTAAGATAAGGTAGACTTGGTGAGTGTAGAGGTAGTGAAGGCAGACTCAGTAAGTGTAGAGGAAGTGATGGTAAACTCAGTAAGTGTGAGGGAAATGAAGGTAGACTCGATAAGTGTAGAGGAAGTGAAGGTAGACTTGGTGAGTGTAGAGGAAGTGAAGGTAGACTCAGTAAGTGTAGAGGAAGTGATGGTAAACTCAGTAAGTGTAGAGGAACTGGAGGTATACTCAGTAAGTGTAGGGGGAGTGAAGGTAGACTCAGTAAGTGTAGAGGAAATGAAGGTAGACTCAGAACGTGTAGGGAAAGTGAACGTAGACTCAGTAAGTGTAGAGGAAGTGAAGGTAGGCCAGGTAAGTGTACAGCAAGTGAAGGTAGACTCGGTGAGTCGAAGGGAAGTGAAGTTAGACTCAGTAAGTGTAGAGGAAGTGATGGTAGACTCAGTAAGTGTAGGGGAAATGAAGGTAGACTCGGTGAGTGGAAGGGAAGTGAAGTTAGACTCAGTAAGTGTAGAGGAAGTAATGGTAGACTCAGTAAGTGTAGGGGAAATGAAGGTAGACTCGGGGAGTGGAAGGGACATTTTTTAGGCAATGTAAAGGGGGATACAGGAATAAGCAGGAGGCAGAAAGCCGGGAGAGAGGTTGGCAGTCACTTCTATTCCTACACTGACGCCTTTAGCACGTAATCAGAAGGCCTCAGTCTGCGTGCACACTGGGGTGGTGACGCAGTGTTCCCACACTGCTGCATCATTTACAGGCTCTGAAAGCATACCTGTCCACGCCCCTGCTTTTGGCAGGTGAAACCTGCCATAGAGTCATTTCATTCACATACCAGTCCCCTGGCCTGTCTATAGACGTCAGTGGAGCTCTTGCCCGTATAAACAGAATTCTCTTTTTCCCCCGCCTCAAAAGGATGGTGCAGAAGCGAAGGTTCGGAGCAGTGACTAGTGGGCAACCACTTTAGGTCCAGTTGAATGAATCACTCAGTCGCCGCCACATTAAGATGCGCGGCAGAGTGCTTTAGGCGAATCGAGACGTTCACGAACTCGGTGGCGCCAACACGGTTTCCAACACATGTACACTCTGGAGGCGAGCATTATTTTGCAACATGGCCTTCAAGCATTAATACGCAAACAATGTAACATTTGTGCTCCTGTTACCTTTGTTGAGCGCACATTCCTGCGGTCTCCTGCCACTGCAAGCCGGATCAGGGTCTGGGAGCGGTCATGTTTCTGCTGGCAAGGCCGCCCTTCCTCAGACACATCGCATCAACCTGAGCCGGCAGGTAGGCATTTCGGCAGCCTGCCACACTGGCTATAAATGTGATTGCAGCTTTGTGTTACAGCAACCAAAGGCCTGCAAAGGCCACACCGTGCACACAATGCATGCGGGCTAACAGATCACTGCACACACCAGACGTCACAACAGTAGCCCTTTGTGTTCAGGACTGGCTCTGGCGTGGGGTTCTAAGGTGAAACAAAAGGAAGGGGTAGTGATTCATTGATGAAAAGTCAATAAAACGCTGCAAGAAGAGATGGGGATTGGCTAAGTACCATTCTATCTGTCAACACAGGAATATTCCTTGTGCACAGCACATGCGCTGGGAAGGTGCGTTGGGCAAAGTCCAGGTTGCTT
Source organism: Ambystoma mexicanum (assembly GCF_040938575.1). NCBI lineage: Eukaryota > Metazoa > Chordata > Amphibia > Caudata > Ambystomatidae > Ambystoma > Ambystoma mexicanum. The sequence goes on from NC_090936.1 coordinate 1,175,433,235, forward strand.
CTGTTCATAACGGTGCATGTGAACTGTGCCCGCAGCCATTGTTCTGTGTTTGTGTAATAGAGGATACACACACACACACGCACGCACGCACGCACGAACGCGCGCGCGCATGCGTGCCTGAGCGTAATTCTAGGGCGAGCAAGGGTGTTAGCCCACCCCTCAACTTTTGTGGCACAGCATTCTGTCCCCCTCATTTGGCAGGGGCCCCTTTCCTGTAGAAGCCATGTGCCCCCTAACATTTCCAAGTCACTCTTCTGCATGTGTGCACACTTTAGTGATGCAGAATGAATAAGCATCCCAGAAGCACCTTCAAAGAGCAACACCCCTGTAGGAGAGCAGACACGCCACCTACTCATCAAAACACGGGGCCTCACACGGCAGTGCGGTAAGGAAGTGTCGGTAATTCCGTTACTGCCACTATTTGGGCGTGAACCAAAGGACTGCCATGTTCACTGCACTGCCAAATTCTGAGTTTGGAGGTAAAGTGCAGAGTTCACCTCTGGCAAAATGCTGGAGGGCAAGCCCCCACTTTACCTCCAAATACCGGCAGATTTACGTCACAGGATTACCACCTGCGGCAAATCCACCGAAATACCCCGTGGAGTCCTGTGGACTCCAAAAATGGGGACTAACACCAGGCTCCCACCACTCGTAATCTCGTGGCAATACAGTGGGATCGAGTGGCAGTAACAGTAAAGGATTTTGCCAGTAAATTGGCAGATTTACCGCTAAACTCACAATGAGACCCATTGTGTTGTTGAAATTACTGGACTTGAATACACATGGGTTCTTTTGGTCTTTAGCCTGGCCAACGCTTACTTGCCAGACTAAATAACTCTTAGAATAGGTGAAAAGGTGGAAACAAAGCGAACATTTCTGCTGAGGACTTACTCGTAGAGGAAAATTACTTTCAATCCAAAAGTGTAGCTGTGTCGCAGATAGGCGTTGTGTAAGCTTGTATACAAAGCGTTTATTTAGCGCTTATATAGGCACCAAACAAATACATGAAATAAAATAAACTGAAACAACGGAAATAGAGTGTAAATAAAACAATTTTTATTTCCAAATATTTTTCTCTGGTTCTTGACAGGAACAGGATTCCTGTAACTGGATGTCTTTTTACACAAAACACATTTCACTGGTTGATGTTCTTGGGAAGGGCTTGCTGCCCCTTCACAACCTCGTCCCTGAACTCCTCTTCGCTCCACTCCTTTTGGGTGTTGTTGTTGTCTGCACTGCTTTAGCTTCTAGGATCATCTGGCAGACTTTCTCCTGATGCCAGAGTTGCCAGAGGAGTTGGAACTTTTCTAACTTCCGTCCTTTAGGTCAACTTCTTGAGGGATCTGCTTCAGTCTTGGAAATTCTTTCTCAGGTTGATGTCCTTGTGAACAGTGTGTTGCGCCTTCACACCCGAGTCCCAGACCTCCTCTTCGCTCCACTCCTTTTGCGTTGTTGTTGTCTGCACTGCTTTAGTTTCTAGAATCATCTGTCTTTCTCCTGATCCCAGAGTTGCCAGAGGAGTTGGAACTTTTCTAAGTTCCGTCCTTTAGGTCAACTTCTTGAGGGATCTGCTCCAGTCTTGGAAATTCTTTCTCGGGTTGATGTTCTTGTGAACGGCGTGTTGCCCCTTCACATCTCAGACCCAGAACTCCGCTTCGCTCCATTCCTTTTGAGTTGTTGTTGTCTGCACTGCTTTAGCGTCTAGGATCATATGGCTGACTTTCTCCTGATCCCGGAGTTGCCAGAGGAGTTTGAACTTATCTACCTTCCGTCCTTTAGGTCAACCTCCTGAGGGATCTGCTCCAGCCTTGGAAATTCTTTCTCTAGTTGATGGCCTTGGAAATGGCTTGTTGCATCTTCACACCCCAGTGCCAGAACTCCTCTTCGCTCCACTCCTTTTGGGTGTTGTTGTTGTCTGCACTGCTTTAGCTTTTAGGATCATCTGGCAGACTTTCTCCTGATCCCGGAGTTGCCAGAGGAGTTGGAACTTTTCTAAGTTCTGTCCTTTAGGTCAACTTCTTGAGGTATCTGCTCCACCCTTGGAAATTCCTTCTCTGGTTGTCACCTCTGCCTGCAGATCTTAGACTCAGTTGGGAATCTTAGGCTTGCTCCAGTTTTCCTAACATCCCACAACTTTCCCCATGGAAGCTGGCCTCCTTGCTGTCTGCATAATTCTTTCTCAATTACCGAAGACGTTGATACTTCTTCTCCCGTCTCCAGAGTGCAATGTTGATTTGTTAAGTAGAGTCTCTTTCTTACTCATAAAATACTCTGGGTCTTTGACTTTGGTACCCAGAATGCAGCATGGCTCTCTGTTAGTCAACTTGATCACATTTACAGAAGGGTTTGGAGCTTCTAAAAAACATATGGGAAAGGAATGACTTCCAGGGTGTTCAGTCCTCCTGATCATGAGTTGCAAACCCAATAGGAGGTGATACCTCCAGTACATGCAGGAAAGTATGTCTCCCCAAAAATAGACGAATTATCTTCCAGCCAGTGGAATTACCTCCATGGGTAATTCCTCCTTTTCCCAATGAAGTGCTATGGGACTTCAGAACATACAGCAACTCATAATCAGGAGGTAATTCCACAGTTACTACTGTCGGTGACTGTAATTGCGTTTGGAGGAATTACCTCCAAATGTGTAATGATGCCACATGACTTTAAATTCAAGACCACAGACATGTATCTTTGAATTCCCTTTAAATCCCAAGACGCTGTGCTGTACTCTCTTTTCCTCATTCACACAACTCCCTGGTGCTATGCCTACGAGTCCCAGAATACAACATTCTAGTCATATTTATGATCATGTTCTCATTGCCAATTGCTTTAGGACTCGCATTCCCAGAATGCAGCTTTGCAAACTTGTTTGCAAACTCCTTCCAGGCACAGAACGCTTCGGACTCCAATTCCCAGAATTCAGCTTTTTTCGCAAATTTTGTCTTGTTTATTTACACCTTCAAATGTGCATTTGTGGGAAAAAGTTCTTATTGTACCCACAGTAGGCCCAGCTATGAAAGTTGATGGCTTGGTTCAACTTGAATAGTGAGGAAAGCAGAGCATTCTATTAGTCACACGGTGATCAATTTACTTTCTGGCCCAATGGGAAATAGCCTACAACTCCCAGCCTACCTTTCACCAGTGCCATTAAAACAATAGGAAGAAAGCCATGTAACTGCATTGACCTGTGGCTTGTGCCTTTATGTTAAACTCTATTTTGTTCTGTTTTGCTCTGTTAGGCTCTCTTTCATTTTAGGCACATTCTGGTCTTGAAGCTTCCGACGTCTCCCTGATTACAGCATTACGCATAGGGCCCGATTCGTGGAACATTTAGCACGGTGCAAAGTCACTTGGCACTGCTGAAAAGTCACTTGCATTGCCAACACACACCCTGATTCATGGAACTGTGCAAAGCGTATTTTTGCGGTGCAAAGTCACACTGTACTGCAAAAATGACTTTGCACTGACTTTGCACTGGAAACATACACTTTGCACAGTTCCATGAATCAGGGTGTGTTGACAGTGCAAAGGGACTTTTCAGCAGTGCAAAGGGACTTTGCACCGTGCTAAAAAATGTCATGAATCGGGCCCTTATTGTCAACAACTGCAGTCACTTTTGTATTTCGACTCCACATTAACTCTCTTATTGTGTGAAGGGATTATTTGGGAAAGCCCAGTGTCACGTTTGTTTTTCTTCTTTAAATGAAATGATATTTTATTTATATCGCGCTCATGTAAAAGTGTTTCAGAGCGCGACCAGGCAAAAGGGAGGGGAACAAGGGAGAAAAAACAAAAAAACGAAAACAGCGATCTTACTAGGCCCAGTGACATTTAAGAAAGCGCAAGTGCAAGAAAAGGGGGAAAGAGCATGGGAGGGGTGGGGAAAGTGGTAAGTGCGGAACAGAGGAGAGAACAGAATAAATACTACATTAAATAAATAAATAAGGGCAATAAACGATGGTAGTGCGGCCCACAGGTGGCGGATGAACGTGAGTCAGATAAGGTAAGTCTGATAAGTGCAGAAGAAAAGTGTAAAGGGGACTGCATGGGTACAGATACAGGCCCCAGTGCAAGGAGTGGCAAGGGGGCAGTGCAAGAGGGTGGCAGGGTGAGCAGGTACCTGGGCCAGAGTGACAGAGGGTGGCCAGGTGCACGATGCCAGGAGAAGAAACAGATCAACAGGGCAGAAGGGGGGCAAAGGCAGAGGCAAACAGGAGGGTCTTGAGGCACACAGGGAGACTACCAAGGAGAGGCACACAGGGAGAGCTTGGTGGCAGTGCCTTGAGTCACACACTCAAGTTTCATTCCTGCAAGATGCCTAAACCACTGCAGGTCGTAGGTCATCAGTGCATGACCTTTCAAGCAGCCCCAGATATCCCTGAAGCCAGACATGCCCAGAGCTGGGCAGAAGTCGTGTGTAGGGGGCCTACCGGGTGCCCACCAATGTTAACTCGAGAGCAACTTCAGTTACACAATGCAACATTTTGGCAGCAAAGTCTGACCTTCGTGTTTGTTGAATACTGATGCAATAGCCCCTCGCCCCCAACATAGACCATGCAATTGATGGTTGAAGTGACCTCATGCCAGTGTCCATCTGATGGTAGAGCAAAAATCAAATGAAAAAAGACAAGTAAATGATGAAGTATTGACGGCACCATACTCATCCGCACTCAAAATAAATCCGGTACAAAACCTCACTGCAGTCACCAAGTGCAAGGGATCTTCATTGCAGAATGGAAAAGTGCAGCACTTTATTTATTTATTTATTGAGCATTTCTTAGGCGCCTATACAACAAAATGGTGTTTCCAGGTTCCACAAGACAAATGGGGAGGGAACAAGGTGTTAAAAACAATGGCGAAAAAAACAGTACATATAGAATCGTGGTCCTATTACACCTTGTGACACACGGACGTGCAAATGCAGGGAAGAGAAGTGCAGGAGATAGTGGGTGGGACAGGGAGCAAGGTACGGGCAAGTGCTGAGAGCCAGGCAGGGCAGTGCCAAGAGGTGTCGTGGGGGAAGGCACTGGCTAAGTGCTAGAGTGGGGGAATCCCAAGGGTGGGATGCACAGCCACCAGACAGGGGGCCCCCAAGGGCAGTGCTGTGGGGGGGCGCGGGGTGCTGGCCTGGTGACCTGTGAGATTCATGAAGGGCTAGGCACCAGTCTCAGCGGCAGTGAGGTAATTAGTAGGGAAGGAAAAGGGGTAAAGAGGTGGAGAGGAGCAAAGTTTTTAGAATTTTACGGAACTTAAGGAGGTCCGGCTGAAGTCTGAGAGGGGCAGGGAGGCTTTTCCAAAGAGAGGCACCAGACGAAGACAGAGACCTGCCCCCAACTCTCTGCTTGGAGAAGTGTTTGACAAGCAGAGAGTTGGAGTTAGAGGAGCGGAGGGCTCTAGCAGGGAAGTATTTAGGGAGAGAACGTCGGAGATAGCGGGGTCCCAGGCTCCAGAAGGCCTTGTGGATGATGCATTTGATCTTTGCGCCCACCAGGAGCCAGTGGAGAGAATTTAGGGCTGGGGAGACATGGTCCCGGGGCTTCAGACCAAGGATAAGTCTTACAGTCCTATTCTGGATTAGCTGAAGAGGGCGTAGGGAGGAAAGGGGGAGATTGAGAAAGACACTGTTGCAGTAGTCCAGCCTAGAGAGGACCAGAGCTCTGGAGTCATTGAGTTTCTGGGGGAAGGTGAGGAAAGGGAGAATGCCTCTGAGGAGGTGGAGCTGGAAGTGGGCCTTCTTGGCAAGGTCCAAGATGTAAAGGGTGAAGGAGAGAGAGGAATCGAAGCTAACCCCAAGATTTTTGGCCTCACATGATGTTGAGGGTAGAGGGCCCAAGGAGGATGGCCAGAGGGTAGGAAGGATACAGGGCGCAGGTGTGTCAATAAGAAAGATCTCTGTCTTACTGGCATAAAGACAGAAATCGTCAGCCGCGCACCATGCCTGAATAGCGGTCAGACAATCAGGGATCAGCGAGGAGGAAGAGCAGGTAGTGGAGCAAAGTTTGAAGGAAAGCGGTGTGTCATCAGCATAACACTGGAAATGAGCAAGAGGGGCAAGATAGATGTTGAAGAGCCACAGTGAGAGGATAGAGCCCTGGGGGATGCTGCAGGTAGAGAGTGCAGTGGTGGAGGAGAAAGGACCCAGAGGGTATCACAGAGCCGTTTTCTGAGGATAGAATGGTTGACCGTGTTGAAGGCAGAGGAGAAATCAAGGAGAATGAGAACAGCTGGAGAGTTAGAGTCAGGATTTGCGAGCATGTCTTCATGGGTGTTCAGAAGAGCACTTTCCGTGCCTCTGGAATTCCGGAATCCAGATTGATGGTCATGGAAGCAGCCAACAAGTACAGTATGAGGGGTCAGTTGGAGGGTGGTGGAGATAGGGCAATAGTTATCCGGGCAGGAGGGGTCAGCAGATGGCTTTTTTAGGCGAGGGTGCACAAGGGAGTGCTTGAGGGATAAAGGGAAAGAGGGAAAGAGCCGATGGCGAAGGAGTGGATACAGAAATCGGCAAGACCTGGGCGAGAGAGGAGATGTTGTCTTTGATAGTTCTAGAAGAGCAGGGGAGCACCTGTTTGGATGAGAACTTCATAGAGCGGACAACTTTAGAGACCTTGTCGGGTGTGATGGGCAGAAGGGTGGAGAGTGCGAGGGTGGAGGGAGGGGAGCCAAGGGAGGCAGGAGAGCAGGAGCGGGAGTGGAGATGGGGGTGGTGGAGAGTGAGGACAGGATGTCCTAAGTTTTAGATGTGAAATGGGAGTCCAGATGGGTGCAGAGAACCTGGGAAGGATGGAGAGAGACTGCAGTTGGATTGGTGAGTTCCTTTCAGATTTTGAAAAGATCGTCCGTGTTGTTGGTGGCTCCAGAGATGCAGGCTTGGATGTGGGTCCTTTTCTTGGAACGGATGGAAAAACCATATTGCCTTTGGAGCAGGCGAGAGGCCAGTTTGTCAGAGGATGAACCTGACGTCTGCCCTTCCATTCAGCAACTCTGCATTTACGTTTCAGAGACGCTAGATCAGTCATACAAGCTGCCGTGCATGAAGGCAGGCTTCAGGTGGATCCTCATGACAGGGGCAAGGATGTCAAGGGTATTAGAGATGGAGTGGTAAAGGTTAGCAGTACAGAGTCAGAGGGAGAGTCAGAGACATGGGTAGGAGGGGGGATGAAAGTGGTAGGAACAGCATCGACTGACACTTGTTTCATCGGTTGAAGGATGGTGAAGGAAGCTGGCAGTGCAGGAGGCAGCTCGGACAGAGGGCCGAGGGGCTCCAAGCGGGCTGAGAGGAGAGAATGGTCGGACCAGGAGAGGGGGGTGGTGACCGGTTTAAAGATAGGGATGTCTCCAGAGATGAAGGCCTCTAGATAATGTCCGGCTGAGTGGGTCAGACCGGAAGGGAGAATAGTAAGAGAGAGGGAGTTGCAGATGACACAGAACTGTGAAGTGACTGATTCAGGCGAGTCAAGGTGGATATTGAAGTTACCAAGGAGGAGGAGTTTCGAAGTAGAGGTCAAGAGGCAGGAAGTGAGGTCGGCCCAGTCAGAGAGGAAGAGACAGATAGGGCTGAGGGCTTGTAGATGGTAGCAAGGGTGAGTGAGAGGGTAAGAGAGACCCCAACCCTACAGACAAGGCATTCAAGTAGGATTGAGGAGCTATGATAGAAGCAGGGCCCACTCAGGGAAAATTAGGGCCAGTCCACCTCTGGGCCGGTTGGGCCTGGGATGGGGAGGAGTTTGTAGCCATCAGGAAGGAGAGTGTTGAGAGCAGTGACAGAGTTGGCATTGAACCATGTTTCGGTAAGGCCGAGGACGTCGAGGTCAAAGTCTTCAAGAAGGAGACAGATGTCAGAGGAATGTTTGACAGCAGAACAAGCGCTCAGTGTAGCTAAGAGAAGTTGATTACCACTGTTGAAAGAGTTCCAAGGAGGGGTAAATGGGGTGGTAATCCCATCAGTGGTGGTGGAGAGGTTAGAGGAGAGGAGGACGGACGAGTAGCAGGAGAAGGGAGGAAGTTAATGAGAGGTGGCAGGCGCTGGTCAAGAAGGAGATGAGTAGGTTGAGATCCTTGGGCCATGATAGTGCCATTGTGATAGACATTAATGATGCGCCTAGAGGATGAGAAGTATGCCAAGTGTACTTCCCATCTAGTACCACCATTAATGGGTGAAGAGGAGAAAGGGAGAGTGCAGAGACCAACCAGAGAGTCCATAGGTCCGGGGAGGGGACAGAAAAGCAGATGTCGGTGATAGTCTGCTTGGAAGTAGTATTGACATAGGTGTCAGCCAAAGGTAGGTCTGGATTAGTGGCCAGGAGAGTTTTTTTAAGCTTTTTCATTCCAGACTTTGTAAGGGAGATAGGAGAGGTGCTAGAGCAGGAGTTAGAGTAGACAGGGGAGATAGAGAGCGCCATGTGAGTGGTGGGAAGGGGGAGGAGAGAGACAGACAGAGGAGCTGCACAGGCATGAATAAACTCACCAGGTGGCCTAGCAGCCGCTAGACAGGCAGATAGAAGTCCAAGCCAAGCTCTTTGGATCCAAACGGCCAGTCAGCTCCTCATAAGCAGGATAGATGAGGTGTAGGTGCAGTCAGTGAGGCCGAAGGACAGAGACAAGGAGGAAGAAAAAAAAGGGCGGGATCTTCACCGGTGAAGAACCTCAAGGAGGAGGCAGTTCATTGCAGGAGAGGCCATCACAGGCACCTGTAGTTGATAGATTCTGGAAGGTGAAGTGGATGTTGCGGACTGGGCGTCTGTTGGCCTGTGGCAGTGAAGAGTGAAGCTTTCCAAGATGGTCGCCTCAATGTCTACAAGGTGGACATGCTTAGGTTCTTGGTCAGTCGGCTCGCAGAGACCAGTCGGCCTAGCAACCACGGAATGCCAATGGGCAAGGGATGTGGGTGGCGTTGGCCAGGACAGAGGCCCAAAGTGGGAGAGAGCTCCACATGGGAAAACCAAAATTGTGCAGCCAACAGAAATGGATCCGTGTAAGGGGAAGTGAGGCGCCTCCTTTGGAAGAAGCGGGATTGAGGAAACCATAGAGCAAACCAGGTTGAAGGCAATGCTGGCCAAAGCAAAGGCCCATTCGAAGGATAAGTAAATTGGAAAGTTGCATATCTGTGCCGCCGACAGCAATGGATGGGTGCAGGTAGGAAAAGTAGGGCCCAGATGAGACACCCAGCACATGGAGATGAAGAGTTGGGGGAATCGAATCGGGTGCTGGGAATCAAGCTGCAGTATCAGCAATGGGGAGCAAGGAAAGGCCAGGCTGACGCAGAGAAGATGGCCCAAAAACACAGACAGACACCCATGTCGTGGTGTGAGAGAGGCAGCCGTGGTGCCTGGTAGATCCCAGTGGGGGGACCGTAGATATGGCAAGGAAGTTGCGGGGGTAGGCCTTACTTGAGAGGCAGGAGTGGAGGCCTCAGGAGTCCACAGGAACCATTCATGGGCAGAGATGGAACAGGACAGCGGTGCAGGTGGACAGGAGGAATATGGCGAAGCCAGGCACCAGGCCCAGGACGTCCCGATCTGAACTTTCTAGTGACCCAACACCCAAGAAGCTCTCCAAACTGAAGGCCTCAACCAGGGCAGATGGCAGGGACGCCACCACGGAGTCTGGACGGGGACTCAGGGCAACCCTCTGAAGAAAAGTCTGAATACGAAGGTCTCGCAGGGCACGCGACATGCACTGTGGTCATGGAGCGGCCGACCTCTGTTCCAAGCCAAAACACACAAACAGAGAGGCAGACTCTATGCACTTAGGGACAGCCACCGAGGGGATCGCCAGTCAGACTCAGTGCACTCTACAGCAAGGCCACAGAGCTAGATGCAAGGCAGATGATGCATGCCCGCTCCACGCCCACTCGCTCTGGGGCCAAGAGGACTGAAGCAGACAGCCAAAACCCAGGGTCTCCAACCATTCCAAGGTGGGCCTTCCGACTCACCACGTCCAGTAACCAGATCTATGCACTGGCACGTTAAAATCCCCTGATTTTGAGGTATGAGGGTTCCAATCATTCAGCATAGTGGGGAACCTCAAGCCATGATCAAGGCTGCACACTCACTCGAGGAAGCGACACCCAGTAAGAGAAGTGGAAGCAGGTCTCAGCCCGCCCGGTGTCCAGTCCTCAATGAGGGCCGACGAGATGCCGTAGGCCGACCACCTCTACCTCTCACACACAGCCTCTTGGGGTACCTCATCAATGGAAGCCTTGGAGAGAGCGCGACACTCAAGCTCAGGCCACACAGACGGACTGGTTCACCAGGGCACTCAGCAAGGCAAATCCCGTTGGGGCACAACCAATGCTCCAGCTACACTTCCTGCTGTGCTCAGGGTGCCGTTTCAAGGGCTTATGGCACCTCGGATTATATGAGAGCCGTGCTGTTGGCATGAAGCAATTATCGGCAAGATGGAGGTCCTCTGCAAGACCCCAGGTGCTCCCACACACCAGCAGTTACTTGTAGGGCAAAAAGACAAATCCAGAACATCTAGCAGACGAAGGTCAGCCATATCACCTAAAGGAGACTCTGGGGTAACCTGCATGGGGCATCTGGGGTGCTCGGCATGCCATTCCTTTAAGATCTTGAGCGCAGGAAGAAAATGAGACTAAAATCACTCTCAAATAAATGCAGTGAGCGTTACATTCAGATTTTCTTTCAGGTGCTTGAATCAAAGTCAGAAGATAGCAGGACTCGGGGGACCATTGCCTAGTTTGTTGACAGTGCTTCTTCTTCGAACACCCCCAGATCTCATTCAAGAAAACATACATTCTCTTCACCAACATGCACAAAATAGGCCGCAATCTCATCAAAAGCCCACTACTATAATGCCAGAATCACCAAGGCCAGCTCCAATGCAAAAGAACTTTTCTTCATTCTCAAAGAGCTAGAGAACCCTGTCCCCATCCTTTCTCAGACCTGGCCAGACAAAGAATGGTGTGACACAATCCAACCCGCCCTTGCCACCGAAAATGACACTATTAGGGAATCAATCTCTGCCAAAAAAGCACAACTAGCTGCCAAACTACTGTCCGCAAACTCTCTGGCACCCCCATCCCGACTAAACACCCCCCCACCTTCTCCCTTCAGTTTCCCTCAAGTATAACACACTACTGTACTTGAAACTATCTATTCACTCAAACCATCCAACTGCAAAGGGGATCCCTGCCCTGCTCATATCATCAAAACTTGCACCCCCACACTTAGCCCTGTCATTACTGAATTCATCGACACCTCCTTCCAGACTAACTCAGTCTCTAATAGCTTCAAAGCTGCCTGGGTTACCCCTCTACTCAAGAGAACCTCCCTCGACCCTACCCTCCCTATCGACTACCACCCCATCACCACTGTTCCTTTTCTCCTGAAAATCCTAGACCATATGGCCTACTCCCAAATCCAACTCTTTCTAGAAAACCACCATCTGCTAGGAGCAAAACAATCAGGCTTCAGTCCTAAACACAGCACTTAAACTGCACTGTTAGACCTCAAGACCCAGTTAGATAACATCTGTGACTGAGGTAATCTGTCTATTCTCCTCCTTGACCTCTCCGCTGCTTTTGTCTTGGTGGACCATGAAACTCTCTGCTACCACCTTAGCTCTAACTTCCATTTCTTCTTGGATGCCACCACCTGGGTTAAATCCTTCTTAAGTGACCGCTCATATAGAGTCTTCATTGGGGACTCTCCAGCAGTCCCCCTCGGAGTCCCTCGAGGCTTCTGACTCTCCCCGACCCTCTACAATACTTACACCAAGCTATTCTTTGACTTTCTTGACTCCTCCGCTATCACCAACACTAACTTTGCAGATGATACTCAAATCCTCATTCCTATCACAGGAAACTACCACTCCGATACATCTGCTATAAACAGGGTCCACAGCATCATCCAAAATTGGATGGCCGCCCACAATCTGTGTCTCAATGTCATCAAAACAGAGTTGCTTAATGTGGGCTTCAACTTCTGTCTCAAAAACCTTGACCCTGCCTTCTCCTTCTCTATTGAGGGCAGAAACACTTCAGTCCTGAAACTTGTCAAAACACTGGGCTCTCCCTGGACGCAGATCTCTCCATGACCAAACATATCAATGCCCTAGCATCCTCCACTGCATACACCTCAAAGCTTTTCTGTCTGAGCAGACCATTCCTTACCACGGAAAACTGATGCTTGCGAGGGCCACCATTAACAGTAAACTGGACTATTGCAATGCTCTTCGCTTGGGTACCTCTGAAAAATACCTCGCTAAACATCCAGATGAGATGCCCACTGGCCCCCCTTTGGGGCCTGTATCGAATTCAAATTTCTATCACACACAGCTGCATATACAAAGAGCCTCCTCTATACCTTCACAACAGCATTGCCCCCGGAACCCCAGATTCCCCCCCTCCGATTAGCGGCCAGCCTGGTTCTGGCCACCCCGAGATTCAAAAGCAAAAGAGCTGGAGGCGTGAGGTTCTGTACCACAGCGCCTTCTCTCTGGAACTCTCTACCACTGAACATCAGAAATGAATGCTTTTATCTGCCTTTCAGAAAACTTGTGAAAACTTGGTTATTTCACAAATATGACTAATGACTATCCGGATCTCTACCTGTGTCTCAATTCCTCATGTTTTCTATGTACAAACGCTATCTGGCATTACAAAAAAGTAATACATAAAATAAATAATGATACCTCCAAGTAACTTCTAGAGTGTTTCATGCCTGGAATAACACCCCACGTCAATTCTAGGATGTTTCATTCACGGGATAACTTTCTAAATAAATTAAAGATGTTGCATAGACAGGCTAACTCTCTAAATAAAGTCTAGGATGTTGTGTGCACGGGATAACATTCCAAGTAAATTCCAGGATGTTGTGTGCATGGGATAACATTCCAAGTAAATTCCAGGATGTTGTGTTCATGGATACCATTACAAGTAAATTCCAGGATGTTGTGTGCCTGGATAACATTCCAAGTACATTCTAGGATGTTTCATGCATGGAATAACACCTCAGGTAAATTACATGATGTTTCATGGACAGCTAAACACTCCAAGAAAGTTCCAGGGTGTTGCCTGCACGGGATAACACTCCAAGTCAATTCTAGGTTGTTTCATTCACGTGATAACATTCTGAGTAAATTCTAGGGTGTTGTGTGAATGGAATAACACTCCAAGCAAATTCCCGAATGTTGCATGGACAGGATAACTTTCTAAGTAATTTCTAGGATATTGCGTGTGTTGGGAAGGGGACACGATCTTCCGGCACTCCCAAGCGCTTTAGAATAAAGCACAGCCCATCAGCGGTAATGTAAGAGACCAGGGGGGAGGGGTGCCCTTAAAGGCTTCTACGCAATTACAGTATTGCATGTTTTGTAGGTGCAGTGCACATGCAGGAATATCAGCCATCTTAGATATTAGCAGCCATATTGGAACACAGAGCTTAAATGTAGCGCGGCAGCCCGCATACCAGGTATAGGCAGCAAACTGAGCAAGGAATAGGTTGGATCCCGGGCCCTGATGAGAAATGCCAGAGCTGCCCGGATCCATAAGCCCTTCATTGTCCTAAAATGTTGCCAACGTTTGCACCCTGGGAAGAATGTGCCCTACAAGGCCATGGGAAGAGGGCTGAGCGTCTTTGTACGTTGCAATCCCACAAGAAGGAGGGCATGGGCCTCTGACCCTATCAGTCCTAACTATAAGTTGTAGCACAATAAAATACCCCAGCTTTAGGACCTCTAAATTCCAATGTACTGGCCAACCCGCCAGACCACTGATCATAAACCTGCTGGACCCCCGATCGATCAAAAAGATCAGAAAGTAGTGCATTCCTGCCTTCACTCCCAGGTCACGTGATTTGTGCTGCGAGGTGCAGAGAGGGATGAAATTATAGCTCAGAACGAGGGTGGAAGACCTGGAAGAGATGCCGGCCTGTCGGGGAGGGTTGGAAGTGTGAGAGTTAGTATTGATTGATTGATTATTGATTGATTATTTGCTATGCGCTTATACACAAGTGTTTCAAATTGCAAGTATGACCTCGACTTTGCTCCCGCCCCACTGTCTGCTTGTACCAGGTGCATCGTTACATAGGTAGAGATGTGTTGTTCAGTTTGAAATATCAGTGTTCCTTGGCAGCCTTCTGACAGATGATGACTGTAGCATCCCCCACATAGATGGACGGACGGGGCTGTGACCAATAGCCTGGCATTCCATATGGAGCAGGTGAACTATGTGTAAGCTAACAAGGTGGGTCCTGGGACTCCCTCTGCCAGACATTAGTCCTGGTTACCAGAGACTTACCCAGAGTCTTTAGCTCACTTTAGCTTTCACAGAGGAGAAATATCCCAAACATATCAGTCTTTGTCCTGCCCTGGGGCAGTCCAGCACCAAAATACCTGGCACATTACTATGTGTAAGGTCACACCAACCAGCCGCACGAGTTTCTACTGTATTTAATGACGTCACTGATGAGGCTGTGTACCTTCATAATGCTTTGCTCATTCAGATTTTGGCAGAATGTTCAGCGGCAGCAGAGTTCTTTGTTGGCGCTTCCATCTACGTGTGGAAATAAACATATTGGCCCTCATTACTACCCTGGCGGAAAGTGACTGACCGGACCGCCACAGCGTAAATAGCGTTTCCGCCATTGCACGATGGAGCAAAGTGCGGCCCATTCCGACCCATCGGGCACGAGCAACACGGCATGGCGGAAGTGCAAAGTCCGCGATGGCGGAAATGACCCCAAAACGGCCCACACCGCCGCCGTACGGCGCCCTAGGTGCAATACCGCCACCCATCTTAGCGGACACCGCAGTGAGCGCCAACCGGAAAGTACGGTGACCGTAAATATACGGAAACGGAAGTAAAAACATGGGCCCGGAACGGGAAACAACACGCCGTACACCTATAAAACCACAAAATCCACACAACCACTAAAAACACTACCCTGAGACACATCCCAACCCGTCATCCACCCTAGTGAAACCAAGAAAAATGGGAAAAGTAGCGAAGAAAGCGTGCGACCGCAAGCGGCAGGTCCACTTCTCCCGTGAGGAACTCACCGTGCCCACAGAGACCCTCCAGGAGAATGCCGCCGCCGTCTTCTCCACGCAAATGACCAGGACGGCACTTGCGAACAAGAAGGCCATATGGGCCCTGGTGGCACAGTGGGTAAGTGCGGTGGGGACCGCACCCCGCAACCCACAGCAATGCAGAAAGCGATGGGACGACCTGCGGATACGCGTCCGTAGCATACTTTCTGCCAACCGCAACATTGCCACAGCCACCGGGGGAGGATCGGAATCACCCATCAAGTTGACCCCCTGGGAAGACATCTGTGCCTCCACCATAGGAATGGAGAGCATAGAGGGAGTCGGAGGGATGGAGAAAGGAGTGCAGACATCCGGAGAATCAGGTAGGTGTCCCAAATAAAACCATGCCAAATCCACAATGTCCAATCATGTGACTCACATGTGTCCACATAGCGCAACAGCAACACATGGCCAGGAGAACGTCCACACACATTGGCCTGATAGCGCACTTTAAAACCACAATAAATACATAAATAAATAAAAACCCCTAAAACACCCACTACACGTGCAGCAGGCACACCCTAACTGCAGGCTGCCAAACAACTGCACCCTCACTCCACACACAAATGGAAGCACCTCCAAGGCCCCGACCCAAATCACCCTCAGGTACCACCCCAATGCATGTGATACATTGCCATTCCAATTCCCACAGACCCATTAATAACGCTCGCCCTCCTTTATTCCACCACAGGGTCCGATCCAAACGACGAGCTTCAGGACACCCCTACCAGCACACCTGCAAAGAGGGCCAAGACCAATGGCCAAAGACCCTCCACCTCAGCTGCACGCATCAAGACACGGCAGCAGCACAAATCAAGTGGCAGCACAGAGGAGGGAACATCAACATGCACCCCAGCAGCCAGCATGCCCACAACAGCAGCACCACAGGTCCCCCCAATGGATGCCACAGAAGGCACTGCCTCCGGTGGCAGCAGCACCATAGGTGACACCCCATTAATGGCAGCATGCTCCGACACAGAAGACGGGGATGTCGAAGTCAGATCCATCCATGACCTGTCCCAATCCCCCTGTCTGTTCCATCCCGTACACCATGAGGATACCACGCAGGGGCACCCACAAGACGACGACTGGCCATCCCCCACAAGCCCTGTGGCAGGGCAACATGAGGCGACCAGCCACTCTGTGACACCACCGCAAATGGCCATGGCCCAGCAGAGGCAACAGTCCCTCGACCAGTTAATCGTGCAACAGCAGCAACTGGCCATGCTCCTCAAGGACCATGCCGATGAATGTGGGGGCACTAAGGCAGACATAGAAACATCAACTGAGACACTCAGGGCAGAAATGGAGAGAAGTACAGAGACACTAAGGGCACAAATGGAGAGTAGCACCGAGAGCCTGAGAGTCCAAATGGAGAGTAGCACCGAGAGCCTGAGAGTCCAAATGGAGAGAAGCACCGAGAGCCTGAGGGGGGAACTGCATGCGACGTCCAAAGACGTATGTGCCGAACTTGCCGCAGTGCGCCGTGTGCTCACTGAGCTCTCACAAACCCTTAGGGACATGCATGGACGTGAGCAGGCAGAGACATCATCCGTAGCAAGTTCCGTCCAGGGCAGCCCCCAACGTAGATCTGGGAGGAACCTGCGCTCCACAGGCAGGGGTGCCCCTGATACCCGCAGAGGGGGCTTGCAATAGCGACTGCCCACTGACAATGTGCATCTTTGGACACTGGTGTTCGGGGGGGAGGTAGGAGGGTGGAGGGGGTGTGTTGGGCTCACTTGGGTGGCGGGTCGATAGGGTGTTCAACATGATATCACATATGCCATAAACAATGCACGATCAACCAATGAGATGTGTGGACAATGATCTTTGTGTACTAGGCCATCATAGGCGTACAGTCCATATTGTGCATGTACCAGACACACACAGTGCCACGAGTCCCGTGTCCATGTATCAGCCACCAGGCGTGAGTGCTAGAAGCATGCATCAATGAGATGCTGACGAATGTCACGGCCCTCCTGTGCCTCGCGGACTCCTTGAGGTGCTGCCACATCCCCACCCTCATCATGACCATCTTCAGGTGCTTGCAGTTCTGCGTCAGGGGGCATGGGCACATTTCTACGTACGCACATGTTGTGTAGCATGACACATGCCATCACCATCTTTGCAACCTTCTCATGGTGGTACAGGAGTGCCCCGCCAGACCTGCTGAGGCAGCGGAAACGAGTCTTCAGTAGGCCGAATGCCTGTTCAATGACTACACGGGTACGTGAGTGGGCATGGTTGTAGTCCTCCTCATGCTGGTCCCGTGGGTTCCGGACTGGTGTGAGGAGCCATCTCTTCAGTGGATATCCGGCATCACCTGTATGTGGACGATAAACGAATTATGTGGAATGCCATTGCTACGTACGCACCCCCCCCCTTCCTGCCAGGTCATTGCCGCATCACATACCCCACATCATCATGCATGAAATGAGACTCACCGAGTAGCCAGGATCTGTACCCTGCGTGTCGCTCCATGTAGCGTGGTATTGTTGAGTTCCTCAAGACCATAGAATCATGGGTTGATCCAGGGAATCGGGCACAACAATGTGTAATGATCCTGTTGGAGTCACACACCATTTGTACATTCAGAGAATGAAATTGTTTTCGGTTGCGGTACTGGGCCTCCATGGCATGTGGGACGACCAATTCCACATGGGTGCAGTCGATGGCACCAATGCAACCCGGTATGCCGCCAAGTGCATGCAATCCCACTTTTGTGTTGGTAATTTCCTGCTCCGAGCGTGGTAGTGAGATGTAGTCGTCTGCGTGCTGCAGGAGGGCATCGAGCACTTGCAATAGTGTCCGTGAGAACAGTGGCTGAGAAATGCCATGCAACTGTCCGACTGTGTGCTGGTAGGTGCCTGTGGCCAGGAAGTGGAGTACAGACACCACCTTCAGTAGGGGTGGGATGGCGGTTGGGCTATCTATCATGCTGACAAGGTCAGCCTGTGTCATGTCCACAATGGCGGCTATGGTGTCCCGGTCCAAACGGTAGAGGGTGTGGATCTGCTCATCAGTGAGGTTGAATGGATGTGCTCGGAGGCGTGGGATTGCGGGCTGCCTGCGTGGTGGTAGTGGCTGTGCTGGCGGCCCTTGCTGGCCCTGCCTTGCACTCCTCCTCCTCCTGCGTCTCCTCCGTGCGGCCGGTTGTAGTTGGTGTTCGTCTTCTTTTTGGAGTTGGAGTACTTGCAGTGCTATCAGGTCCCCCAGGGCCAACATAGCTAGTCCTGCCGGTAGCATTTCGGAGTGGGTGTGGTTGTGGGAGGAGACTGGGTGTGCAATATATGTGTTTTCAGGCTGTATGGCCTCCACCTGTGGTGATTCATTCCACCTGTGCAAGCTGCTCTCCCCTTTGGCCGAGCACGTCCCGCACACAACGCTGCAATTCGAGGAATGGCATCTTGCTATTACAATCATGTATTTGTACCCGATGGCCGTGTAAAATTGGTTGATATGTTCATTCGGCTATGGTCCCATTGTTTCACATACTATCTTAGCAGTCGCGAACAGACTTGTGAAGGGTCAGTGGAACGTAGTACTCGAGTAACGGTGGACCCTCATGCATCACTGTACCGAGTTGCAACGACGGGCGGGGCATCCCATTTGTGAGTGAAGGCAGTTGCCATTTTCACACACAGCCGCACTCGATGGATTAATTTGTGATTTCAAGCGGCCACAGATGCCTTTTCGACGTGATGTTGCAAATGAGGAATTCGAAGGGCGGCGCTTTCGGTTATCAGCTAGCGGCGAGGAGATGCCCACAGGTCTGACTGCAAATATAACGTTCTATTGTTCAATGTCCTTGGGACAGGGGCCATGGCGAGGATGCAATTATTGATATGAATAGTTTGGGATGCGCAATAGCGAAGTGGACGATGAGGCCGGACGTTCCCAAATACATGTTACTTCACAACACTGGAATTACGGGCTGGGGCACAGTGGATTTTGCAGGCTGCATAACGCACAGACTCAATGGAATTCTCACATGTTATGTGAGTATGGAAACAGGCGTTATCATTACGGGATGAGGGGATGATGAATGGATGCATGGACAGATGATTTGATACAGTGTTTGCCATGTACAGGGCTTCTTGGAATCTGTCCGCCTCCCCTGCGCTATGTGATGCAGGGCTGCCATAGTGGGACCATCGTCTATCTGGCCTTGTTGAGCCCTCCCTGTCTCGACGCGCCTTCAGACACTTGTGTCCATGCACGTTACCAATCCCATCTGATGGATTCTGTTTTCACAGACGCATGCACAGGTACACTCATTTGTGATGGTGTTTTCACCTCGATATATATAGTTATGAGTCGCAAGTGGTTTTTGGGTGGTGATGATCCTTTGGAGTGGGCTAGCATGCATATGGCTGTGGATTTAGTGTGATCATTGAAGTGAGTTGTTCGAATGTAGTTCTGATGGCCATTCTATTCTTTTTCTTTTCTTTTGGTTGACAGGTATCGCCTCCCCTTTTGCCACTGCCATCTCTATGCCACTCCTGCAGATGGCTTTTACTCCCGACACCTGCTGCTTCGTGTTAATCAGTGGAGCAGCATTACGATCTTATGGGACGATCGCCAATGGGCCACATGCCCTTACGCAGTACTAGTGGCTCGGAGCAACATTTCGGCCTTTCAGCTGGGCTAGTGCCTCCCCATTGGGACTGCCCTGCGGTTCTGTGCGCTTCCATGTTGCCTTTTCGTACGAGAATGTGGCCCTGTGTACCATGAAGGAACAGGGCGTCACACAAGAAGTAGCTGGTCATTTCTTGCGGATGCAGCCCACAATGGTGAAATGTGTTTTGGAGTTCATGGCCTAATGGCTGTATGGGCTTGGTGAATTTGTTGTGCATTAAATTTCTATTCTGATATGGGCCGTGTAGCATTCTTCTCTGCAAGTGATGTGGCATATTCCTATTTGGGGAGCGATGTATTGTGAGGAGATCTGCATTGTGTTCCAGCTTCGGAGTATGGTTGCGTGGTACTGTGCTGGGCGCGTTTGCCTACGAAGCCCAGTGAGGTCAGGGATGAGGGCTGCCAATATGACTGTTTGAATGATGTCATGCTCAGGGGCGGGGGATTAGGTTTTGTGTAACAGATGCCGGTCAGCCAGGTGGACTGGTGGAATGATGTGATTTTCGGAATATTGCTGGTCACAGGTGCCTGTGTTTGCGTGCGTTTCTTGGTGGGAGACTGAGGTCATGTCCATTGGAATGGCTTCTGTATTCGTGCCATCTGTGCCCTGCAGCTCCCATTGGCCCCTCTTGAGATTCTTTTGTTCGTTGGCATGCATGGGTGACTTGTACATTTCACTGGTTGCATTGTGACTTCATTGCACCTACGGGGAGTTGTACAATGTGGCCAGGGAGCGGTGTACAGGCACTCAGTGGGGCCGTTTACGGTTGATTCGCGATGCCGTACTTCTCACCATGGCGGAATGGTACTTTCCGCCGTGCTTGATGGCGTTAGGTACATGTCCGCTAGGGTCGGAATTCGCGTACCGTTGCGCCATGGTGGTATTTACGGTTTGGCATGGCGCGCGCACGCGTACTTGGTGCAGTTAGCGTTGGCGTTCACTACGGTGTCGCTAATGGCATCGTACTTTACGGTGACGGGTCATAGTCGCACCGAGCGGTATTCGATGGCGGTATTGCATTTCCGCCATCGTTTTTCGATTTCCGCCAGGGTCGTAATGAGGGCCATTATCTTTGCAAGATCTGTTATGGGCCTTTTTCCCTAGTGGGTTGTATACTTTCTGGTCTGAGCCTCTAGGGGGCTTTCCTACACGTGCACAGGATACCAGTCCAAGAAAATCCCATGGTGTCATACACATGGGATAACACATCAACTATATTCTAAGATGTTGCATGGACAGGTTAACACTGTAAGTACATTTTAGGATGTTTTTTGACAAGATAACGTTATATGTACATTCTAGCATGTTGCGTGCACAGGATAACTCTCTAAGTAAATTCTAGGATGGTGCGTGCACAGCCTAACTCGCCATGTAAATTCTAGGATGTTCCATTCACGTGATAACACTCCAAGTAAATTCCAGGATGTTTTGTGCATTGAATAACTAATGAGGAAATGCTAAAATGTTGCATGCTTGGTATAACTCACCAAGCACATTTAGGATGGCGTGACTTTTTCAAAAGCCCTCGTGGCTGCTCCTTTTTGGAGGAACATAACTTTAACAAAGACTGACTACGTTATTTTATGTAGCACTACCGAGCCATGTAGAACGCTGCTGCCAATTGAAACAGAACCTCTCTGCAAATGCAGAGCCCGTCCTGAGGAAGGAGGTAAGGTCCGAAATGCATCAGCATGCGCCTCTGCAAATGAATGTTTGAATAAAGAAAATCCCATATAAAATTGATGTTTGAATCAGCATGGATTGCATTATTCAGTCAATCTGATCAGGTTGATTCTTTAAGAAGTATCACAATTTTCAACCATTTGAGGATTACTTTTCGAGTAGTATTTACTACAGACCAGGCGTCTCCAAGCTCTGTGGAATTTCCACTGAGCAATCCCTGTGTGCCTTTTTCAAAAGCCCTCGGTGGCTGCTCCTGTTTGGAGGAACATAACTTTAACACAGAATGACTACGTTATTTTATGTAGCACTACCCCGCGTCACTCTTTCTCGTCCCAGTACTTACCATTGAGTGTTTTTACACAGTCTCCGTTCCTCATGACTTGAGGGTACAAACGCTCCTCAAGCCTCTACTCAACTCTTTTTCTGTGCAGGAACCGGAGGCCTTCTGGGCAAGTCTCCCGTATTCTACGACTTTGTAGCAGGTAAGCACTGCCAAGAATCTACTTGTTTTGGCAGCATCAAAAGAGGATTTAGAATTGCAAAATCCTGGACTAAGATTTCCAAAATGCAACGTAAACACTAGGACTGGACTACAATCGATTAAATGTAAAGGGGTATGCTTGCAGGCATGTGCAAACTCTGTGCTGCAACCCTTCCCCACCCCCGTGCAAGCCTTTAAATTGAAATAAAGTTTGGTTGACCTGTACTTAAAAGTTCAATAGAACATAGATCACAATATTGCAAAAAGGAATATATTCTCATTATCTCATGTGTATGTAATTGTCTAAATGATGGACACTCTCCCAGATGTTGCTTGCTGAGAAGCAGCTGTTGCTGCTAAGCAACCTATTCCTCCAACCATTAGCATCAGCGATTGACAATGTAATCAAGCTGAGAAAAATGTTCTTCCAGTATGTAATGTTAGCCTACTGATAGAGTGCTGCAATATCTATATATGTAAAAGTTGAAAATTGTGGGTTTGTAGTTTGGCGAAACGTTGACGGATGGGAGGCGAAGGTGTATGAGAGGCGAAAGGCGAAGGTGTATGGGAGGTGAAGGCAAGGCGTATGGGAGGCGAACGGAACCTGAGAGGCGAAGGTGAAGGCAGGTAGCATTCCAAAAGTTGCTATATAAAGAGGTGCGACAGGCATTTCTGTTAGTCTCTTACGAATAGTGCTGAAGTGTTATTCCACGAGTGGCTGTGTGGATGAGCCATCCTTGCTGCCTAAAATGATTCGGTCAATGAAATTAAAAATTAGATTCAGGATATGCTTCCGGGCACAGTTACTGGGTGCAACTCAATCGATACGGAGGTGGATGCAGACAAAGCCGTAAACTATCAAACAGAATTCCTCAACTCACTCGACCGCCCGGCCATGTCACCACATCGCCTTCGACTGAAAGTTGAGTCACCCATCATGCTGCTTCGCAATCCCGACCCACCTAGGCTGTGTAATGGCACAAGGCTGTGCGTTAAAAAATTGCCGCCCAGCGTAATTGAAGCAACACAGTTGACCGGGAAGCGAAAATGAGAAGATTAGCATTCCACTCATTCCAACAGGCAAGCCGTTCAGTTTCAAGCGCCTACAATTCCTGGTCAGGCTTGCATCCGGTAGCACAATGAACAAGACGCAGGGCCAGTCAAGCAAGCATACTGATATTAACTTGGAATCTCCATGTTTCTCTTACGGGCAGTTATATGTTGCATGTTCTAGAGTGGGCTCCCCGAATCAGTTGTATATCTTTGCTCAACAAATCTTCCTTATAAACAAGCCTTACAATGAACATGTAGTTTGGTAACATTAAACTTTAGGTCCATAGTTGTTGTCACCCATCACGCTGCCCAGGAATCCACATGTTGTTATCATGTACAGTTATACATTTCAGAAAGACCTTTTAAGAAGAACAAAACATTGTGTTGTGTAGTCTTTATAAGATTCTTTTTTTTTAATATTAAACACTCGAAAAATGTAGTGAATTTTTCTATTTACCTCTCTTATGGAGACTGTCTGAAAAGTGTAAAGCTACCTTAGGTTTATGTTTATGTTTGTTTATGTTTATATACTTATATTGCGCCAGAGCCCACAGCCATCATGGCACAAACACAGAACAAAAGGGAACAAACGGTATTATCATGTATTAGACAAACAATAGTGTTTGAGACTTTTCATAAATGCAGTGTTGTTTACTTCTCGGCGCATCTCCACAGGGAGTTTGTTCCACATCATCCCTGCCTGTGAGGCAAAAGATTGTCTATTACCCCAGACCCTTTTGTACCTTGGCTGAGTTAAGTGCATAGAGTCTTTTGACCGAGTGACTTTACCAATACGTTTCAGGACTAATCTGTCCTGCAAGTATTCAGGTGCTTTTCCATGAATGCATTTGTGTACAATTGAGTTAGGTTTAAAACATATTCTAGCATCCATTGTGAGCCAATGAAGCTCTCTCATGTGTATGGATACTGGGGCCCGTCTTGTAGTGCCCTTAATAACATGAACTGCATCATTTTGGAGTGTTTGAAATTTTTTGAGGCTTCCTTTACTTGCTCCTGCAAGAAGGGCACTACAATAATCCAGCCTAGGCATAGCAATGGCTCTTACCAGTGTTGCGCAATTTGCTACTGACACATACGGCTTCACCAATCTAAGCAGCCTCAGATGATATTGGGCTTTCTGGACCACATTGTTTACATGTGTTTCGGACCCCAGAGATGATTCCAGGGTCACTCCAAGGTCTTCACCTTGGGGGCAACTTTGATGTAATGTCTTTCTATGGCAAAGCCTTCATACAGCTCTGTAAGTTTAGCTCGTGCCTGTGTCGATCAAAAGATCAAGAACTCTGTTTTATTAGCATTGAGGCAGAGGCCATTCAATATCATCCAAGTTTGAATAGCCTTGTATACTTTCTCTATATTCTCCAGATCTTTCTTGTAGACCCCACTCAGCTCTATAACGAACTGTCATCTACATAGTTAGAGAAATGCACCCCCAATGCATCCAGGAAATCGCATTAGATGCGACAGAAAATGTTGAATAAGACCGGGGCGACACATCCCCCCTGCGGTACCCCACACTTAATTAATTCGAAATCAGAGCATGCCTCTCCTCAAACTATTCTTGACCATCTGTCAGTGAGGAAAGACCTAATCCACTCTATTGCTCCACTAGAGCACTCACCCTGATCTGCAAGCTTAGTCAACAATTCCTCCTGATCTACAAGGTTGAAGACTGCTGACAGATCTAATTACATCAGCAGCCCCGACTTGCTCTTGTCTATAATATCGAGCATTTCTGATTGTAGATCCAGGAGGACAGTTTTCGTACCATGGGCAAATCTGAAGCCTGACTGCTCGGGGTGGAGGATTTTTTGACTTTCCACTTATTCTTGCAATTGTATGGTAGCCAGTGTATCCATCAGTTTCAACAAAAAGGGTACATTTGTTATAGGTTTTAAATGATTACAATTTGTGTAGTCCTGTCCAGGTTTTTTAATCTTCTCAGTGTTCCAGGACAATCCCTGCTGGAATAATATTTTCCGAGCATGTAGTAGGATGCAAAGTATTTGTAGTAGGATGTAAGATATTTATAACTAATAGTACCTATGAGGAAATGATATCCTGGGCAACGCCGGATATATAAGCTAGTAATGTATGTTTTTTGTTTTTAGATAAAGAGCATTTGACTCAAAGAGGCAACATGGCAGTACTGTTATTAAGCTAACAGAATCTTTTGTTTGCACAAAGTAATTTGAAGCAGCCGTTTAAATGTTTGCACTGGCACACCTTGTATACATGTCTGAACAGAGTTGCAATATAGTTCCAATGGAGCTGGTAAGCAATAGAGTGCCGTGCAATAAGAGGACAGGGCCACAGGATACAGTCATAGGGAACCAATAGGATGAGAGACTCCAGTATTTGGGGTACATTCGGAAACGTTATGGGCAGAGGATAAGCAGAGGGTTCCAGGCAGCGGATACAGAATCGGGCGTGAAAGGCGAGCCAGTCTGGGCACCAATCCTGCAGGGTGCGACGAGACGGTATTTGTGCTGGAATTCCTTGCTCTGGGGAGTAGTGGAGCACTCTTACAAATTCCCTGTGGGACTTTGCTGCAAGCCTGAAATTCCACTGATCACTATATGTGAAAGTTTAAAGAAAATAATGTCATTGGTTTGGTTTGGATTCTCTGCAGAGTCAAGCATTCATGTAGGTAAACTTAGGCTGGGCAAAGTTCCACCCTGGCCGGTCTGGCGGGACTAGCCGACTATTGTATTCAGGAGTGGGGGATCTTGTGTGATCTCGCGGGACTGCGGGTAGCCGAAAATCACGTTCAGACTTGCGCAAGAGACTGCGGCCCCGACTGCAGTGGGCCAATCAGAGTCACTGATCCTCTCTGTGAGATTTGGTGAGCCACTCACAGCCGCCAAACCTCTCGGTCACACGATAAAAGCATCGGCACACTTCCTGGTTCACTAGAGGTTGTGCAAAGGAGGAAAAGAGAAGATGTAGGGTGTTGTAATGCAGTGGGGGAATCCCTGGTACCCACTGTGGTGCTCTGTGAGCCCCGGGCCCCCCTCCGTCTCATAGACTCACACGGAGACGAGGTGCGCTGCTCGGGCTCCCCGGTCGCAAATGACGCAGCCGGGAACACCCCCTTTATTAATAGTGCACGCTGAGCCGTGTAACATCACGCTGCCGCATGCGTTCCTTTAAGGGGACAGTACCACATAGGGTAAAGGAGAGTAGGACTGCTTGTGCTCTAACCACTAACAAAATGTTTTTTTCTTCTCATTTCACACTATGTTTGCGACATTTTACTTTGTACTCTGCTTATTTTCCGAAGTTCTTTAAAGTGTGACTTGCCCCTTTATAAACACTTTACGACTGTGCTTTTGTAATCCCTTTTCTTTCCCTTACACACCCAAAAAAAAAGAAAAGAGTAAAGAAACCCTTTGTGAAAACCAGTGGTCGATGTGAGAGGGAACGGTCGGGAGCAGAGGGCCACTACTTTTTTTTTTTTTACTGTTTACAGTTCCACTACGTTTTGCAACCATTTTCACCATGCCGGAACTGTTCTTTGCGAAGTTAAACCACTTTTCTCCACTTTGCCACCCAATAGCAGTTACAGGTAAACTGAAATCTGTTTCAACTCAATTGGCTGTCATCCAGCATGACTGCAACCCTTGAAAAATATGTTGCACGTTATTTATTTATTTATTTTATTTCTTATAAAGCGCCACATGCCCATGGGCCCCAGGGTGCACACGTAATGGAACAAGACACACAGACATGTATCAAGACTGATGGCGATCAGGGCCGGAAACAAGTGGGAGAAGGGCTAAGGCGAGAAATGCCTGATTGTGGCCTGTTAAACCGGTGGATTTTAACTGCTTTTTTGAATGCCAGAAGGGAGTTACAGGCTCTAATTGGTAGTGGGAGGGCATTTCAAGCCTTAGAGGCATCTACCTGAAAGCTGGCACTTCCAAACTTGGACAGCAGGAAACGAGGCTGAACACATTTGTGATTGTTGCACCGCGCCAGCTCACAGTCCCTCTACTTTTTTTGGTACACGTCGGCCACTGGTAAAAGCCTTTTTTTAAATTCTTTCACAGTTTTTGTAATCCCTTCCCTGTTTCCCTTTCCCCATCAAAAAAAAGAAGAAAAGAGTGAAAAACAACCTTTGTGAAAACTCTTTTTAAAATTCTTCTGCATTGTGGTTTTGTAACCCTTTTTTTTACCTTTCTTTCTCCCAATAGTTCAAAATAAAATCAAGAAATAAAGAATGCTTTGAAAGCCTTTGTGGTACCCCTTATAGACACCTTTCCTCTAGTGCTGCCCCCAACCCTTACCAGGAATAAAGAATAGGAACCAGTGTATCTCTTTGGCAGAATATCATCTTTGGATGAGGGGGAGGTGGTGGATGTTGGGGTGCAAGATTTGGTGTCCACAGACATGTGATTAGCGGAGGTCAGGCTAAGAAATGACCGCCATCTTGGATTCACATCTTGTGTTGTAAACATGATTGAAGTGGATATATAGCAGTATCTCTCTCCTTCCTGGGATCAGTATTGGGAGGCTTATAACTATGACCCCTGCGTACAGCGTTGCATAGAACATTCCAGAGCACGTATGCAACCTACTTTCAGTAGTGTGTGAAGTTGCAAGAATGGTGGACAAGTTATAGAAATGTTTCTTTAAGGTTCTCCCCCCCCCACCCCTTTGTGGATAGATCTGTAATAGCATTTTAAAACAACAGAATCAGCCAATTCTGATTATTGTTGGAAAGTTTCGTGGAGTTCCGTCTGCAAGTTAAGGGGGAGGGGTCAAAATAAAACATTTCCGGTAAATGTTGTCCCAGGGAAATGTACATAAAAGAATACATGTAATTCAAACAAACCTCTGAACTGACTGATATCATACATGGACGAACGGTTGGAGGGAAGGTTTGCTGTACCCAGTGCATGGCTGTAGGGCCACCCAACCCGCCACCCCCAACCGGGCACGACGACCATTGGAAAAGGTTGCAGACCATGTCCACTGGGCACAGTGTTCTCTGGGCATACCTGACGGTACAGTGTCTACTGGCAAGCCGCGTGGGCACTGCGAGTATGTTCACAGGATCGCAGGCAGTTCTGTCCACTTTACCCATGCCAGGGGGCACTGTGTTCAATTTACCCACAACCCTGGGTGCACTGTCCATTGGGCACTGTGCTTGTGTTGCAGTGCCTGGTGCATGGCTTGTGCCTCTGTGGGTGAGTTGACTTTGTCTGTGACGCTAGGCATAGTGTCCATTGGGCACCATGCGTGTGTTGCAGTGCCTAGTACATATTGTCAAAACTTGCAACCCTGGTTCCCCTCCTTTCCAACTCCTCCTCACCTGAATCACCGGCGGAATCTTCTTGAAGTTCCGTCTTCTTTTTCCTTCGTGTCTTTCTGGTTTCTTTACTCCTTCTTTGATGCAAATACGGGCGTGACTCCCAGGAGGCCACCGTGACCGGATAGGAACCAAATCCCAGAAGCCTCCCAGGAGCCAACCCGCTGTACCAGGAAAAAAGCTGTAAGCTGAAAAAACCCTGTGTGAATGGTCTTCTTCAGGTTTGGTAGAAGAGTAGAAGCGAGTCGAATCCTTTCTTCGGTGTAGTCTGATCGAGAGAACTGAGAATTCGTGTCCATAGGCAGTTTATAGTAGCCGGTGGTGCCGAAGGAACTGAGGCACACCAGGAGCACAGGAAAATGGCCGGATGGTAAAAGTACGCCAAGACGGCGAACCAATGAACTGGAGATTAGTAGCCTAGAAAGGTTAGACTCTAACTAGAGAGAAGAAACTCCAGGTGGAAGAAACAGAATAAGTTGAAAAGAAACGGTAGGCAAGGAGAAAGTAAACAAGGTACGTAGCAGGAAGGATAGATACAGAGACTGAGGAGTTAAAGAACTAGCCTCAAAGTGTGATTATCAGGGATACAACCGTATGAAGGAAAGCTACCCAAAAAATAGTACGTAAACCTTGGTGTAAGATAGTGGAAGATGAGAGAAGAATAAACAGCATGAAGCAATAATAGGTAGCGAGAGATTCAGAAACACAGCGCTAGTAAGATACGAAAGTACTTTGATACAACGCATCGGAGCACTGGTGCGTTGTGCGTAAATACGTGCTGGCGGCCATCTTGGATGATGCATAGACCGCAACACAAAGCTTCCAGCATCCATGTTAGGTGTACTTCCATCGGTTCCAAACCTTCCAAGGTCGATGCATTACAGTATGCCCCCTTCGATGTCGGACACCACCTGGCTCACTCAGGTACAACCTGTGAAATTTCTGAACAAGTCTTGGAGCACTTATATGGGTTTTGGGCTCCCAGGTTCTCTCTGATCTGGGATATCCCTTCCAGTGTACCAGATACTGCAAAATACCTTGTCGATCACGTGAATCAACCAATCTGTCCACTTCATACTCCTTGGTTTCTTTGAGATCTGCTACACTCGTCTTCTTAACACTCCTCTGATAAGGATCTTCCACATAAGCCTTTATTAAGGAAGTATGGAATACAGGGTGTATTCTCTTGAATCAAGGTAGTAGCTTCAACTTGTAAGCGACAGGATTGATCTTAGTCTCGATCTTTTATGGGCCGATATATCTTGGAGAAAATTTGCCCATACGCGTCCAGCGAGGTAAGTACCTGATGGATAACCATACCATTAAACCAGGGCCCCATTGAGGATTTGGTCTTCTCTTAGCATCGGCTAATCTCTTGTAGTTCCTTCTGCTCTCCTCTAGAGTCTCCTAAGCCAATTGATGGGTTTGTTGGATTTTGAACACTACCTCGTCTACTGCCGGAGCCTTGGTACTTCCGGCTGTATTCGTGGGTAGAAAATGCGGATGATAACCATAGGTACACTGAAAAGGACTCATTCCGATAGCTGTATGTACTGTGTTGTTATATGTGAACTCCGCCATGGGTAACAATGATGTCCAATTGTCTTGTTCCTTATTACAGAAACACTGCAGATACTCCTCCAGTGTTGCATTTAGTCTCTCCGTTTGTCCATTGGACTGAGGGTGGTATCCTGAAGATAATGCTCTATGGATCCCTAGTTCCTTACACAAAATGGACCAAAATTTAGAGGTGAATTGTACTCCTCTGTCCGAGACGATCACTCGAGGAAACCTGTGCAGTCTTATGATGTCTCGTAGGAACACAGAAGCTGTCTCAGAAGCGGAAGGCACTCCTGTTAGAGAGGAGAAATGAGCCTGCTTGGAAAAGGAATCAACAGTAACCATTATAGCTGTCTTCCCTTGGGAAGGAAGTAGATCTACGATAAAGTCCATAGATAGATTCTCCCAGGGACGAGAAGGTAAATCAGCTTGGTGTAGAAGTCCTAAAGGCCTCTGTCTAGAGACCTTTGCACTAGCACATACCGAACAGGAGTTAACGTATGAGTTAACATCAGCTCTCATCGAAGGCCACCAAAAACTTCTGGCCAATAGTTCGTAGGTGTCCTTTTGTCCCCTATGACTAGCTAATGGGAGATCATGGCAAAAATGTAGCACCTTGGCTTGAAGTTGCGAAGGAGGAAGAAAGAGAGTCGAATTGTAGAACCATAATCCACCTCTTTCTTGAATACCTTTAGACATTAGCTTCTGTCTAGTCCATGTCTTGTATTCCTTTTTAACCTTCTGAAGAAAGCAGTTGATCACTGCTATAAATCTTGTGGTAGGCAACATCCTTTCCTTCTCAGTACGTGTAATCACCATTCCTTGTTCTTCCGACCAGCTTCTAGAAAGGGCGTCAGCTTCTGCATTTTATGAGCCAGGTATATATGTTACCTGGAAATCAAAGTTGGAGAAATAGTATGGCCATCTGGCATGACGGGAATTGCGGCATTCCATCTGCTGGAGAACCCGCAGATTCCTGTGGTCAGTGCGAATTAGAAATGGATGCGTGGCCCCTTGTAATAAATGTCTTCACTCCTCGCAAGCTCTTCTCATAGCTAATAGTTCTCGCTGTAAGAGTACGTGAATAGTAGGCAATGGGATGTTCTACTCCTTCATTATCCTCTTGAAACAACACAGCTCCGAGGGCTCAGCCTGAAGCATCTGCTTCCACGATAAAGGGTTTTGACTGATCCGGTTGAATAAGCACCGGAACTGTGGTAAACAGTCTCTTGAGGTCCAGAAAAAGCTGATTGTGCGGTAGGATTCCATTTGAAGACACTTCCCTTCTCGAGAAGCATTGTCAGAGGAAGTACCATCTCCGAGAAGTGAGGAATGAAACAACGGTAGAAATTAGCCAGACCAAGAAATCTTTGAATATCCTTAGGAGAAGAAGGAGAAGAAGGTTCTGGCTACCTGAGAATGGCCTTTACCTTATCCGGATCCATCCGTATTCCATTAGAGGATAAGATGAAGCCGAGGTAAGGTACTTCGTTTGCCTCAAAGGTACACTTTTCGACCTTAGCGTACAGACGATTGTCCTTGAGCCTTTGCAGTACTTCCTTAACAAGAGTTCGATGTTCAGTTAGAGTGGAAGAGTAGATCAAAATATCATCTAAGTACACTACTACGGAAGTTCCTAGCATATCAGCGAAAATATGGTCCATGAACCGCTGGAACACTGATGGGGCGTTGACTAATCCAAACGGCATCACACAATACTCAAACAACCCCAACGGTGTTCGGAAGGCGGTCTTCCATTCATTGCCTGCATGGATCCTGCGTAGATCGATCTTGGTGAAGATCTTGGAGTCCTTAACAGCTTCAAGAATGTCCCTTATCAAGGGCATGGGATAACGATCCCGGACAGTAATTCTGTTTCGTTCTCGATACTCTATATATGGGCGTAGTTCTTTTGTTCCCTTGTTTGCTACAAAGAAAAGTGATGCACCTCCGGAGGATCTTAACTTCCGAATCAGACCGTTCTGAAGATTGGAGTCCAGATATTCTTTCAAGGCAGTCCGTTCCTGCTGGGACAACGGATACATCCTACCGAAGGGTAGTGAGACTTCCTCCTTTAAGTCTATCCTGCAATCTTCAGGTCGGTGTGGTGGGAGGAGTTTGGGAACAACATCTTCAAAAACCTCTTTTTATTCTTGATACTGGCCGGGAATGGCAGAAATAGAAACTGTAGACTGGTTGATAGGGCAAGCAGGGACTTCAACCAGTTGCTTCTTGATGAACCAGATCCCAGAAGCCTCCCAGGAGCCAACCCGCTGTTCCAGGGAAAAAGCCGTAAACTGAAAAAACCCTGTGTGAATGGTCTTCTTCAGGTTCGGTAGAAGAGTAGAAGCGAGTCGAGTCCTTTCTTCGGTGTAGTCTGATCGAGAGAACTGAGAATTCGTGTCCATAGGCAGTTTATAGTAGCCGGTGGTGCCGAAGGAACTGAGGCACACCAGGAGCACAGGAAAATGGCCGGATGGTAAAAGTACGCCAAGACGGCGAACCAACGAACTGGAGATTAGTAGCATAGAAAGGTTAGACTCTAACTAGAGAGAAGAAAGTCCAGGTGGAAGAAACTGAGTAAGTTGAAAAGAAACGGTAGGCAAGGAGAAAGTAAACAAGGTACGCAGCAGGAAGGATAGATACAGAGACTGAGGAGTTAAAGAAGTAGCCTCAAAGTGCGATTATCAGGGATCCAACGTATAAAGGAAAACTACCAAAAAATAGTACGTAAACCTCGGTGTAAGATAGTGGAAGAAGAGAGAAGAAAAAACAACACGAAGCAAAAATAGGTAGCGAGAGATTCGGAAAAACAGCACTGGTAAAATACGAAAGTACTTTGATACAACGCATCGGAGCACTGGTTTGTTTAGCGTAAATACGTGCTGACGGCCATCTTGGATGATGCATAGACCTCAACACAAAGCCCCAGGCACAGTGGTCATTGGGGACTGTGCTTGTGTTGCAGTGCCTGGTGCCTTGCTTGTAGCCACTGTGAGTGAGTTCACTTAGTCTCTGACCCCAGGCACAGTGTGCATTGGGCACTGTGCTTGGGTTGCAGTGCCTGGTGCCACTGTGGTTGTGTTCACTTTGCCCAAGACGCCAGACATAGTGTCCATTGGGCACCATGCTTGTGTTGCAGTGCCAGTGCATGGCTTGTGGCCACTGTGGGTGAGTTCACTTAGTTCACTTTGCTTGCGAGCCCAGGCACAGTGTCCATTGGGTACTGTGCTTGTGTTGCAGTGTCTGGAGCCTGGCTTGTGGCCACTGTGAGTGAGTTCACTTAGCCTGTGACCCCAGGCACAGCGTGCATAGGGCACCATGCTTGTGTTGCAGTGCCTGGTGCCACTGTGGTTGTGTTCACTTTACCCACGACCCTAGGCACAGTGTGCATTGGGCACTGTGCTTGTGTTGCAGTGCCTGGTGCCACTGTGGTTGTGTTCACTTTGCCCTCGACCCCAGGCACAGTGGCCATTGGGTACTGTGATTGTGTTGCAGTGCCTGGTGCATGGCTTGTGCCACTGTGGTTGTGTTCACTTTGCCCGCGACCCCAGGCACAGTGGCCATTGGGTACTGTGCTTGTGTTGAAGTGTCTGGTGCCTGGCTTGTGGCCACTGTGGGTGAGTTCACTTTACCTGTAACCCCGGGTGCACTGTCCATTGGGTACCGTGCTTGTGTTGCAGTGCCTGGTGCATGGCTTGTGCCACTGTGGTTGTGTTCACTTTTCCCGTGACCCCAGGCACAGTGTCCATTGGGCACCATGACTGTGTTGCAGTGCTTGGTGCATGGCTTGTGGCCACTGTGGACGAGTTCACTTTTCCCGCGAGCCAAGGCACAGTGGCCATTGGGTACTGTGCTTGTGTTGAAGTGCTAGGTGCCTGGCTTGTGGCCACTGTGGGTGAGTTCACTTTACCCGTGACCCCGGGTGCACTGTCCATTGGGTACCGTGCTTGTGTTGCAGTTCCTGGTGCATGGCTTGTGCCACTTTGGTTATGTTCACTTTGCCCGTGACCCCAGGCACAGTGTCCATTGGGAACTGTGCTTGCGTTGCAGTGCTTGGTGCATGGCTTGTGGCCACTGTGGACGAGTTCACTTTTCCTGCGAGCCAAGGCACAGTGTCCATTGGGTACTCTGCTTGTGTTGTAGTGCCTGGTGCATGGCTTGTGCCACTGTGGTTGTGTTCACTTTGCCCATGACCCCGGGTGCACTGTCCATTGGGTACCGTGCTTGTGTTGCAGTGCCTGGTGCATGGCTTGTGCCACTGTGGTTGTTTTCACTTTGCCTGTGACCCCAGGCACAGTGTCCATTGGGCACTGTGATTGTGTTGCAGTGCTTGGTGCATGGCTTGTGGCCACTGTGGACGAGTTCACTTTTCCCGCGAGCCTAGGCACAGTGGCCATTGGGTACTGTGCTTGTGTTGAAGTGCTAGGTGCCTGGCTTGTGGCAACTGTGGGTGATTTCACTTTACCCGTGACCCCGGGTGCACTGTCCATTGGGTACCGTGCTTGTGTTGCAGTTCCTGGTGCATGGCTTGTGCCACTTTGGTTGTGTTCACTTTGCCCGTGACCCCAGGCACAGTGTCCATTGGGAACTGTGCTTGCGTTGCAGTGCTTGGTGCATGGCTTGTGGCCACTGTGGACGAGTTCACTTTTCCCGCGAGCCAAGGCACAGTGTCCATTGGGTACTCTGCTTGTGTTGTAGTGCCTGGTGCATGGCTTGTGCCACTGTGGTTGTGTTCACTTTGCCCATGACCCCGGGTGCACTGTCCATTGGGTACCGTGCTTGTGTTGCAGTGCCTGGTGCTTGGCTTGTGCCACTGTGGTTGTGTTCACTTTGCCTGTGACCCCAGGCACAGTGTCCATTGGGCACCGTGATTGTGTTGCAGTGCTTGGTGCATGGCTTGTGGCCACTGTGGACGAGTTCACTTTTCCCGCGAGCCAAGGCACAGTGGCCATTGGGTACTGTGCTTGTGTTGAAGTGCCTGGTGCCTGACTTGTGGCCATTGTGGGTGAGTTCACTTTACCCGTGACCCTGGGTGCACTGTCCATTGGGTACCGTGCTTGTGTTGCAGTGCCTGGTGCATGGCTTGTGGCCACTGTGGACGAGTTCACTT
Source organism: Ambystoma mexicanum (assembly GCF_040938575.1). Lineage (NCBI taxonomy): Eukaryota > Metazoa > Chordata > Amphibia > Caudata > Ambystomatidae > Ambystoma > Ambystoma mexicanum. The sequence goes on from NC_090936.1 coordinate 1,175,468,153, forward strand.
TTCCCGTGAGCCAAGGCACAGTGTCCATTGGGTACTCTGCTTGTGTCGTAGTGCCTGGTGCATGGCTTGTGCCACTGTGGTTGTGTTCACTTTGTCCGCGACCCCAGGCACAGTGTCCATTGGGCACTGTGATTGTGTTGCAGTGCCTGGTGCATGGCTTGTGCCACTGTGGGTGTGCTCATTGTGCCAGGGTCTTCTGGCAGTTACCAAAGGGCATGGCCACAGGCAATTGTGTCGGTACTCTAGGTGTATTCATTGTGCCTGGAGCCTTGATTACAATATGCACTGGAGGTGAGTTCATTGTGCCCTGGCCTGGCACTGAGCCAATTGGGCATGAGCACAGGCTGTGCCCAGTGTACACTGTGTGTGTGTTCAGTGTGCATGGGGCATCAGGCAGAGCATCCACAGGGCATGGCCAAGCCTGGGGTCGCTGGCAAAATGTACACAAATCATGCTACTCATTTGCTTGGTTGCTCCGCTGCTCACAGGAGCGCTCACCTTCTTACCACACCTGCTGCCGCTTTAAATTTACTCCTAAAGCGAAGCATGGAGTTCCCGCGGACCCCGGGCCTTCGGGAATGGTCTATTTGGTCGGAAAGAATTAGGAAATTAGGAAAAAAAGAAGCTTGGAGCTGCTGATGCTGCACAGAGCCTTGGTGAGCATTGGAGAACGGAGCCAGCAACAAGGGAAACATTGATATGCCTGCAACAAGCGGAACACCGATGTGCTGGCAACAAAGCAAACTGCGATGTGCTGTTAACAAGCGGATCAGCGAAGTGCCAGCAACAAGGGAAACAGCGATGTGCCGGCAACAAGGGAAATAGCGATGTGCCGGCAACAAGCGGAACAGCGATGTGCCGGCAACAATGGAAACAGCGATGTGCCGTCAACAAGGGAAACAGCGATGTGCCAGCAACAAGGGAAACAGCGATGTGCCGTCAACAAGCGGATCAGCGAAGTGCCGGCAACAAGGGAAACAGCGATGTGCCGGCAACAAGGGAAACAGCGATGTGCCGGCAACAAGGGAAACAGCGATGTGCCGGCAAGAAGCGGAACAGCGATGTGCCGGCAACAAGGGAAACAGCGATGTGCCGGCAACAAGGGAAACAGCGATGTGCCGTCAACAAGCGGATCAGCGAAGTGCCGGCAACAAGGGAAACAGCGATGTGCCGGCAACAAGGGAAACAGCGATGTGCCGGCAACAAGCAGAACAGCGATGTGCCGGCAACAAGGGAATCAGCGATGTGCCGGCAACAAGGGAAACAGCGATGTGCTGGCAACAAGCGGAACAGCGAAGTGCTGGCAACAAGCGGAACAGCGATGTGCTGGCCTGCTGATTGAGTGACTTTCTAAGTCTGTTTTTGCTAAGTTCTGCGCTGGGCCGGGCTGTTTCTTTGTTGGTCATATTTGTTCCCTTTGGGTATTTTAACCCTCACGCTATAGGGCTTCCAGCCCCTAATGGCTCAATTGGATACGAGTTAGTGGGTGGCTAAAAGTGTCCTGCTACGACTTGCTACGCCTACACTTGCCCCCGAGCACCATCTACTCTACTGGGGCAGATCTAGCACATCGGATGCACTCGGGGGTTATTGACTATTGGAAAAACTCATAACCCACAACCGAACATTGACTTTGCCCTGTCCTTTTTTGCCATCTGATTTGCAGTGATTGTTAAGTTTAGAGGTCAGTTGTACACATTTTAAAGATTTATCAATTGATTTTTAGTCTATATTCATTTTTTTGTTCCGTGAGGAGCAGGGAGAGTGGGTGGAATCAGGGTCTGGATGCCCCCTGAGCTCAGCGTTGCCCCTCTCTAGGCATTGCAGTCAGCTTTATTCATCTAGTTTATCATATGATCATATATGATTTGGCATTTATAACACGCCTGTACACAAGTGTTTCTCGGTGCGACAAGGGGGGGAAACAGAGGTAGGACAAAGAAACAATCTTAACAGGCCTTGTGTAATTCAGATCGCGAAAGTGTGGGGAAGGGGGAAGGGGAGAAGTGCCAGGGGGGAGGGGAACGGGGAAGTGCAGTTCACCCACAAGTGCAGCCAGCGGATGCCTCATAAGTGCAGAGAGAAGGGACTGTAGGGTTGCAGGTACAGACCCTTAAGTGCTGGAGAAGTCCGTAGGCAGTACTAGGACAACTGGACATGCAGCAGCCTGGACCCAGTTCAGAGGGTAGCCAGGTGGCCAGTGTGTAGAGCAGTCTGGTGCATCAGCAGGGGAGAAGAAGAGAGGAAGCAGAAGCAAAAAGGAAGGCCTTGAATTGCTTCCGGAACCAAAGTTGGTTCTGCTCAAGTTTGAGCGAGGCAGGGAGGCTGTTCCAGAGTGAGGCCCCAGCCGAGGAGATAGAACAGCCCCCAACTCTCTCCTTGGAGAAACGTCTGACCCTCAGAGAGTTGGAGGTGGATGAGCGGAAAGCTCGAGAAGGAATATGTTTTAGAAGAGAAAGTTGGAGGAAGAGTGGTCCTTGGCCCCATAAAGCCTTGTGGACGATGCAGAGGGTCTTGAACTTGGTCCATGCAGCCATAGGGAGCCAGTGAAGAGATTTCAGAGCTGGAGAGATACGATCCCCGGGCTTGAGGCCAAGGACAAGTCTTGCAGTCCTGTTCTGCATAAATTGTAAAAGTTGAAGAGTAGCGGCAGGCAGATTTAGAAAGAGGCTATTGCAATAGCCCAGCCTAGAGAGGACAAGAGCTCTGGAGACAGTGAGCTTCTGGGGGAAAGTGAGAAAAGGAAGAATACCTCTGAGAAGGTGCAGCTGATAGTTTGACTTCTTAGAGATGTCAGAGATGTGAGGAGAGAAGGATAGGGTGGAGGGGAAGGTGACATCAAGGTTCTTCACAGGAAAGAGCAGAACGAGGGCCCAGAGTGGGTGGCCAGAGAGAGCAGGGAAAGGAGGGCGCAGGCATCCCAATGAGGAGGATCTCAGTCTTACTGGCATTAAGGCAGAGATCATTGGCGGCACACTATTCTTGAATTGCGGCCAGACAGTTTGGTATGAGATAAGAAGCAGAGGTGGCTGAGGGGAGCCTGAAAGAGAGCTGTGTGTCATCCGCATAACATTGAAATTGGAGCAGAAAGTAGCAATGCGGTGGGCAAGAGGTGCCAGGTAGTGGTTGAGAGCCAGGGAGAGAGGATAGACCCCTGGGGAACACCACAAGAAGAGAGAGAGATAGAAGAGAGGAAAGACCCCAGTTGGATCTAAGAGGGTCGGTCGATGAGCAAGAAGGTCAAGCAGGCCAGGGCATGATCAGTAATACCAAGGTTGTCGCGGAGGCGATTGAGCATGATGGCATGGTTGACCGTGTCAAAAGCAGAGGATAGATCAAGGAGAATGAGGACAGAAGGGAGATTAGAGTCAAGATTGGAGAGTACGTCTTCACGGGTGTTCAGGAGAGCAGTTTCCGTGCTTCTGGCAGCTCTAAAGCCAGATTGGTGGTCATGCAGGGAACCGAAGATTCAGTATGTAGATTAAGCTGGGAGATGGCCAGCTTTTCCAAGAGTTTGACAAGGAAGGGAGTGTTTTAGATTGGGCGATAGCCTTAGAGGAAAGATCGGCCGAGGGCTTCTTTAGAAGGGGGTGCACAAGAGAGTGCTTAAGGGGGAGGGGAAAGAAGCTCCAGTGGCAAAGGAGTGATTGCAGAAATTGGCCAAGTCTGGACAAAGGTTGTCGGTGTGGTCCTTGATGGTTTTGGGTGAGCAGGGGAGAACCTGCTTTGACGAGACTTTCATAGATCGGACTTGTCTAGAAACATTGTCAGGGATGAACAGGAGAAAGGAGGAGGAGAAATGGCCTCAGACGGGCCGGGAGTGGTAGAGGAGGAGGAAGAGGAGGTAGAGGAAAAGAGGGTGAACAGGATGTCCTGAGTTTCAGTAGTGAAATGAGAGGCCAAGGCCGTGCAAAGGGCATGGGAGGGAACAGGAGAGGTAGAGACTACAGCAGGATTGGCCAGCTCCTTGCAGATTTTGACAAGTTCAGCCGAGTTGTTGGATGCCACAGAGATGCAGGGTTGAATGTAGGCTCTCTTCTTAGAGAGGACAGAGAGTCTTTACTGCCTTTGGAGCAGGCGGCAGGCATGTTTGTCAGGGGGTGCGCCCGATGCCCTACACTTTCTCCTCCACCTTACACTGTCTCCTCCACCTTACACTTGCATTTAAGGGCAGCGAGATCAAATTGGTACCAAGAGTTGCACTTGGATTTGGTCTTCAAGCGGATACTCATGACAGGGGCAAGGACATCCAGAGTGTTAGAGATAGGGAGATGAAGGTTAGAGAGGATGGGTCAGGGTGTGAGTCAGCCAAACGTGCAGGAGGAGGAGAGAAAGTAGTGGCAAAAGCATCAACTGATGCCCGCTTCATGGGTCGGATGACCGAGAAGGTAGGTGGCAGTGCTGGAGTCGGCTTGACCTGTGGGTCAATTGTGTACTTTGGTTTATTCTGGATAGTTTTTACTGGGTTTTGGATGATTTCACCCAGTTTTAATAAGTCCTAATAGGTCTACAACTATTTTGTGTAGATCTGTATACAGTTTGTACACTGCTTTAAACGTGGAAGTCTTGCACTTTGTATTGCCTACATAAAGCCTGGCTTCTTTTGCATTACTTGTATCATCTTTATGATTTGCACACTGCACTTTGCACTTGCACCTTGTTCTACAAACTTTGTATACTGTATTCTGCACTTGTATATTTGCACTTGCACATTTGCACTTGCATAATTCCACTGCATATTTGCATTTACGCGTTTGCACCTGCATATTTGCACTTGCGTATTTCAACCTGCATTTTTGCACTCTGAACTCTGCAGTAGCATTTTGCTCCTTTTGCACCTGCTTGTTATTTCCCAGATCCCCCATAGATTGCTGGATCTTTGTGTGTCCTGTTTATCTTGTGTATTTTGTGGCATTCCCCCCTTGCCCGTTACTGTGAGAGGTATTGGGTTTGTGGCAGTGTGGGACTGCAGATATTGGTTATTTTCTGTTTTACCCTTAAACCAGGTACAGGAGGTACAAGTGTAGTTGACCAGATGGCGAAGCGTAATGCAATCTATAGGCCTCATTACGAGGCAGGCGCTCCCGTAATGAAGGGTGCCGGTACGGGACCGGCACCGTTCATTACGGGATGCCTGATTACGAGGTCCCCTAGCGGGACCCGGAACAGACATCTGGTAAAACCAGGCGTCCTTTCCGGGTCCCGCGAGGGGACCAAGGAGCTAATAACGTGCCCGTTATTAGCTCCACCCCCTCTACCATTGAGCATTATGGGGGCTCAAATGGGAATGGGGAATGGTTTTTTGAATAAGGAATTACCGGGTCCTGTGGAATGACCCGGTAATTCCTCATTCAAGGAACCCGGACCCAGACACGATTTTGGAGGCAGCCATGGCGCTAATAGCACCATGGCTACCTCCAAACTCGTAATGAGGCCCTATGCAAACACGCCAGAAATAGAGTGGAAAGGGGTCTATAAGCTCCCTGAACCTATTAATGAAGTTCATGTTTTGGTAACAGAAATCAAAGGTTTCTTGTCCGACATTGATATGGGGTTCAAACTTGTCAAGTCCAATTGTGCAGTTTTGGATGGCGATGTATATGTAATCGATAATGGCAGAGATAGGGGAGGCTGGTAGAGCGCCCTCTAGCCATCACATTGGTCAGCGAACCTTATGCTCTAGGAGACCAGGCAACGAGGATCCACTGGACCTATTTTTAGTGGAGAACACCACTTGCCAAGAAGGGGTGAAAAATTCCTGTATTCCTGTACATAGCTCGAAATCTATGGGCTCCCCTTCAACCAATATGGTGGAAGTTTATGGTAACCATGTTAGGGCCCAGGGACATGTATCCTCTGTGCCTGTGCCGGTTGATCAGATAGATCGAACCTCCTGCAGCTCCGAGGTGGAACCACCAGTGGGCTTGTGTACTGGTCTAGTCAGATTGACAAAGTTGATAGCCCCCAATGGGTCCCATGGACTGAAATCCATCATATTGGATATTCCCCTTCAAAACAGATATCTGCCATTATTGGTGGAGGTTTTGGGGTAGTGACCCCTCAAGGCGAGGCTCTAAATGTACCGTCACATGTGGTCAAAGTAGGTTGAGTACGATGTATTCCAGGGGTCTCTTTGCAGGGGGTGCAGGTTCCTAATGAAAAGCCTCAAGTAACTAGTACGAGTACGTGAATTCAAACCTTTGGAGAACGTACTGGGGAAAAGTGGAATTTGACCCCTGTATTGATTGATGGGTCTCCTAGCTGTGGATGTAAAGGTAACTTAGGTGCTGACCTGAGGGGGTTGATGTGTGAAGTTGGGAAGCTCAAGGAATTGGTCTTTGACCTGACCAATATAATCAACATACAGGGGGAACAAGGCCTAAAGAAATATAGGCTGTACAAAGAGGTTGCTTGTTTACCCCCTCAACCGTCCGTCAGTTTGGCTGGGCGAGTTGTGCACCTAGATGGAGCTAAAACAGCCCCCTCAATTAGCCACCAAATTAAGCCAATTAGTACTGCTAGGGAACGAGCACAGAATAAAACAGGGCCTAAAGAGGTGAGGAAGGTAGCTGATTGGGTGAAACCCATAACAGATATTATCCATTGGCACGAGTCCAACCATCCCCCAGGAAGTACTGGTATTGGTAGACGCAATTACCCTCCACGCTCAAATCGCTTTTTCTCCATGACTACAGGGCTCAACCTAGGAGGGGTGGAAACAGGAGCCACTATTTATATGTGTAATGTCCCAAAATTAAGACCTGGGGCATACGAAAACAGGGAGATGCTAACCAATAAGAGCATACAAAGGGTACAGCACGTTAGAGGGTGTTCCCCAGTGATAAGGGAGGGTATTACCATATGTAAAAGAGGGACCATACCTATTGGTCTGAATGTTTTCATCCAGCTATCATTCAAAGATAAGCGATTGGTAGAGGGCCTTCTGACCATTGAAGCAAGATCCGCCTCCCCCGGGACTATGATCTCTTTGTGGATGACTCCTAACAGTGGAGGTCGATCTGGACCATGTCAACAACAGAGATTTAAGCTGTGCGTAATCTCCTGTCCAAGGGTAATGAGATGGAAGAGCTTGACTGACAGGACCCTTCCCCTATCCCAGAGGCTTTGGTTAGAGCAAAGGTAGCCAGGGCATTGTCCCGGAGCGTTGCTGAGAGCGACAGGCATATGTTGGACCCAGATTGGATGGCTTTTATATCCTCCAGCATCCAGCATAATTGTCTGTATCCAGGAAATCTGGGCTCTATCTATGATTGAGGTCCCTGGATTCAAGGCCTTTAATACTCTGGCCATAAAGGCTGCTAGGGCAAGACCATGAGGAGTTATTAACTTCAATCGCAATCGACTCTGGTTGGGTAACTGAGATTGGTGATCAGAGTAGCTCCGAGCTGCAACTAGTTGTCAGAGAAAATAAGGACAGGCACACTTTGCTCATATTTAACTTGTACAGTCGGCCGTATGGCACCTATACCTTGGGAACATTTACTCTTTTGCAGGGCCTGATCTCTAACCAGGCACATTTAACCAATGGTCTGTTGCATATTATTGTCAGGGGGGTCTTCAACCTGCAGTTTGCACCTCTAAAAGAACTGGAGGGTCTATGTGATGAGGTTGACCAGGCATGGGAAATTCTTGACCTAGAGGCAAGCTACCCATTAAGGATTCATAACTATGCTATGTTGCGGCCAGTGATTGGGAACTTGTTGAGGATTTTGCCATCATTGAACGCAGAGATAGAGACCATAAACCACTACTTTTGGAAGTGTGATGAAGTGGTGGGAATTGTAGTAGGTTGGTATCTGGTGCGCTACTGACAATCACAGGGAATGCCAGGCATACCGTTGAATGGGATACAATTGAGGAGACAGGAATTAAGCCTACTGTTTACCTCAGGGCACTGTTTAGTATTGGGAATATCTGTTGGGGGGAATGAGAAACGGAGAGGTACTGATCGAGTATGATAAACTGGTTGCTGGTATGAGCCCCGTTTACTAAACCAGCAAATGCAATAAAGCGAATGATGGTGGCTATGAACTCTTGGCTTGACGAGGAGTGCCAAATGGCTAAAAGGGGAGTGTTAGATTGTCTCCAGGGGGTGGGCACCATGAACAAAGAGGAGCTACGCCATTGTAGGTTCACGCATGAGAGCATTAACCACGAGAAAAAGGAGGGAAGCCTGAAGCTTGAATGGGACAAACTCTTAGAGGTGGCTTCTAGGAACGACTTAGTCCTTCTGGGCTTTGGTTGCTGGCAGTAAGAGGAGCAACTATAACGGGATTCACTGTTGTATCCCCGCTGAGCATTGGTTTGATCATTTACACAGGTTATATGAACATGCAGCAGGGAGTGGATGTGTTCAAACCAATGGTCCAGTGCCATCTGGACGCAATAGTCCTCCAATGGTCATCACGCTTTTAGAAGTTAGAAGTGCAATTCTTAATTCTAAATGTCAGAAAGCACCAGGCCCAGATAGGATCCCCATCGATTTGCTAAAGGACGAGTTGGACATATGTACACCTGATTTAACTAAATGCTTTCAATCTGTGGTCCAACTTACCAAAGGTCCCGATTCATGGAGAACTGCCGAAATAGTTCTGGTATCTCGCACCTTGAAACACTTGTGTATTGGTGCATTATAAATGCCATATATCATATCATATTATATCATATCATATAAAAAAGGGGGCAGGAAGAAGCCTGGTAATTACAGGCCAATCTCCCTGCTGGATGCTACCGGGAAGAGTTTTGCTAAAGTTGTCTTGAAGCAGCTGCAGGATAGTGTGACCTCAGGGCACCTCATTTCTCCTCTTCAGGCAGGGTTTCAGAATGGGGTCAGTACTATTGATCAATTTCTTTGCTTGTCCCTGATCTTATATAAATACACTGTGTTGAAGGGGATGAAAGTGTATGCGGTCTTCGTTGATCTTCAGACCGCTTTTGACTCTATACCAAAAGCCCAATTGTGGCGGGTTATAGCTGAGCGGGGAGTCCGAGTAGAACTGGTAAGAATAATGGGAGAACTGTATACAAGTCACTCTGCGGTGGTAAGTTGGGATTCTAGAGTTGAAAACACAAGCCAGTTCAGGGTGGACAGGGGCGTGCGGCAGGGCTGTGTCATTGCCCCGCTCCTGTTCAGCCTGTACATTAATGAGATAATCATGGAGTTGTTGAAGGGATGCCAAGTGGACAGGGTTGATCCCCCGAGGTTGGGCTGCGGTATGTTTCAGGCATTATTCTTTGCCAATGACGCTGTTTTGCTAGCCACATCTCCCATTGGGATCAGGCTTTGTCTGGAGTGTTTTGTTAACCAATGCACGGCACTGGAGCTGACTTTAAACAAGAGTAAGACAACGGTCCGGGTTGTTAGGCCGAGGAGATCCAGGTATGGTGCAATCTCATTGAAGGTTGATGGGTCGTACCTCGAACAGGTTTGCCATTGTGATTATCTCGGTGTCAGATTCACCGACACCGGAACATGGTCTGCCCAGCTAGATAAAGCACAGGTTATTTTGGGGAACAATAGTGGTGGGTTAAGAAGGTTTTGAACCATGGGGAAAGAGTCTCCTGTGATCAGTATTTATAAAATGCAGTCGGCTTCTACAGCTCTTTATGGTGCGGAACTATAGGGGCACGTTATTACCGTTGGCAGTAACACCGCTATGCTGTATTGTGGTTGAAAGGTGGCAGATGAATTTGTACGGATGGACTGGAAATACCCAGTCCTAGCAGAACAGACATGTTGAGAAGTCCCATGCCCAATTACAGAAATAGTCAAAGTAAATGGTAAAGGTCTGTTTTATTAATAATCCATATAAAACAGGGACAGCAATAAACACTAAAGTCTCCACGCTCCCAAAGGTTCTCATACGAAACAACGTATAATAAACCAAAAATATGTTATGATTGACGTCAAGTCACAATCTTGGTTACAAAAACCTACAGGAATCGGGGATTGGTTAGGAGAATCGTCTACATATGGTATATACAGGTATTAGTTTCTTCATTGGTCAGCTGTATCTGATGGCCCACCTCGGACCACCCCTAAAATGATACAGGTAAAAAAAGACATCATCATAATAAACTATTGGCTGCTGCAACTGTTACAAGACCGCATCCTTTGAGGGCGCTGATTGGTCGGCAATGGCTTTACCAACCTTGGGAGCTTGGCAGGTCATCGGCCCATGAGCAACAATAGTGTTAGGGGGAGCAGCATCAAAGTGCTGCTGCTTCCAATTAAACAAGACACCATCAAAGTGCTGCTGCTTCCAATTAAACAAGACACCATCAAAGTGCTGCTGCTTCCAATTAAACAAGACACCAACTCTGATTTCCTAGGCCACAAGCTAGAACTTTAGCTTTGAACTTATTTTATGGTATTGATTATTTGTAAGGCGCTTTATAAAGTAGAACTGTGCTTCAAAGCAGCTTTGTCTGGTATCTTTGTTCTGAGAACCTGAGGGGAGTGAAGGCATGGCTCTATCTGTATGTAGAGTTAATGAATAGGCACTGTTCACCAACCACAGGTCACATGTGAGGAGAGCACATTTTGAATTATTCTGCTTGACTTTTATGATGATTCTTGCTCATATTGATGCAGGTGTCTTTACCCTCTCTGGCCACTGGAGACTTGTTTGTGCTACCTTCTGTACAATATAAAGTCTTAATTAATGGGTACCTGGCATTCAAGGGCTGTTTATTTCTTTCTTAATCTAAGAGCAATATGCCTTTTGCTTGGGAATTATTATCTTCTGTTTTCTTGGGGGGTACCCAAACATCCCTTTTCCACAGTAGCCTTGACAGGGGCTGTGGAGCGACTGTCTGTCCTGCGTGGATTTGTATTTTCAGTGAACTCAGCAAATTGAAATCCCCTTTTCGATGCTTTCCATACACTCAAACATGGCTGCACTGTCCATTTTATCCAAAATGGCCACTTGGTACTGTTGCATTTCTATATTAAGCAAGCTTTGCGTGTATCTCATTTGCCTTGTGTTTCAGTGTATACATTGATTATTATAGGTCTCTAGTGTCTATTGACGCAGGTAACATTCTTTATGTCTAAATACAAGTTTGACCTTTTGTTCATGTATCCTCATAGTGAGTGCATATCTGCTTCGTATCTAATGTGTCTACGTGTGTCAGTTTAGCAGTGTTGTCACTTGCTCTCATTATTCTCGGTTACAGCATGTTCATTTCCTCTTGAGCTTGCCAATTAATCTCACCTTTGATTGATCCAGGATAAGGTTGGTAGGGTTGCCTTAGTGAATAGCGTCTCTTGAACTTGCAGTGCGGCGGTGGGGAAGGGGCACACATCATAGATGATGCACTCCTCTTGTTCTTAGGATATAGAGGCGGGGAGGGGCCGATGCTATCAATGACGCTTTCATCTGCCTCTCGACATTCCCCCCTCTGCCCGAGTCCCCGACCACATCTCTTGGAGGGCCCTCTCCCCAGTAAGGTACATTGGGAGACCATATCGTTGTCACCCCCTCAGGTCACCTGAATTCTGTATGTGCTCCTCCACACTCCAGGGCATGTAGCAGCACTCTCCATCTGGTTTGCAGAACACCCAACGCCCCACGTAAATATGAGGGTCTTCGGGATACAAAATGTTACGCCTGGCAGGATGATAGGACTTTGTCTTAAGTACAAGTGAGGTAGATCATCGGTTTGTGTGCATTCATGCGTAATAGTGTCCAGGTTTATCACTATTTTCATCCCTACCTACCGTTTTAGCAGTCTTCTTGCATTGACCTATGGCTTTTCTCAGGATGCAGAATCCTAATAGCACTAGTATTTTGAATGCATTAGCCAGCCAGGAGGGGATCCAGGAGAATAGATAAGGGAGAAAGTCATCATGCTCAACTTCATCCATCTCCTCTACCATTTTTGTGTGGAGATTTGTTAACAACGCTATGGCCTCTGTGAGAGTCCCATTTTCCTCATTGTGAGCAGGTGGGTATGTACAGCAAGACAAGCCAATTTCTGCACACACGCCAACCTCCATGGCTGTTATTAGATCAAGGACAACCCGTTTTGAAGAATCATTAGCCTTATTGCTGTCAGCTCTTCCTTTATAGCATTATAGCCTTTCGCTGTTGTGTTGTTTGCAGCAGCTCCCAGCCGGATATCTGCACCCACTTGGCATTTGAATTGGCTTGCAAGTCGGGAGTAAGAAGAGATGAAAAGAACATTTCTGTTCTACTGAACAGTTTGTTCGGATGGTATGTCTTCAAATGCCTCTTCCAGAGATTTAGTTACTGCTCCTTTTTGTTCATTCGAGGGTGAAGGATCTTTTCTTTCTCATATGTGTATTCATTTTAGGTAAATCTATAATGTGTACATCACTTTCGGGCACTACCAGCATAGGTATCCTCACCAGCACAATCAAACACAGCCATCCACCAATTTAGGGGCAGCTTCATATATGCTCTGGAACCACAAGCTTAATAGTGGTCCATAAGTATGACAGTGCCTATTTTCATGCCAGGCAGGCACATCATAAATGTGTTTGCACCCTTTGTTTTCCCTTACTTTCACACAGCCAGTATCCCTGAAACATAATGTGGCGTTTTTCATGGGATTATGTGTAGGGGGCCTGCTTTATGTCTACACGTGTATTTGGTCCATTCTTTGAGACATCCATCATTTGCCTTCTGTAATACTTCCAATGGCACTGACAGGAGCGCTTGTGCTATACACCCCATCATGCCTTGAACCTATCCAGCTGAAGTATATAACTGTCCATATATTAATAACTGTGGTCTTTCCCAGCATCCTGGCAGCCCCCTATCTCCTTCCATACGATATTTGGGCATTGCAACAACTTCTGATCTACTTTTGTAAAGTCTCCTTTATTTGGGCTGTCTAACATGTATTGTATCATCTTATTTTTCATTTTTGGGTCCTCCATCATATTCTTTGTTTTTATATAGCTATCCTCATAGGGGAATGTGTCTTTTTACATCCATTGTAACGTGGCACATCTTCCCTCAAACTGTCCCCTAGTTGTGCAGAGTGCTAAATGGGTTAGGGATCTGTGGCCACAAATGTCCTGGAGGCGCTCATGGCATAGGGAATGAGAGGGCACACATAGCAGCTCTCATCAGATGTCCCTCTCCCCACCCGGGTCATGTGCTGATATCACATATGTTGCTTTGGCAGATTCGGCCATGTATGCATCTATGTGTCAGACATTAATGTCAGCATTTATTTTCAGCCTTTTCAACTGCTTATGGGACTAGAGAATGGTTCGGTTATTGCTTCTTCCAACATGGGAATGGGGGTCACATTTGTATACACTGGCTTGGGTGCATTATAGAGGACCAATGCTCCAAAGACCAAAAGAGTAAAGAAATAGAGACAGCAGAATGTGAAAAAGATAGCCACAAGCATTACAACCAATGTATCCACCTGTTGTAAAGGGCCACGTACGCTGGGTGATCCTCGTGCCAAGAGCTTATATGAAACACAATGAAAAATACCCCTATTTTCATTTTCACTGTAGTTTTGACAGTATTTCCAAGATGCTGGTACCTACAGGAAAAACTGCATAATTATAGCTTTCAAGAATTCTTTAAAAGATAAACTTTGTTTTTGTGTCTGTCAAAAGGATGGCAAGCAGTATGGCAGTTCTTTTGAAAGCATGGTAGCTATCGATTATGTAAGAGAAAATTGTGAACAGTATTACTCTTAATGGCAACATTGAATGTTCATAGCTTTCTCCTCACGAAAGTGCATGTTTATTTATGCAGATAATATCCTTGGGGGAGAGAATTCACTCAAATCTTTTCACTCAAATTTGTCTTTATTCACTAGGTTGAGACACTAAAGTTTATTAGGTGTCTCCGGCTGCTGGTTGCTGTCTGCTCCTTGTGGCTGATCGTGTCTGCATCCACGTCACATCTTCTTCACCTTCAACTTCAGGGACTGGCAGCAGGAGGGTATCTCCTTTGTAGGGTTTGACATCACCAAGGTGTCTTAGGAACTTTGTTTGGTATTTCATATTTATACGGTCCATGTGCCAGGACCGTTTGTTCTCCCCTGCACCTTAAGTTTTATACTTAATTGATAAAGAACACACATTACATTTAACTGACATTATAAGTTTGATACCCTGAGACAGGTGTTCGTTGTTGACTATATTTGGTTTGACATCACCAAGGTGGAGTCAGGCCCGCCTGCCTTGGACTCGGAAGGCAGTGGGCGTTATTTCCTCATCTACATGGGGGGCTTACACCCGAGGCTTGTGCCACCTCCTAACAACATTCTTTATAAGAATACACTCACCAGGGGTTAGTGCGGGGGGTTTGAGTAAGGTTTGGGCATCTAACTGTTCACGGTCTTCCTCATTCTTCATTGCCCCCTCCTGCTGATCCTGAAGCTGTTGAGACATAAAAGTGAGACCATCGCCATCATAGCAGCCAGATATTCATGCTTTTCAGAACAAAGAACATCAGCAACAGTATGGGTATCAGCTTGCGCTGTAGTGGGAGGAGCAAGAGGTATATGTATACAGCGTCCCGACACCAGCTTGTGGGGAGTTAGTCGATGGTCTAAGCCAGGCTGATTGCGTAATGCAAATAGGGCTGAGGGTAGGCAATGGAGCCATCCTTTTATCAGGGTCATTTTTAACTTGGCTATTTTCTCTTTGAGAAGGCCATTGAGCCGCTCACGAAAATTCCATTTGCCTGCGGGTGATAAGAAAAGGAAAATGTATGCTTAATACCCAGTATGATTGTGATGTGCTCAAACAATTAATTTACAAAATGCGTCCATTGTCAGACCGCAGGACTTCGCATACTCCCCATCTCGGAAAGACCTCACGTACTAGGAACTTTGCAGCACATGTGGCATCAGGATGTGTGCATGGACTGGCTTCAATCTAGCAGAAAAAAGGACATACAACTAGGAGCATGTATCTGTTTCTGTTACAATTTTGAAGCATATCTATGTAATCAATATGCAAATCCTGGAAGGGTCCAGTAGGACAGGGTATTGCTCCTCTCACTGTTTGCAGTGTGTGCCCTGCTGCAAATGTTTGGCACCCTATACTATTTACAAAAAAATAGCAACATGTTCAGTGAGGTTGGGCACAAACCAGTCTTTCGAAATCAGAGCTGCAAGACTCTCTTGTGTTGTGTGTGCTGGGTAGTGAAGCTTTTCTAATGCTACTTTAAGTAGTGCAAGGGGCATAACTGGTTTACCAGTGCTGTCATGTTGCCACATCGCATTCGTGGGGGACAATGAGCACCCCCTATGTTTCCACAAATCTTGCTCTTCTGGTGGTGCACATCTATGCAATTCTGTTATCTGTGCTACAAGCAAGGTATTAAAGCCTTCTTTCATTACCATACTGCGCGCTCTTGTGTGATTATTAGAAGGTGTGTCAAATTCAGATATTTCAGGAAAATACGCTGCTTTTTGGCCTCTTTGTCGGCAGCTTTGTTGCCATGGAAAATTAAGTCTCCTCCTCTAGTGTGGGCTACACACTTCACTGTTTCGATGGCCGATGGTAGTTGTAGTGCGTCTATGAGATTTCCAAGTATGGCGGATGCTGCACTGGTGTGCCGTCTAAACATAGGAAGCCCTGCCTCTTCCACTGTGACAGTCGTGCACGTTCTGTTGACATCACATAGACAGAGTCAGAATACCCTGTGATTTCCTCATCCTCATGCATTAGAAGGGATACAATAAGCACTACGAATTGTGCTACTTGCGCAGAAAAATGTAAAGGCAACACTGTGAAGAGGACTCCCCCCCCCACCTCCAGAGATCTCCCCCCTCCAAGGGCATTTTCTCTGACATGGGGCATTACGTCATACTATTCAGTGGACTTGGTGCAGTCATGCACGTGATCTCCTTCCTCCCCTGGCTCTGCTGTGAACTTTGCTGGGTTCACTACCCTGCATCTGACAATCTTTATTGCTGGGTTTGAGATGATCATGTCGTACCCAGATGCTCTCTGTGTGGTCAATGTACTTTTGGGCTTCTCAAGAATGGTGAATAGGGAATGCTCTACGTAGATCGGGACTATGCAGCCCATCGTGATACTTGTAGACTTCTTAATGGCAAAGGCTGTGGCCGCCAGTGATTGTTTGCAGGGATAATGGTCTCATCACTGGATCTAGAATCACACTGTAGTATGCTAGTGGTTTGTGTCCTGGGTTCCTTTTTGTGTGAGAACTGCTGTCATCACTACTCCATTTGAATGAGAGAATAGGAAAAACTCTGCACAGTAATCAGGAACCCCTAGAAGGGGTGCTGTGCATATTGCTTCTTTTAATTCATTGAATGCTTCTGTCATTTCACCTGTCCAGTCGATGACACTGTCTTTCTGAGCTTCCTTGAGTCCTTTTACGAGGGGTCTGGCGTATGTACTGTAGCCAAAGGCCCACGCCCTGCAGTAATTGAATTATTGCATCCCCCTCACTGTCTTTGGCTGGGAAATTTTCATGATTGCTTTTGCTATTTCAGGGGTCACATTATTGCCCTCTTGGGATATCAATTGTCCGATGTACAGGACTTCCTCCTGGCAATATTGTAATTTCTCCTTGTCTACTTTGTATCCCTTCTCTTCCAAAACTGTCATCAACTGTATTAAGTCTTTTCTGCACTGTTCTACTGTTTTGCTGCAAACCAAAATGTCATCTACGTACTGGATCACTACACTGTCAAGGTGTACATTCTCCCGATCCATTTGAAGGACCCTTTTGAATATTGATAGAGACTCACAGTACCCTTGGGGCAAACAAGTATGTTCCACCTCTGATTTCTACATGAGAACGAGGTCAAGTCTTGTGACTCTTCATGAAGGGGGATTGAAAAGAACGCATTCTTTAAATCGATAACTGTAAAATATTTGGCTGTGGATGGAATATTTCACAATATTGTGGCTGGGTTCGGGACCAATGGAAATTCTGCATCAACAATATTGTTTAGGGGGTGTGAGTCCTGAATAAATCTCCACGACTCCCCCTTCCCCGTTGATTCTTTCACTGGGTACCCTGCAGTGTTACATGGGGATTTGGATGGCACTAATATTCCCTGTTGCACTAAACTAGAAATTGCTTCCTTTGACATGCGATATTGCTTTACTCGTTGCAAAATTGATCCTGGCTTCAGTTTGATTTTAACTGCACCTACTCCTTTCAGTAGGCCAACGTCATATGGACTGCGGGTCCACAATACACTTGTTACCTGCGCTAAAGCTTCTGGGAAAAATGACGGTGTAATGCCATCCTCTGTGGCACTTCCCTGTTCTCAATTTTCACCCAATACGTGAGGCTTATAGAAAACACTACCTCACCATCTGACGCATCGTCTCTGAACAGTTCCCCATCTGTCAAATCAGTCAGTCTATGTCCTTCGTCAAGAGCGATTACTGCTCGCCATGCTTTCCCCTCGTCATCAGTCCTGTGAATAATCACCCTCTCTTCTCTCACTATGACTGCTTCTAATTCTAGTGGAAACCCGTGCCCTTCCTCTTCATCCATGGGTACTTCTGGTCTGAATAGAAATTCTGCAAGGAGTCACATTACTTTACCCCTTATCCCAGGAAGCCATGCTAGTAAAAGGTGTACACCATACTGAAACACTTTGGGGTCCATTGGCATACACTGTTGTGCTTTTTGGCCATAGAATGCTGATATACATTCTCGTGTATTCATATAATGAATCCCTGGAGTGGAGCACACTATTCCCTGGTTAGTGAAGGATATGGTCATGTTAAGCTTGCTCATCATATCCCTACCCATTATATTAACTGGTGTCTTGTGAGAGTATAATAGTGGCATGGAAAGGTCATGTTCTCCTCTGGTGATAGGCAAGCCATTGATGAAAGGAACCAAATTGTAGCCCTAGAGAAACCTTGTGCATTCATGGTGAGGCTTGACATTGGGTATTTCCCCTCCCTCACACAGGACCTGGTTGCCCCTGTATCTACAAGGAAGTAAAATGTTTTGTCACCTATCGTCACTCCAACCCGTGGTTCCTCTTATGGGTCTGGTGTGACAAATAGGATTGACCACATCAAGTCAGTATGTGGGCTGTCCTATTGTGGGTATAGGTTAGTTCCTGTCCCCATGAAAGGGTTCCCTCCCACTATGGTGACAGTCCCTATCCTAGGGGTAGGTGTCTGTGCTCCTGCATTTGCGTTCCAGTTTGCCATGGTATTCTGTTGCACTGGTGCTTGTGGTTGGATCTGTGCTTACTGTGTATGCATGGGGGCTTACTGAAGGTGGTTGTGCTTGTATTTGTGCCTGCAGGGTATATGTCTGATTTTGTGTGTGATCTTGGGCACAATATTCAGGTGTATCTGCACTGTGTGGTGGAGGATTTGCCGCTCCACCCTTTTGGATCCTGCCAGTTCTGTTGTATCCTTCTCCTGCTTTTGTATGCTCGAGTGATGTGCCCCATTCTCCCACATGTCCAACACTCATGAGGTGGTCTTCTGAATTTGGGCTATCCCCCATTAAATCCTCCGCCTTGGGGAGCTTAAAATCCAACCCCTCTACTTCTCGGTGCAACCTGTCTTCCTCATAGCCAATAATTATATTCTCCCCTTCCTGCGAAATTCCCTCCAGGTATTGGTTGTGCCTGCTGTGTGTCTTGTGTAACCACTCTCTCTCCACTTGTGAACATAGCTCATTCCATTGAAAACGTCAACAGTATTTTCTAAACTCACTTTGCTTCTTCTAGCTTTCTTTCCTCACGTTTCCTTCTGGTTTTCTCTTAGAATAATGACAATGGTGAACTATAGTCAATTGAATCACTGTCCATGGCTTTGCTTCCATTTCCACTAATTTTTTCAGCTGTCTCTGCACTGGTTCGGGTAACCCCTGACACAATATATGATAAAAGATCACTATAGTTTTGCCCCATGGTTCCCTCATCTCAAGATGCCATCTCTCTTGAATATCCCGAATATGAGGAACTGGGTCTTCATCATCACACATTTTGTGCATCATAATCGCACATGTGTCTGACGTATCAAGATATTGCATTCTGAGTGCTCTCCACACGCCTGTCCTACAATTGTTAAATGGTGCTTCGTCATGAGTCGTGTTCTGAGCTGTCACTCTGGGATGCTTTGCCTGCTTCCAAATGTCATTAGCTCTCCCCAATAGTGGCAGCAAGCAAACTTTTTATGTCACCCACTGTTAACGTCATTCCTTCTGCCATTCTCTCCAATTCATAGATCCATTTGCCCACTCCCAATGTCAACGTTGGTAACGTACACCTCAAATTATCCTTATCCATTTGCAGCCATGGTATACATTGCAGCTGTCCTCCCCATTTTTTTTAACAATGGGAATTGCGTCAATTCTGCCCCCTGTTCGAATCCAGCTATGCCGTTCGTTTTGATGACAGCGTCAGTCATGCTCGCTTTCTTTCGCCCTGGTAATGTTCTTAACCTGTCTGCATATGGGGTTGTTTCTTTCATACTATGGGATCACCCTTTTGGACATTTAGGTTATGGTACAGGTTCTGGTCTCTCCCCTTCTGGTTCTTCTAACTCGAACCATGCTATCTCTTTCCTTGGGGTCAAGCCTGTGGAGTGGCCTTATGCGCGCCCTCCTCTTCCTCATTTTCACTTTCATTTCTCTCCTCATCTAAAAGCATCGCCCACCAAATTTCATCACTTCCCTCGTCTTCTCTGTCTGTAAAATGTAGCCTTTTTGGGGGGCTCATTCCATTCAATCCTGTCAGTGCCTTTTCGAATAAGCTCTCTTCTCTTTGTGGGAACCCTACTACACACCGCTGTCCCTCCTGCTTCTGTACAGCTTACCTACCCTTCTCCGTTTTGCTGCTCCCTCATCCTCATCTGGGAGTGGATGATTTTTCATTATCTCCTCCATCTCTCTAAATCATCTCTCTAAACTCCTTTCTCTTTCCTGCCTCTGTTCCTCCTTTTTCTCCTTCCCTCAAAGCCTGCGTTCAACTTCCTTTCTCCGTTTCTCTCGCTCCACTTCATCCCTCTCTCTCTTCATTAATTTCCCTCGCTCTCCTTTCCTCCAGCTCCCTTTGCATTTCCCTATCTTCCTTTTGTTTTCTCACTCTTTCCTTTTCTTATCCTTTTCTCTTTCCTTTAGCTCCCTTTCCTTCCTGTCGATTTTCTCATTTTCTTTATCTGCTCTACATTTCGTTTCCCTGTCCTTATCTTCCTCAATTATTTTGTCCCATTCTCTTTTTTCTCCTCCTTCTTCCTTCTCTGCTGCGTCTCTTCTTCCTGTTCTCTTTCCTCTTTTTCCTGTCTCTCGTTAACTTCCCTCTCTCTGTGTTTAGAATCGCTCCCATTCTTTCCGTCTAATGTAAGCAATATCTGTCCTCCCACTCATTGGGCGTGATTGCAGTCTCTTCCTTTTTGTTCTCTCTGCGTTTCTGCCTTTGCACCTCTTCCTCCATCTCTGTTAGCTTCGGCTGCAGCCCGCAGCGTTCCTTATTGTCATCGCGCATGGACACTGGCGTTTCTTTATTTAACTTGGCTGAAATTATAGCGTATACACTGCTGTAAGCAGGGGCACATATATGGGGTTAGTGTACCCTGCTGCTGCTTTCAATTCTTTCAAATGGTAAAATCCCTGTCCTTCATTTGGCGGATTGTTGCTATGGGGAGGAGGAGCTGAGGGTGCTGTGACCTCCCTTTCATGCAGATTAATCATCCACTCCCTCAGGGTTTTATTCTCTACCTCGACCCCAAACATCGTCCACAACTCTAAAATGGCGGATCTCTTTTGCAGCTTCTTTCCTTTATATGGAGCGTGTAAAAATGTTGTCATGCGTTGCAGCACGGATTTCGAAAGAGTCCCCTCTTGGGGCCAGGCCATAACCAATGGGAAACAGAGCAATTTCCTCCAGGGGTAATTTTACTGACGGTAATTCATCCATACATACGCCCGAGGCATTTACTTTCTATAGGGTTTGGAACCCATGGGCTTCATTACAAGTTTGGGGGTGCATTAGAGAGTGATGGTAACACTTGGCTGGATGTATTTCCTACACGTTACCTTCAAAAGCAGAAGAATTACCACTGGCGGTAGTCCCACCAAACATCATTGAAGTCCTACACCACCAGTTCTGAGGCTGTATTTATGGAGTTATTGGTAAACGAGCTTGGCAGATTTACCAATGCTAAATCTGACAAACTCATCAATATGGACAATTATCAGGAGGACAGAAAAAAACA
This sequence comes from Ambystoma mexicanum, assembly GCF_040938575.1. Classification (NCBI taxonomy): domain Eukaryota; kingdom Metazoa; phylum Chordata; class Amphibia; order Caudata; family Ambystomatidae; genus Ambystoma; species Ambystoma mexicanum. The sequence goes on from NC_090936.1 coordinate 1,175,489,355, forward strand.
GCAGGACTTCTGCTACCGCCAATCCGCAATCAATATTCCATGTATGAAACCGTGTTAGTTATTAATAAAGATTATTAATAGCGAAACAAATAAAATGTTGTACTTCTGAGATGTGTTTGTAAATAAGATATGTAAGCAGCACAAAGGTTCAGCAATGCCCCGAAGCCCAAACCCTGCCTGGAGGCCCATCCCTGCCATGAGACCCATCCATTCTCTAAGGCCTACTCCTTAACCAAGGCCCATCCCTGCTCCGGGCCCAGTCATGCATCGAGGTACAATGCTGTACGAAGGTTCATCAATGCCCCGAAGGCCAAACCCTGCCTCGAGGCCCATCTCTGCCATGAGACCCATCCCTTCTCTATGCCTACTCCTTAACCCAAGCCCATCCCTGTTCCGGGCTAAGCCATGCATCGAGGTACAATGCTGCACGAAGGTTCAGCAATGCTCCAAAGGCCAAACCCTGCCTCGAGGCCTGTCCCTGCCATGAGGCCCATCCCTTCTCTAAGGCCTACTCCTTAACCCAGGCCCACCCCTGCTCGGGGCCCAGTCATGCATCGAGGTACAATGCTGCACGAAGGTTCAGCAATGCTCCAAAGGCCAAACCCTGCCTCGAGGCCCGTCCCTGCCATGAGGCCCATCCCTTCTCTAAGGCCTACTCCTTAACCCAGGCCCATCCCTGCTCGGGGCCCAGTCATGCATCGAGGTACAATGCTGCACGAAGGTTCAGCAATGCTCCAGAGGCCAAACCCTGCCTTGAGGCCCATCCCTGCCATGAGGCCCATCCCTTCTCTAAGGCCTACTCCATAACCCACGCCCATCCTTGCTCGCGGCCCAGGCATGCACCGAGTTACAATGCTGCACGAAGGTTCAGCAATGGCCCGAAGGCCAAACCCTGCCTCGAGGCCCGTCCCATCCATGAGGCCCATCCCGTCTCAAAGGCCTACTCCTTAACCCAGACCCATCCCTGCTCTGGACCCAGACATGCATCGAGGTAGAATGCTGCACGAAGGATCAGCAATTCACCGAAGGCCAAACCCTGCCTCGAGGCCTATCCCTGCCATGGGGCCCATCCCGTCTCAAAGGCCTACTCCTTAACTCAGGCCCATCCCTGCTCTGGACCCAGGCATGTATCGAGGTAGAATGCTGCACGAAGGTTCAGCAATGCTCCGAGCCCAAACCCTGCCTCGAGGCCCATCCTTTCTCCTAGGCCCAACCCTGCCCAAAGCCCACTTCTATGGCTTACCCAACTGGGATTAGCAGTGATGAAGGCCCAGTACATATACATGTATACGAATGCATATGATTAATAGTCAATATATGCAAACAGTCCCGTACCGATCAATCCCCACACATCCCCCGACCCCGCCGACCCCCCATCTCCTCGGCTGCACGTCCTATCCTAGCACAAACAGAGCCATATTCATTTTGTAAAGCAATATATGTTTTGCAAATTAAAGAAAACAAGGATCACTTTGATCAACTAAATCACAGACAACCGCAAAGCGCCTGGCAGAGTTTAGCCGCAAATATTCTAAACAAAGATTAGTATACACACTGGGAAAGAACCCACTCGTTCAGAATATCATTTTATTATGTACACAAGTTAAAAAACGAAACAAATTAACAGAATAGCAACACATGAACAGAATATCACGGTTTCTGTAAGTCCACAGGACCTCAAATAAAACAGAGAAACAAAGTAGGTTGGCATGCATGTGATATTAGGAAAAGAACACACGGCGCCGGGGCCTTTCTGTGTTTTTTTGTGCAGGCAGCTGTGCAGAAAGGGGAGCCAATAGACAACGTGCATCTTAATACAGCAGAGCTTTCGGTCACGTGCATTGTGTTAATAGTGTGCAGTTAGAGATGTCGACCTTGCAGACTTTACAGGGGCAAGCGAATTGAGCCAGTGTCCTGCCGTCTGCAAGTGCCATGCGTGTGGTGTGTGGTGCTGCAGTAACCCTTGCCAGCAGTCCTTTCAGTGGGGTAAGACATTGAGGGGGGCAACATTTGGGGGCATGGCTTGTCTGATGGGCGTGACCTAAAACCTGAAAGCGTGGCCTAAAGAAGAGCATGGAAAATGAACAGGGGTGGTCTGGTCTACATAACTAAGCACATACTGCAACACTGCTGGTACAACCAAAACGTGTGGTCCTGGGCAAATCATGGAATTGCACTGTGTCGTATCTGCAGCATATAGTGACAGAGTGTGATATAATGCGACAGTATACAGCAGTGTAGCCCCACAGCGTACAGTGGCGCCTCCTCCATGTGAGATTAGTTTGTGAGTCCCCTCTTGTGAATGCAGAAATGACAAGAACTAGAATGCAAACTTAAGGAATCATAGAATCCAGTAGTGGCTCATCATTTCATACCTGAAATGGGACAGGTTGCGTTTTTTATAGTTTTTGCTCATAGCTTCTAATCCCCGTCCTCTATAGCATATACACCTTTCCAACTGCTCCACATATTTGGGGCTTGTCGATGGCAGCGACATTAACGTTCCTTGTGGCTTCAAAGTAACTCAAAGCACAAGCTCTGCTACATACATATTCCTTGTGATGTCCAATCTGTGTTTGCCTCTACACTGGGGTATGTACCTCACTCCTATGGCTGCTGATCTGTGCCCGGTATCTACGCCAGAGCCCATATAATCTCCTCGTGGCTACTACTATTAACACATGTCCTGTCCCTATGCTAGAAGAGCGTACCAACATCGCGGACTGCTAATGCTACCCTTACATGACACTTTGGGCAGGTGAAAGGGGCTAAGGGAACTTGAAGCACTTTGCCATGCACTTTTAACCACTGCCAAGGCAGTTTGTACCAGTGTCCGTGAGTGGCGACTGAAACTAAAGGGGGGGAACTGGCAATCGCAGATTCTAGGATCACCCATTTTCTTTGCTTCGGTTGGGGCCCAACGTATGTCCATTACCCAGAATTACTGTCTTCCTAGGTCACAATGTGTTAATGGGTGCAGTTTCCGTATTTTTTTCTGGTCATGGTTTTCCATCCGGTGTCCTTTATGCCTGTTTGATGCCACTGTCCTTGTTCATTGAAATAAGAAAAGAAGTATTATGATATTTCAGAGCTATGCCCATGTATGCTGCCTGAGCCTCATGCCCCTATGCAGCACGCGAGTTCATGGGCCCTGCTCTCAGCCAGGATATGCATTCATGTTCCTAAACGCATACGCCGGCTAGTTTTACTGTTAGCATGCATTTAATGAATTATCTTCCCAGCCTTGCTGCACGTTGCTTGATTTAACCAAGAATGAGGGAACTTTGTTTAGAAAATGCCTCTCAGGCAAGCGGAAGACCAAGGCCGAATTGAACACGCAAACACACAACGATGAACACGTCATACTTGCATTTGTGGAAAGAAACGGTAGCTTGTAAATATGCAACCAGTGTCAAGATTGCGAGCGATGCAAGCAGCGTCCTAGTGACCCATGGAGAGTTCAGTTTCCTGATTACCTGAAGCCTACAAAGGCAGCCAGTATGTCATCACCAACCTAGCGTGCATGTGACCTGCTGCACTGGGTCATTTGCATAAGGAAAGAGGTGGTGGCTGGGAGGTGATGGCCTTTCCCCCTGTAGTCAAGGCTTTCAGAAGCTAATGTCTCCGCCATGGGGTTAGTGGGTCAAACATGGACACCCTTTTGTCTCCATTTCTGTTGTGCCTGTGCATGGCTGAAACTGAATTCTTACTCCCAGCCTTATTCTGTAAAAGGAACAACAGGGAGTGGAGACAAAGGGTTGTTAATGGTGGGATGCTGTGCGTTTCCTGAGCTGTGAGTAACACAAGTGCCAGCCACCCGCAGCTTCACGCAAACTAGTTTGAGGGAAGCTGTGACTGCCCTGCACTTCTGTCAGTCACAGCTGCTTGATGATGGCAGGCTCATCTACCGTCGCGGCTGGGCCGTGGCGGGACAATGACCCGCCGTGAAGTGGTGGGACTGGGGGGCCCCAGCAGGGTCACGGCTCGGCCCCAGCCCACTTAAAGCACTGCCTGCCAGTCTGAGTGCCCATAACCAGGATCCTCAGAGGTCTGCAGGCAGCTTTTAAACATCTAACCTGTATGCATTCAGCTCCAGTGTATGCACGCAAATAGTATTCATTCCATTCCGAAGACACTACTCCAGTCCTGGCTTTACCTTTGCATTCTGGCACTGAGCATAGGGGAGAGGGGATCCATGACTACAAGTCCCAGAATGCAAAGTTAAAACCAGGACTGGACTGGTGTCCACCGAATGGAATGGGTAATGCCGGCATGTATGTCTCTGAGGAGACCTGTGAAAGCGGCTTCAGTACAAATGGAAGACAGACAATTGGACCTCCTCAGAGGTGACTACACAAGACTGGTAGATGGGAGTCTGGGGGGGGGATGTCTTTCTTCATAACCATTAATGTGCAGTTGTCACCGTCACCTTAACAGCGAAAAAGTGCTAATGGTTAGGTAGGCATGGTGGGGGTTCTGCCAATTTAGCTTATTGTCCCAAAATAAAAGGAATTTGAGTGCACAGTTCTCACTCCATCTTATGATATGATAAGTTATTTATAACGCGCTTTCTAAGCGTGGACCCGGGGATCGAACCTGTGGTGCTCCATGTCCTCTTGCTTCCATGGCGAACACGTTGCCCCTGAGTTATCCTCCCGAGATATGGCTTTGTGTTGTATAGACAGTAGCCGGGTAAGAAAATTGGGACACCCACCCAAACATCCTTTTCAGCATTCCACGTGGCGTTGGCCAGTGCCTCCCAGCTTGGCACTACTTCCTCCCCTTTCAAGGCTCACGAAATAGAGAGAGGACTAGCAGCACAGGCCACCATGCAGCCACAGGACAGCGTTGGGTAGGCTGATTTCTGAAATGACCCACAGGGACCAATGCGTGACTTGTTAGATGGAACCCGCACAGCAGGATCTAGGCTGAGACCACCAAAAACTAATTTCCCCAAGCAGTTACAACAATCACCAGTCGAGGACAGGATTCAAACCTGTGCTGCTAGAGTGGACGGCTCACAGTAACGGGCTGAACCACTTCGGCACTTTGCGGTGGTATTCTGGACAAGCGCCCACTGCTTACACTGGACCCCTATAACCAAGCGGGCTCTGCCAGCTCTCAAACCTGCGGCAACACTTCAGGCAAGCCCTGCTCCTGGGCCCTCTGTAGAAGACTATTAATGGCATGCATTATTCAGCCAGAAGCCAATGGCATGCATTATCTGGCGCTAGAGTGCCGGCCAGCGGCCATTGGCTAATGGCATGCATTATCTTGCGCTAGAGTGCCGGCCATCGGCCAATGGCATGCATTATCTGGTGCTAGAGTGCTGGCGCTAGAGTGCAGGCCAGCGGCCATTGGCTAATGGCATGCATTATCTTGCACTAGAGTGCCGGCCAGCGGCCATTGGCCAATGGCATGCATTATCTGGCGCTAGAGTGCTGGCCATCGGCCAATGGCATGCATTATCTGGTGCTAGAGTGCTGGCGCTAGAGTGCAGGCCAGCGGCCAATGGCATGCATCATCTGGCGCTAGAGTGCTGGCCATCGGCCAATGGCATGCATTATCTGGTGCTAGAGTGCTGGCGCTAGAGTGCAGGCCAGCGGCCATTGGCATGCATCATCTGGCGCTAAAGTACCGGCCAGCAGCTATTGGCCAATGTCATGCATCATCTGGTGCTAGAGTGCCGGCCAGTGGCCAATGGCATGCATTATCTGGTGCTAGAGTGCTGGCGCTAGAGTGCAGGCCAGCGGCCAATGGCATGCATTATCTGGCGCTAGAGTGCCCGCCAGCAGCCATTGGCCAATGGCATGCATTATCTGGCACTAGTGTGCCGGCAGCGACCATTGGCCAATGGCATGCATTATCTGGCGCTAGAGTGCCGGCCAGCGGCCATTGGCCAATGGCATGCATTATCTGGCACTAGAGTGCCAGTCATTGGCCAATGGCATGCATTATCTGGCGCTAGAGTACCGGCCAGCGGCCAATGGCATGCATCATCTGGCGCAGAGTGCTGGCCAGCAGCCAATGGCATGCATCATCTGGTGCTAGAGTGCCGGCCAGCAGCTATTGGCCAATGGCATGCATTATCTGGCGCTAGAGTGCCGGCCAGCGGCCAATGGCCAATGGCATTCATCATCTTGCGCTAGAGTGCGGGCCAGCAGCCAATGGCATGCATCATCTGGTTCTAGAGTGCCGGCCAGCAGCTATTGGCCAATGGCATGCATTATCTGGCGCTAGAGTGCCGGTAAGCAGCCATTGGCCAACGGCATGCATTATCTGGCGCTAGAGGGCCGGCCAGCGGCCATTGGCCAATGGCATGCATTATCTGGCGCTAATGTGCCGGCCAGTGGCCATTGGCCAATGGCATGCATTATCTGGCGCTAGAGTGCCGGCCAGCGGCCAATGGCATGCATTATCTGGCGCTAGAGTGCCAGCCAGCAGCCATTGGCCAGACTCAAAATTGCATACCAGAGTGTACTTCTACCCCTTAAATTATGAGGGCCCACACCTAAGGACCCCTGCCGCAACTACCTGAGGTCCTAGTCCAGCCCAGGCCTCCCTTTGGTTCACTGACTGCTTCTTCAACCTACCCAATCATGAGAAAAAGCTTCAAGGTGTGGGGGAGGGCCAGGTTGTAGAGCGCGAGCAGGGGAGATATTTAGTCAGCGACAATATTTGACTATTTTCAAGTCTTCATGAACCTACCTCAGAGGTGGTAACACCTCTTTAATTAGGACAGTACATTAAACACTGAATATTAATGTGCGAGGCACTGTACTGTGTTATACCAGTGCATTAATATGCATAACGTTGAAGTGCATGGTTGCCTCAGTGCCGTATTTCCCAAGCAGTGCCTATTGGTTCCGGGTGACGCGCCTCAAGTGACTTTGATTATGGCCTGAGGGACCACAAGAGGGGCTGCACTCCCTGAATTCACCCCTCCCATGTGTGACTAGCGGGATCTAGTGAAGCAGGGGCAGCTTCGAATTCCCCAAAAGTGGGACTGGCAACATGTATCCTTTGGGAAGGTTGGCGCCAGCTGGGTACATTAGGAAATAACACGATTCGATAAAGTGGGACGAGCTCATATACATGGGGCTTTGTACAAAGCAAGTGGGCTCCCCCCAGAACCAATGGGTCAGTCCGTCAAGGTCTATTCCGTGATAACATGCGTTGTATGTGTGTAGTTTGACACCTAGTCCTATTTCCATGTCACCTAGGTCTTTTATCTCGTTGGAGGGGGTGAGTGAGGCATTGAAGGTGGCTGAGGGGTCTCTATGGAGCTGCAAGCACTGTCATATTTTATCCTGCATTGCTAGCAGCCAGGGTGCTTCAGTGCTATCCCCATCCACGCCTGTAGGGGGCGCTGCTGCAGAACATGGTTCTGGGTCCACGCCCGGCATGCCCCGTGGCCGCTGCCTCTGCAGGTGCACCGTCGGTCGTGCTGGGATTTGCAGGGGCTGGCCTCAACATCTAGCCGCCTGCCCCGGAAAGCCCCCCTCTATGGAGCGCTTAGGAGAAGACCGCAGCATCAGGTCACATTCAGAGCCTCGATTCTAGGACTTAAAAAGCAGGCTGCACCGAAGGGGAATTAAGTTTAATGCACCCTAATGAGGTTGTTGAATTGTTTAGCGCTGCAAGAACACGCGGCTCGGCAGAACTACAGACCAGGAGCGGACACCAGGGCTTAGTAGCTACCTCCTAGTCGAGGAGTTCGGTCCTCGAAAGCGGAGTGGCTCCGTGTTTTCTAGATAACCACACGCAATCAACTTGAATACATGGACTATAAATGGGAGTTATTTGCAAAGCCTGGCGTGGCTGTTACTCTCGAGAACTGGAGTTAAACTCTCAAACCGTCGAGGGAGCAATAATATTATTGATTATGAGTTTACTTTTATTTATTTTTGTAGTTTCCTAGCGCTACATGCTTCAGGTGACAGCATTGTCAATGTTAAGGTTACTCAGTGCGGTCACATCCAATGAAAGGACGAGTCAGCTCTGCTGGGAATCTAACCTTTGACCTGTATAGGCAACTCACTCATCTATCTAATTTGGGAACACACTTTCACGATCTGGCTTAGGGAATGATAAAACCCTCTAAGTCTTTTACATCCAAAATTAGAAGCAGCTACTAAGAGAATTCAAAATCAACACCCCCACAACATTTCTTATAAGGGTCCTACAAGAAGCTTCTAAGAATGTATGAGAAACTAGAGGGATTTGGAACCAATGCTTAGAACTTTAAGAACTTACATGACATGCTTCCTAAATCCTTATAACATCTTACACGTTTTAAGTTGGATTTTTTTTGTAGGCTCTTGTAAGATTCTGATAAGATCCTTATAAGAAAATAATTAAGAAATGTTTGTATGGGAATGGTGTGTCCGGGGCTTGGGAATTCCCATCATTTGCTAATTAAGCGCACCTGAGTGTTTCTAAACATTGACTTTTTTCTTTTTCTTTGTATTTTGTTTTTCTATGTGATTTATAATTATGGAGCGCATTTACGCCAACGCGCTTCACATAATTAAAACAGTAGAAAAGGTGTCAAAATGAAAGAAAACTAGCAAGGGCTAAGAACTTAAAAAATGCTCTTTGAGCTTTATAAATATAAATACAATCCAAAATACAAAAAAATATGTCAATGATGTGCATAGGAGGGTTTAAAACATAGATTTTTTTCTTTTTAAGTAGTATTTCTGATATGATGATAACTATAGGAGAGATCTATCAAGCACCGTCTATCACCCCTCGAACCCCAGCATGGCACCGCAGGCGCCTATCATCCCTCGAACCCCGTCTTGGCACTGCTGGCGGCTTATCATCCCTCGAACCCCAGCTTGGCACCACTGGTGACCTATCATCCCTCGAACCCCAGCTTGGCACCACTGGCGGCCTATCATCCCTCGAACCTCAGCGTGGAACCACTGGTGGCCTATCATCCCTCGAACCCCAGCGTGGCAAGGCAGGCGGCCTATCATCCCTCGAACCCCAGCTTGGCACCGCTGGCGGTATCATCCCTCCTAGCCCAGCGTGGCACCTCTTGCGCCCTATCATCCTTCGAACCCCAGCTTGGCACCGCTGGCGGCCAGCTTGGCACCGCTGGCAGCCTATCATCCCTCGAACCCCAGCTTGGCACTGCTTGCGGCCTATCATCCCTCGAACCCCAGCTTGGCACCACTGGTGGCCTATCATCCCTCGAACCCCAGCTTGGCACCACTGGTGGCCTATCATCCCTCGAACCTCAGCTTGGCACCAGTGGCGGCCTATCATCCCTCGAACCTCAGCGTGGCACCGCTGGTGGCCTATCATCCCTCGAACCCCAGCTTGGCACCACTGGTGGCCTATCATCCCTCGAACCTCAGCTTGGCACCAGTGGCGGCCTATCATCCCTTGAACCTCAGCGTGGCACCGCTGGTGGCCTATCATCCCTCGAACCCCAGCGTGGCACCTCTTGCGCCCTATCATCCCTCGAACCCCAGCTTGGCACAGCTGGCAGAATCATCCCTCGAACCCCAGCTTGGCATGCTGGCGGCCTACCATCGCTCGAACCCCAGCTTGGCACCGCTGGTGGCCAGCTTGGCACCGCAGGTGGCCTATCATCCCCCGAACCCCAGCTCGGCACCGTTGGCGGCTTACCATCCCCGAGCCCCAGCTTGGCACCGCTGGCGGCCTACCATCCCTCGAACCCCAGCTTGGCACTGCTGGTGGCCTATCATCCCTCGAAACCTAGTTTGACACCGCTGGTGGCCTATCATCCCCCGAACCCCAGCTTGGCACCGCTGGCGGCCTACCATCCCTCGAACCCCAGCTTGGCACCGCAGGTGGCCTATCATCCCCCGAACCCCAGCTTGGCACCGCTGGCGGCCTATCATCCCTCGAACCCCAGCTTGGCACTGCTGGCAGCCTATCATCCCTCGAACCCCAACTTGGCACTGCTGGCAGCCTATCATCCCTCGAACCCCAACTTGGCACCGCTGGCAGCCTATCATCCCTCGAACCCCAGCTTGGCACCACTGGCGGCCTATCATCCCTCGAACACCAGCTTGGCACCACTGGCGGCCTATCATCCCTCGAACCTCAGCGTGGCACCGCTGGTGGCCTATCATCCTTTGAACCCCAGCTTGGCACCACTGGCGGCCTATCATCCCTCGAACCCCAGCTTAGCACCACTGGCGGCCTATCATCCCTCGAACCTCAGCGTGGCACCGCTGGTGGCCTATCATCCTTCGAACCCCAGCTTGGCACAGCTGGCGGCCAGCTTGGCACCGCAGGTGGCCTATCATCCCTCGAACTCCAGCGTGGCACCGCTGGCGGCCTCTCATCCCTCGAACCTCAGCGTGGCACCGCTGGTGGCCTATCATCCCTCGAACTCCAGCGTGGCACCGCTGGCGGCCTCTCATCCCTCGAACCCCAGCTTGGCACCGCTGGCGGCCTATCATCCCTCGAACCCCAGCTTGGCACCGCTGGCGGCCTCTCATCCCTCGAACCCCAGCTTGGCACCGCTGGCGGTATCATCCCTCGAACCCTGGCTTGGAATGCCGGCGGCCTACCATCTCTCGAACCCCAGCTTGGCACCGCAGGTGGCCTATCATCCCCCGAACCCCAGCTCGTCACCGTTGGCAGCTTACCATCCCCGAACCCCAGCTTGGCACCGCTGGCGGCCTATCATCCTTCGAACCCCAGCTTGGCACCGCTGGCGGCCTATCATCCCCCGAACCTCCGCTCGGCACCGTTGGCGGCTTACCATCCCCGAACCCCAGCTTGGCACCGCTGGCGGCCTACCATCCCTCGAACCCCAGCTTGGCACCGCTGGCGGCCTCTCATCCCTCGAACCCCAGCTTGACACCGCTGGCGACCTATCATCCCTCGAACCCCAGCTTGACACCGCTGGCGACCTATCATCCCTCGAATCCCAGCTTGGCATCGAAGCACGGAAGAGTGAAGAAGGCGCGGAATAATGCACGAGAAGGAAACACCCCCCCCCCCCCGCCCCCGCAGACAAGGGATGACTGTCTCGCAAATCCCCCCCCCCCACCCCCGCCTCTCATCATATACAAGGCAGTAGTATCAGATACAACCCCCCCCCTCCCCCTATAGATTCAAGTACTGCAGAAGACAACCGGAGACCCCTCTACTTCAGGAACGCCTACTGGACCAATGATGAGCACAGACCTAGTAAGCCCCCCACCACACAACATTGAAGCGCCCCCTCCTCCAACCCCCAGTGTAGGCTTACTGTAATTATGGCATCCTATCAGGGGTGCAACTAAGGTTTAGTGGGATAGTAGGGGTTAACCCTTCAAATGTTAGACGAGGGCGTAACTTCAGAGACTGTAGGGGGAGGAGGGCAGAGGCCGAGTGGGGCAATGAGGGAGGCTGGGAACCGGGGGGTGGGGGGGGGGGCAGTGGGAGGCAAAGTTGAGAGAAGCCGGCAGGCAGCTTGGACTGCAGGCTTGTACCTTCAAATAAGACCTGATTTTTCATGTTCACTGATTGGCTAAGAGGTTCAATGAGGGTACTAAAACAGCATATGCTTGATCAAGGTGGATTTTGGGCTCTTGTTTCCAGACACCACATTCGGTGGACCGACAGGCGTTTTAACGGATTTCTGCCCGCCACAGGCTGCCAATCGAAAGGTCGCCCTGGCAGGGGAGTTGCTAGGTCTGGAAAAGACCCCGGGCTAAACTGATGTCTGAACTGTTGGGACTGGGGGCTAGCTAGTCTTTTGGCTGTAGCTCCTGAGATTCTATCCGGGGCTACAACCAAAACATCAGGGGCTATAACCCCCTTAGCCCCCCCCCTAGCAACGCCCCTGCGCCCTGGCAATGTGATGAGGGGGTTAATACTGCCTGTTTCAGGCAAGGTGGGCTCAGATTAAGTATAACCTCTTGAAACACTTTTATTTCTAGGTGAGCGCTGCGCTTAAAGTGCAGTGCGCTCCTTTAGGTACAGCTACTGTGATGGTATAATAGCAGCATAAAATGTGTAAGCGTGCCTGCTTGCCTATGCATTCCGCCCCATGCAGGACTCCCTGAGCGACTCAAATAGGCAGATTTGGCGGGAAATCATCTTGCAGAGTTAATCTGACACTTACCGCACTTGGTCAAGCACTTAGAGTACTACTAGTCAAGCATAGGGGGCTTACGCAGCCGCACATTCATTAGCGCGTAGTTCATGTCAATAGAGTTAGCTTACAGCAATGTTGCGCTCTACCTCCCACTGAGGGTACTGTTGTAAAGCAGCAGTACTACCATAAAACACAACCAGGCAAAGAAAACCCCACACGCGTGGTGCACATGCGCTTTACTACAGAGATGTCGCTCACACGCAAGCATAGGCTATATTGGCGGCCATTTTGATACATACACATTTCGGTTCACGGCGTCGCCAGAAAACAGAAGGGGCTCAACCGTGAGAACACATTGGACTCCGTGTCAGTGCAGGCCTACGTAGTGCACGTGGGACAGGAAGCGACATCCTTGGTTTCCGTATCCGGTGCCGCAGAAAACCACATTCACACTTTGGGGGCCATTTTGTAAAAAAGTGCTAATTGCATGCAGGCCACCATTAACGTTAGCACTTACTAGCTGTTATGTCCCCTGCACTCAATTTTCAACTTTTATCACACGGAGTGGCAGAGGGAAGCAAGCGTGAAAGCAAGCGAAGCCGCCTGTACTCTTTCATTTTACTCTCCATGTTGGAAAGAAATGTGAATGCAGTTTAGGCTGTGCAGACAATATTTACAAGGGTTTCCTGTGGGATGTGCCTGCTTTTAGCAGGTGCTAAATGCAGGCAGGTTCCATGGCAATCAATTTGCTTGATTCCTGAATGAAAATCTGGTGCAGACGCAAAGCCAGGATGCATTTAAAGGCGCAATTCATGGCGGAAATGCTAAATCTGTTTCGTGCCCTTACTCCTTCTTCCAACGCATCAAAACACCCCTGGAATATAGCGGTAAGATGTGAACACCGTACTCCTGGCTTTTACGCCTGCTTTGTGCTCTCCACCCCTTATGAAACAGCCTGTGTGGCGCTGCTGACAACTGACTGAAGACTGCCTACAAGAAAAATGCGCTGCCACGTTCAGGGCCTAATTCACAGAACGTTTAGCGCGGAGCACTTTACACCACGCCTAATTCACAGAGTGGAGCCAAGGGACTTTGCACTGCAAAAATACACTTTACACCACGCCTAATTCACAGAGCGGAGTAAAGGGACTTTGCACTGCAAAAATACACTTTGCACCGCGCCGAATTCACAGAACGCAGCAAAGTGACAATGCACTGCAAAAATACACTTTGCACTGCACCTAATTCACAGCGTGGAGCAAAGGGACTTTGCACTGCACCTAATTCACAGAGCGGAGCAAAGCGACTTGCTAAATGGGCCTAATTCACAAAAAAGCACTACGTTTGCACATGACCTTAGTGATTTTTGTGTGATTTGGGCCCATTTAGCATGGTGCAACGTCACTTTGATCCGCTCCGTGAATTAGGCGCAGTGCAAATTGTATTTTTGCAGTGCAACGTCACTCTGTTCTGTGCTGAACGTTCGGTGAATACGCCCCCCAGTGTCATTAAAGGGTATTACTCCATGGATACGCTTCAATGGGGAATTCTGATGTTTGGCAGCCTCTGCGGTCCTGCTGCTTTAACATGAAGGTACAGTATAAATAAAAACAGGAAGATAGTGGCACAACAGGCCTTGCATCCTCTTCTAGCTCATCAAGAACACACCATGCGTGTTACGTTAGCACAGTTGGCGCTTCCATAAAAAGAGGTGGCTTGCAATAAAGTGCTTTGTACAAGAACATATTTATGCTGGCATTTGGCCAGTGGGAGAAGTCAAGGCAAGCCCATGGTTCTGGAAGCAGGTGAGTCTGCTATCTGCCTCGTCAGTTCTCAGTGTCTTGTTCCTAAGCTCTAGCGCCACCTGTTCCCAATGACGCATAATACGCAGCATAGGATCTTCGGGGCCATGCATCCCCTTGCAAAGTACAGGCCACAATGTCCCTGCACCATAGCGTCAGTCCTGCAGCAACCTGCCACAAGCAGCATCCTCAGCGTTCCGTAAACCGCCTTATACAACAGGCCCTGATTAATATGCCGGCAATGTACTGAATAGTATCGGGAGCGTGCCGTAAAGGGTCCACTGGATGCCATCCTTGAACTAGGAATGGGTCGACATACGCGGTGGCGCTAAACTTGTACATTCCAGTTTCCTCTCTCTGTGTCCTTCTGCATGTGGTGTCCAACTAAGCACAGTCTCTTTTCAAAATCTCCAGTACTTTTCTCCCAAGGCTGGGTTTCCACATGTGCACAAAGCTCTTCATGTTGACGATCAGTCGCCCGCTTTTGATGTCCTCATAACCTGTGACAAGGTACTCCAAGCCTGGAAAGTAACAATAAATAAATAAATACATGAGAAATACACAAACCACACATTACTGATTATATTTCCCTGCTCTGTAGCCTTACTGGCCTAACATTAATTGTTTAACTGTTGATAAAAAGGTTTCAAAGTTTAATGAGGCACCACAAAGAGACCTACATCTCCAACCAAGTGTTATCACACCCCCCCTATCTTGGTTCAGAATGTGTCTCACAAAAAGGATAGTTAATTTCAACCACAGGGACTCAAAACAACTCACAGCACAAACCCTACTGAGGTTGATGTGTCTGACGCCTTAATTCTCAACTCACTCGCTGACAAAATGAACAGTGACCGATATGGAAAAGGAAAAAAGAATGTTTAAATGCTTCAATACTTCTGTTAAAACCTGATTCACTCAAAGGAAGATTCTCTAAATGTATTGCACTACCTCGGCAGGGTGTATATCTTGAAAAGCAGTGATTCTTGGGACGAAGCACCCTAATCATTCATGGACGTTGTTCGAAAATACGGTCGACCGGTTTCTGCAACCCAATACTAGCGGCTTTCCTCAGGATCAATAGGACCCTTTCTTCAAAGGGCCGTACTTTCAAGTCACAATAATTGTGTCAATATTATAATTTGTTGTCTCACCACTGGCGTTTCTTGGAGTACATTTGATTTGATTTGTACCGTGCCTGCCTGGCAAACGTCATCGTATTTGGGCAGAAATGACTGATCAAAAGAGTTATAATCAAACAATACCTAATCAGCAGTTTAGTCCCTGTCAATCCATAAGCTCCAGTCAGGGGTCACTACATCCCCTGTACAGATTGGAATTCATTTCAACAAATCCGCCTTTAATACTGTTTGAAAAAGACTCAGTGATTTTGCTGCTCAAATCTTTAGGGGTAGACTTTTCCAAATTCTAGGTCCGTAGACCGCAAAACTCCAGTCACCGCTTGACGCAGGAGGATGATGGAATGCTCAAAGGCAATTTATCCTCGGCCCCGAGTGAGCGACTTGAACAGTATCTGCTGATTGGATCTGCCATACAGGCTGGAGCCAGATTGTTTAGGCATTTATAAATAAGACCTAGAATTTTAAAGTCAATTCTGTCCCTCAGAGCTAGCCAACGAAGGGAACGACAGAATCTTGAGCTCTGGTCGGACTTCGTTACTCCCACCACCCATATCGCTGCCGCATACTGAGCTCTTTGTAGTCGTTGGCGGTGCTTAGCTGGAATTCCTGCAAGCAGCCTATTGCAATAGTCTGATTGAGCACTTACTAATACTCCGACCACTGCGGCCCGCTTGTCCGACAGGCCAGGCCAGGCCAGGCCAGGCCATGAGGTAGGGCATGACGCAGAAGCCAGAGAGTGTAGAAAACGGACTGCACCGTGGCACTCACCTGCTCAGATTCTCTGTCCATATGCAGCCCATATTCTTAATCTTGGTGGCTAGTGGGAGATCCGTGCCCAAGAAGTGGGAGGTCTGGGGAAGAGTTCCTGCTTCCAAGAAATGTTTCAGGGGCAAATAAGGCTACCTCTGTTTTCTTGGCATTGGGCTGAAGCCAGTTAGCTGGCATCCAGCTACTGACCGCCTACAGTCCTTCACTCTAAGGAAGGACTCTTCCACATTACCTATGTCGACCTATATCTGCGTATCGTCAGCATAAAACTGCAAGTTCACCCTGGGTTTCCTCACTATATCCATCAATGGCCGTAAGTATAGGTTGAACAACCGGGGGGCGGGGGATAGGATCCCTGCCGCACTCCACAGGTCTGTACCAAAGGGTCCAAAACCCAACCACCCAGTTTAACCTATATTTGCCCTACAGTACAGTAGTCACTATGGTGAGTAAGGCTTACCAAATAATGCATGGGACAAGGCTGGTAGGGACGAATCCTGCCACCAGGCTCAAGTTGATCAGGAAAGTGACCCGTTAAAACAAATGCCAGATGCGGGTGAGGAAGCCAGCCCAGCACAAGAGCTGCCAATTAATCTGTGGGGTTAAGAATTTAGAACGACAAAGCAATGTCCGAAGGATCTGCTGCCCTCCAGCTACCAGGTGGGCAGAACGGGGGTGACACAGTACCTGTCAACTGCTCCCTCCTCCTCCCTCGATCAGAAGAGCCACTGAATGAAGTAGCGGCCTCAAATTTGGCTCTATCTGGGAAGAGGCATGACCCCTTTCCTGCTTCCTTTACCTGGGCTCGGCTACCTCGACTCACAAGTGGTCTCCAGGTTTCCATGTCCAGCGTCTAAGGTCTTCTTTCAGTTCAAAGGTTCACACAAGTTAGCGTCACCACATGCAAGGTGACTTGTAGCGCTATACAACACCTCGAAAGAAATAATTCAGCCGCACACTGCCCCACGTAGTCAATCATGCCAAGGCACAAACATCCAGGTGTAGCTGTACCCTTCCAATTGTCAAAAATAATATTCCCATGGTATACGCATGCGCAGTGGGCATGCACAGGCGCACGCGGACACGAGCAGCGGGCACGCAACTAGCACTGTATTTATTGATATTTTGGCACTCTTGGAGGGGGGGGGTACATTGGGCATTCAGGCCACTATATCAGCCACTCCCCACCCCCAGATCATTACACGATTGCAGCCAATCATGGCTGGCACAACACTGATTTGGCTTTCCTCCGCCAGCTGTGCATCTTTGTCATTTCACTCCCATTCAACAATTCATACATTCAAGTCTTGGCTCAGCTGTGATTGTAATTGGGTATTTACAATGCACTTAATACCCGGGGATCGAACCTGTGTTGCTCCGTGTCATTTTGCTTCCAAGGCGAGCGCATTGCCCCAGAGCTATCCTCCTGAACAACTGAAAGCAAAGGCACATCCAGGCTGTGCCAGATGAGGAAAAGGCTATACAACCCTATAGCATAATGACCCCTCTGTCTGAAGCGAGGGCGCTTAGGAGCACATCGCAAGCCCACCACGCAACCACACACGTGACAATACACTGACCACCGATTCACAGTACCCGCCCTTGCCCTTCATCCACAACTCTCGCGTAATCCCCTACTTGTGAGATCTGACGGTTCCATGGGATCTTGTCGAATATTGAAAGCCGCATGTCAAAAAGATTTTTTTTTAGGCCGATGGGGTGAGGCCTTGAATATTTCCAAATATCACTTTTTTGGGTGGGGGCGTGTCAACTCCCCTCTCCTTGACCCCTCCCCCAAGGGAATGTGTTCCCGTGACCTCCCCCCCGCCCCCGGAAAACAGCATTCAAAAACAGTTTAATCATCCGCCGCTTCGAACACCTGGGCGACCCCCAGCAGACACGCCTTACGCAAAGGTTTACGACACCCCATCACCCACAAGTATGTCTGACCTACTCCGCTGTAAAGGGGGCCGCGTGACCTCTCGCCCTCTAGCATCTCCCCTGCGCTTTATCACAGAGCCAGACTGGGGTGAAGCCGGGGTGCCCGGGGCGCGTGACCTCTGGCAGAGGCAGACGGGGGTCACGGGGCGCCCTGGGCCTAGGCACACATCCAGGTGTCACATTACTCCACCGCTGACACCTGTCCAATGGGTTATTGAAAAGAAAACCCATAGAAGAGAGAAACCCGCAGGCCATGTCACGTGGCACAGGCAAGGGCGACGCCATGACAGTACGGCGAGGCCAGCAGTTTAACCCTTTCACTGCGCCAGCACATATCTGTCAGCGGTTCAGAACTCGCTGTCGCTTGCTTGAGGCCCCTCATCCGTGTGGATTTGTGTAAGGGGACACAATAATGCTGATTGTCTTCGTGTCTGCACTTACCTGTGATGCACTTTAATGAATCTTTGTATTGTCTTAACGTTATGCAAATGCGTAACATATGTGACTGTAAACAATGCGCCCAAATACCTAAGGGTTCGGGGCGCTATATAAATACACAAATCAATAAATACGCAGAGTAGCGAATAAGAGAGAGGGCACCCTGCAGTCTACACCGAAAGGATGAGAAATAGTTCACTCTGTTGTAATGTCAATCTTGGAAGTGGGAGGCGATGGCTTATAAAATAAAACATTTATATGGTTTTAGCGAAACATCTGTGGCTATGAGGGCACTGAAAAGGGGTCGTGAGGGCCAGATTCGCAAAACACCTGTTCTGTGCAAGGGAAGGACGCTGCTAATGCGTCCGTCTGCTTGCATGAATTCAGGGCTGGGAGGGGGTATTACCCCTCACTAATAAGTGCATTCTGTTTCACAAATAGGATGTACTTTTCTTAGGGGGGGGCATAGATGCATCCTTCTGCGCTGCTTGAATGAATCTGAGGGTCTTTACTGACCCTTCTGTGCAGCCTTTTCAACTGGGACAACAGCGATGTGAACCAATGGTGTCCTGCCTGCATCTTTGTCAGAGCAGGCGAGGATCCAGGCGGTGGGGGATGGAGGGGATGCGGGGGGGGGGGGCGTTGAAGGGGGGGAACCAGAGCGGGTCGCTGCCAGAAATTCAAATATTCTTTTTACAAAAAATGCTTTCCTGATATGGCCACGTGACTGCCTTCCTTTCCCACTCCTCATTGATTGGCTGGGGTAGGTCAGGTGGTCTCAGGGCTCAAGTTCTTAAAGAGAAAGTGGCAGGACTGTGACGTCGCAGGAAGTGAACGTATCCTAAGGTGAAATATGCACATTTCTTTCAGTTTGTCTTTCCCAACTGAAGAAAGTGCACAGGACAAAAAAGCATTTGCCACGAGACTACATTTCCCAATTAACATTGATGGCCAAGTATAAAAGGTGCACGCGTTATGTCTAACTCTAGGGCAGTGGTATTCAAACTGTGGGTCGCGACCCCCTAGGGGTCCGCGGGTGCATCCCAGGGGGGCCCTGAGAGCTCAGCATGAAAAAAGATTTTTTTTTTTTTTTTTTTTTTTAGATTGGCAGAAATGGGCAGGGGTGGCCCACATGGGCGGGCTGAAGCATGAAACTGTCTCAGGCAACAATGAAAAAGTGGCCCACAGTTGTAAATGGATATTCATTCCTTTAGTCACAGACTGGGCCTCATTACTACTATGGCGGACCAGTAACAACGGTGCTGGTAAGCTACCGGCACCGTTGCTACCGTTCCGCCATAGTAAGAGTTGTGCTCGTGGGTGCTTGACAGCCCCCGCCAGGTCTGACCTCAGCTCGTCGGATGCACCAGCACCGTTATTAACGGTGCCGGTGCATCCGAGCTCCCCCTTCCCATTTGAGCCATATGGGGCTCAAATGGGAATGGGGATCTACCGGCACCTTCGAAAGGGCAATTATCATGTCCGCCTAACTCGGCATGACCTAGTAATTGCCCATTCGCGGGTGCCAGACCCGGATGCAACTCCAGTGGCAGCCGTGCCGGTTTTACCGGCACAGCTACCGCCAGAGTAGTTATGAAGCCCACTGTTTCAATAGTACCCAAAGGGGTGCTTTGTGTTAAAATGTAAGTAAATTGTGATATATTCAGCAACAATGGTCAACATTACTAACTGCATAGTGGCCCCTCACCCATTATGGAGGAGCTAAGGAGCCAGCCCAGTGAAACAGTGAGCACTCCCTCAGCTGCTTTATCCAGCTAATGGAGTGCTCCTGGGCTGGCTGAACTGTCAAAGGGAAACACTGTTTCCCTTTGACAGTTCAGTTTAGTTCCCCAGCC
Source organism: Ambystoma mexicanum (assembly GCF_040938575.1). NCBI lineage: Eukaryota > Metazoa > Chordata > Amphibia > Caudata > Ambystomatidae > Ambystoma > Ambystoma mexicanum. The sequence goes on from NC_090936.1 coordinate 1,175,509,375, forward strand.
GCACATGCTCACTGAGCCATGCAAGTGCTGGGGCGTTTTGCTTCGCCAGCATTGCATAGCTCATTGGAAATGCTGGCTGGGGCACTGCATGTCTGTATGTCCGAGGGGGAGCTCCTGCGCCTCCTCGCACATACGGACAGAGCAGCTGGAGCAGCACCCACACACAGGCCAATGCAGAAGGTACGTTTATGTTCATTGTTTTTATTTAAACATGTGTATGGATGCGTTATGAGTGAGTGCATGGTGATGGATGCTCATGTGAATGATAGAGTGATTGCTGTATGAATGTGCAGCGCCTTGCATATACACATAATCATGTTCATTGTGTTAGGACCAGTGGGGCCCAGGGGACAGGGATGGTATCTTTTTACCGGACATCTATCATTCAAAACCCTCTGCCTTGTCCACAAGGCTTTCTGGGGCCTCGGTCCAAAATACCTTCAGCTATTCCTCCGCAAATACCTCCCCTCTCGAGCTCTTCACTCCTCTACCTCCAACTCCCTCAGGGTCAGTCGTTTATCAAAGAAACGAGCTGGGGGTAGATCTCCGTCTTCGGCTGGGGCCTCCCTCTGGAACAGCGCCCTGCCACTCTAAAACTTGAGGAGAACCATCTTTCTTCCTGCACTTATCAGACCTACCCTGTCTGCTGCCTTAAACGTAGCACTTGCAAATTGCTGGCTGCACTACCACTGTTTGTTGCCTTTATTATTTATTTATTGTTATTTATCTGTTTCTCCTCTGCTTCGCACTTTCCACTTCTCCCCCCTTCCATGCACTTTTCCCCTCACACTTGCGCGTTCTCAATGTCACTGGGCCTAGTAAGATCGCTGTTTTATTCTCCTCTGTTCCCCTCCCTTGCCTTGTCACGCTCTGAAACACTTGTGTACGAGCGCGATAGAAATAAAATATCAATGCCTGCCCCCTGGACTCCCAGCAACAATTGCAAACTGTTTGGCTATTTACCCATTTTTTGTTAAAAGTATGCTCTACAATGCAACATTTTAACCTATTATTTAAAAAAAAATTCACAGGGGGAAACCCCCCCGAACCTCCCCTTAATGCCCCTCCACTTAAAAAAGATTCCTTTGCCGCCACTGGCCCTCAGACTGTGTTGGGAACGGGATGGGGGAACCGAGGGACTATGGTGGGAGCACAATGGGCGGGAACCATGGGATACTGATGGGAGCAGAGTGGGGAGAGCCCTGGGTGTGTGATGGGGTGGGGAGAGACCAGCGACTGGGTAGGAGTGGGATGAGGGAGCCCAGCGACTTTGATGGGAGCAGGTGACGGCGCGCAATATATACTGTCCATTTGGCATTTCTGGGGGGTCCCGACCTGCCCAAATTTTGCTCAGGGGGGCCCTGGCCAAAAAGGTTTGAAGACCACTGCTCTAGGGTGACCAGATGAAAAAAAAAGGGACAGGCCATAGACATAGAAGTAGGACTATAGTGAACACAAATAAAACGGTAGTCCTACCTCTATGTCGCTGGCCTGTTGCGCCGGGGAGGGAAGCGGGAGGAAATGGGGATGTGAAAAGCATTCACGCTCCCATTCATGCGCAGGAAGATTCGCGCCAGGCTCGATTTCAGGATTTTGAAAACTGGGACCGTAGCCGTCCCACCCTTCCAATCCCGGGACAGGGTTTACACAATAAAAAACTCCTGGGACCCCGGGACAGAGAGTGATTTCCCGGGGCTGTACCGGGAAAACCGGAACGTCTGGTCACCCTAGTTATGTCTAAAAATCTGTTACACTACTTATCCTGTATAGCAGAAAATCCCCAGGAGTAGGCTGAAATTCAGGCTATGACACTGTTTAACTGGGTGTACTATTTGTTTAATTACTTGAAAGCACACATGGGGGACGGGGCCTGTACTTTGAAAAATGTTTGATATCTATTGGTTTAATTGATATGTTGTTCTTAATACACCTTTTGTTAAGATTTATATCACATTGCAAAGAACTAAATTGTTCTCATTCTACTATTTGTTACATGTTACTATATACTTTAAATTATAAATAAAGTTTGAAAAAAAGTGGGTGGCCATCATCCACCTGCGCGGTCTGATCACTTCTCGTTTTTATTAGCATGGCTGATGTAATACGGGACGAATGGGTAAGTATATATATCTCTTCTTTATTGGATAAACAAATAAGCTGTTTCGTTCTAAGACCCCAGTGCACGTTAGCAGAACTGGGTTGAGTAACATTTGACGCCTCAGGAGCGCGAGGTGAAACAGGTGACATTTACCTCACGCACTCTTTAGCAATGGGGTGGGTTATCTTAGCTCTTGCATTAATGCATTGAAGTACAGCTAACACCAACCAAGTAGGCTGGAAAGTTTTGGCCTCGTATCGCTGGCTCTTCTTGAACACTGAGGCATTAACATGGCGGCTAGCCACATCAGCCTGTGGCGCCAAGGGCTGTTACCGGGATGTAGAAGTCGTTACTCTGGCAACCAGGCCATACCTGACCACTGAAACTGTTCTGCACAAAAACATGAACGAAGCAGTGCTACGAATCCCAACATGTGGTGGAGAGTACCGCTCATGGGCAGGTCACCACAGTAATAGTCATGAGCATGCCGGAAAAGAAGAGGAGCTAGGGTCCGGCAGCCTCTCCCAGACCGTGCTCCGCAGATGGGTTTTTTGTTTTGGTAAGGTACGTTGCAAATTGTGCAGGTTAAAATATTTTTGTTCAGTAAATTAACTCTTGAAGCTGGCTCACTCTGGCTAATAAGTTGGCCCACTTTGACCAAAACAAACTGGCCCACACTAGCATGTTTAGCCAGAACATCAGGCATTGCCAGGGCCCGGGCGTAGGTAAGGAGAGGGGAGGGGGCTTTGTGCTTGCTGTTTTTCCCCTCTCCTGCTGGTATAGCCATCTTGGTGTCCCTTTGTGTCCCATTCATGCCGGCTCCTTGGTGTGCCTTGCGGAGGCAGATGCCTCGCTCGGTTGTGTTTTGCATGTTTGTAGGTCGGCACGAGGACAACACGGCTCAGGTCCTGCAGGGCCCGGGATGCGGTAAGGAGTTGGGGGCTTTGTGAATGTTTGTGCCCTGATTCTCCTGCCGTTGGGGCCGTGCAACGACATGCCTCCTGTTTGATGCGGCGTTGCATGGGGATTGGTCGGTGCCTTCTGGAGGGGTTCCCACTGGCTCGACAGGTGGAGAATGGGGCTGCCGGCTACATGATGCAGGGCTCATGCCACCTCCCAGTCCTGTGCTGTGTATACAGGTGACGAGTTAGTGGTGTGTTTGTGTCTGTGCTAGCCATGGACACAGGCACCTTGTCCTGTCATCTTCTTCTGAACTGCACGGGGGACGGACGAAGGCGATGGATTTTTCCCTTGTCCGGCATGGAATTATGGAAACTGCTAATGCATCATGGAAGTAACGGCCATGCAAGGGGTTACCAGTGTCTCTTCTTTTAGGGCCTAGGTCCTCTGGTGCTGACGTGTTGCTTTCATGCCTCCACTCAGAAATGTGGAAGTAATATGGCAGATTGTGGCACATGTCTGTGCTTAAAGGGGTTCTCAGAACCCCTGGTGCCTGTGGAGGGGGCTGTTCCTTCTGTGAGTTTTCTGGTATAGGCATACTCCAGGTATGGGGTTGCCTTTGGTGTCTGCTAGCCGGGATGGCTTGCATTGCCCCGCTTGGTGACAGTACTCTGCCCATTGACGCCAGCCTGGTGGCTCCTTTGTCGGCTGAGGGGGCCATGGTCTGCTGGACTATCGGGCTGTCCTGTATCTTCCTTTTGATAGGTCCAATCTTTTTGGGGGCCGACAAGCATTCTGTTATATTGCGGCGCAGGCCTGCTTCAACGTCCTGTGATTTTACTCTGGTGCAGTGACTGGCGGTTCCCTGGCTCCTCGTCTCTATCTTCCCAGAGTTGTATGGGTCCGGTGAGGTGCGGCCTTCCGGGGGGGATTATCAGTTGCCATTCCTGTCTCCTCCTGTCCAGGTTTGCATGGTTAGGACTTTGGTACCCGGCTCACAGACCAAGTAGTTGGCCATGGGATCCGTTCTCTCTGAATTGTTGTTCTGGGTTACCGTCTTGCCCGTTCCTATCCCTGTTCGAGGTCAAGTTTTCTACTTGCGGGTGTTCCTGGTGCCTATGCCTTCTAGGATGTGTCACCTGCTTATGTGTCTCGAGGCCCTGCACTGCTTCATCCGGACGGAACGCTTCAACATGGAGGCTTTGCAGAACGTACTCTGGATGTTGTGCAGGGGGGATTTGATGAGATCACAGCGTTTTCAGTTCTGAGTGCTCTCGTCCGGGGTGCAATCGGCTCCCGGAGTGTTCTCTATGCTGGTGACTCCCCTGGTGGTGAATTTGCATCTGCAGGGAGTGCAGATTTTTTCCCTACCTGGACAATTGAATTGGTCGAGGAGTCCTGTCGGCAGGCTGTCCTGCCTCATCTCCCTTTAGTCTGCCAGGCATTGCGGGACTGGGGTTTGATAGTGAACTGGCGGAAGACTCAGCTGGAGTCTTCTCAGGATCTAGTTTTCATTGGGGCACTGGTTTGCCCCGGGATGGAGAGGGTGTTCCTGTCCCCAGAGAGGGTTCGTCGCTTGCTGACTGTTCTGGGCAGGGTTCTCCGAAAGCAGTATGTCTCAGCTCACCTGTTGCTGAAGTTATGGGGCACGTGGTGTCTTGCATGTTTTCCAGTTCCTTGGGCCCGTCTTCAGTTACATCCCCTGGTGTTCTATCCTCTCTCCCACTGGTTCCCGATGTCACAGCTTTCGAAACTTTGATTTCAGTGTCCTCAGAGCTGCGGGTCTCCCTGCTATGGTGGCTGGGGGTACCAAAATTACGGGCTGAGGTGTCCATTGTCCTTCCTCCTGTGGCCTCTTACTACCGATGCCAGTGGAATGGGGGGGGGTCCTCTCAGCTCAAGAGTTGTGAGATCTGGGGAGAGCCGTCGATCATCCAATTGGCGAGAGTTGTGTGCCATTCTCCGAGCTCTGGTGTACTTCGAGGGGTTGCTGGACGGTCGGGCGCTTTTGGTCCGAACGGACAATACAACGGCATTGGCATATGTCAACCGGCAAAGGGGTTCCGGCCGCTCCTTGAATGCTCTGGCAGCTCTGATAGGCACCTGGGGGGAATCGCATCTGGTGTCTATGGTGGCCTCACATATCAAAGGGGTGGACAATGATCAAGCAGGTCTTCTCAGATGCCGTTTTCACTCCACTGCGGAACTGGTTCCGTTGGCCCAGGTCTTTGCAGAGATCTGTGTCAGATTCGGGACCCCTGTTCTAGACCTGTTTGCATCCCTGGCCTCAGCAAAAGTTCCCCTCTTCTGCTCTCGTTTTCAGGCCTAGGGGGGGTTTGGAGGATGGACACCCTCTCTGTACAATGGCCTTGGGGTTTCCTTTATGCCTTTCCACCTATTCCCCTTCTGCCCCAGGTCGTTCAGCGCATCACAGTGTACAGGGTGACTGTGTTGTTGTTAGCTCCGTTTGGTCCTGACGGTGTAGGTTCCCCTCTCTGTTGGAGCTTCGTTCCCAGGAACCTTGGCTGGTTCCAAAGTGGCCTTGTCCCCCTCAAGGGAATCTGCGGTTGGAAGTCCGCCGGATGCAATGGGCAGTGTGGCTATTGCACGGTCTAGGCTGATTTCTCAGGGGTTCTCGGGTCCGTAGTCGAATCCATAATGTATGCTCTTAGACCTTCCACTCTGAAGGCGTACGGCAGGCATTGGGGCAATTTTGGAGACTGGTATGGGCTTTCTGGAATCCCTCCCCTGCTTTCTGGGCTCCCTGCTATCCTTCAATTCCTCCAGGAGGGGTTTTAACAAGGGCCTGGTGGTTTTTCCACGCTTCGCTCTCAGTGGGCCTCCATTAAATTCCTTTGGGGGACTCTGATGGTCACTTGGATGGGGAGGTGTTGGTGGGGAAGTTGCTCTGGAGTTTTTCTTCTTCCCGTCCTTGTACTTATAAGGGGCTTCCCCCTTGGGATCTCCCTCTTGTCTTATGGTTCCTTCAAGGGCCTCCTTCTGAGCCCATTTCCGAGATTGATATCAAACATCTTACACTGAAATCTGCCTTTCTTATTACCATCACTTCTGCCCGTGGGCTTGGGGAGATTGGGGCTCTGTTATGTCACCCTCTTTTCCTGAGGGTGCTGCCCCACTCGGTGGTGCTGAGGTGTGGTCCGAAGTTTCTCCCTAAGGTTGTTTCTCTGTTTTCACACCTCTCAGGATCTGGTTCTCCCTTCCTTCTTTCATGATGTGAAAACGCCTGAGGAGGTGGCTTCGCATAACATTGATGTCCGGCGGACAGTGTTGGAGTGTTTGGCTAGGTTTGCTCTTTCCCGCCGATCTGATAGTCTTCTGATTGCTTTTGGTCTGGCTGGGGCTGGGCACAAGGTATCTGTGGTTTCCATTTGCCGGTGGTTCTGTGTTGTGGTCTCCATGGCCTATGTGGCTTCTGGCCTGCCTGTGCCTGCGCACGTTCAGGCGCAGTCCACCAGGGGTTTGGCGGCTTCCTGGGCAGATGCAAGAAGGTTTCTCTGCAAGAGATTTGTAGGGCTGCTGCCTGGGCTGGTCTAAGCACTTTCATCAACCGCTATGGGTTGAGTTTCTCCCACTCTGGGGTTGGTTCCTTCAGGGGGGTTGATTCCTTCAGGGTTGGAGATTTGTCTGTGGGGTTGTGAATTAAGGGTTATTGGGGGTGTGTGTTTTGCCGCACAGTTTTTGGCTCTGTGTCTCATTAGGACTTTTTCCCCCGTTGCTGCTTGGGGTAAGTTCTGGGACGAGGAAGAGTGGACGTGGAGGTAATGCTCTGATTACTTACCAGTAATCTTCATTACTCCTAGTCCTACTCTTCCTCGTCACAGTACTGACGACCCTCCTCACCCTCGCTGCGGGTAAGGTCCCATGCTCCGGCTTGGTAATATGAAACTGAGTGACGTGGATGTGGGGGGGGGGGGAGTTATAGGGATTTAAAGAAATAGAAGAAGGTCCTGTGTCGGAGACAGGAACCTCATGAGGTAAGTACTGTGGCGAGGAAGAGTAGGACTAGGAGTAATGAAGATTACTGGTAAGTAATCAGAGCTAGTTTCAACTTCTTTTTGCGCTTATTTTAAAACGAAACCATTCCAGAATAGTTTCTTTTGTAAAATAAAACTAAAGGGACAGTAAAACTATTTTTAAAAAGTAGAGGAGCACCGCTTCAAACTGCCCCGCCCACTTCTCTGATTGTTATTACACCAACAGAAATATAGATATTTGTTTACATTTCACGATGGTAGGCCCTTGACGTGCCCGCAATGGTGAAATTAGCTCATGGCACTCACATGAGAGGTAGGAGTCAATAAAAAATTACTGTAAGGTGCGCACCGGACACTAATGTATTCACGATTACTCTCAGCACATCATTTGCACTGGTGCACAGCCCATGAGAAATGTGCACGTCTCCTTAGTGAACAGTTTCACCAATGCATTTGTCAGAATCACAGAATTAAGCAATACAAAAAGGTGTGTTCCTCTGCACTTTCCTGTCTTGGTGGATTTTTTGTGAATCGGACCATTAGTGTTTTTCATAATTGTCTAGCTTTGTTCCTATCAAGCATTCATTAAATATATATCTCAGCTTTTGAGAAATGGGGGCTGGAGAAGGTGCTGTATAGACTGGCATATTTTTATTTCCAGCAGTGTCTCATGCTTACAGATTTGGTATTCTTGGTATTCTAAAAGCAACATGGCAAAGCCACAAGGGGCCTCATTACAAGGCAATATTTACTGGCACCTGGCTTTCCGGGAACACTGCAGGATTACGACCCGGTGTTCCTGGAAGTCAGGCGCCTGTAGATGGTAAATCTCCATTCCCATTAGAGTCCCATAGGACTCAACGGGAATGGGGATGCCGGTGCTACCGTGAAAGTCTGCGGCCAGGTGCCTTTCCGTCAGGCAGGTCAGACTCGGCGGCCGGGAGGGCATCCGGGCTGCAAACCTGTACTCTGTCGATCCAGTAACAACAGTGCCTGTAAGCCTACCGGCACCATTGTTACCGGACCGGCAGGGTCATAATGACCCCCAAGGTCTGACTTTGTAAATGTACAAGGCGCGTTTTTGTAAATTCCCCACAGGCCATACAATTTGAACCCTCTACTTTTGCTAGGCCAAACCAATGGGCTTTGCAGTCTTTTGTCCATGTCTATTGAAACACTACGGCATTGTGGCCTCGGCAGACAATACAAAAAAAAAACACAATGTAATGCAGCACAGAAGTGGAAAACACATAAATGTACCAAGCAGCATGGAAACAAAACAAGCACTGTAAACCAACATTAAATACATCTCTCCACAACTTGTACAGTTTCACTGGCACCTACAGAATAGATGCTGCTATAGTAGGACATTTGCATAACCGAGCAGCTGAGTGGCACCAGAGCCCCTCTTTAATATGTATCTTCAAGAGCTCTGGCAGAAACCTAAAGCTCCTAACAGCCAGACCTTAAAAGGAAGGTTGCATTTCATCGAACAGAAATATCAAACATGGAGCCTGATTGACAAAAAGGTCTGGGAGCCCCTCTACAGAGAACTTATAATGCCCAAATAACCTGTTCTATGGGAAGGTGCCCACTAGGACTCCTTTAGACTCCCCTATACCTATGTTCCACATTCCTGCCCCCCCTCTCTCTCACATCCCTGCATCTGTCGCCCCAGAAGTGTCCTAAAGATGGCTCCATGGAAGCTGCCCTTACTTTCCCCCAGAGGTGTCTTAAAGATGGCTCAATGGAAGCTGCTCTTATTACCCCCAGAGGTGTCCTAAATGTGGCTCCATGGAAGCTGCCCTTACTACCCACCGGAGGTGTCCTAAAGATGGCTCCATGGAAGCTGCCCATAGTACCTCCAGAGGTGTCCTAAAGATGGCTCCATGGAAGCTGCCCTTACTACCCCCTGGAGGAGTCCTAAAGATGGCTCCATGGAAGCTACCCTTACTTCCCCCAGAGGTGTCCTGTCCTGCAGGCAGCTCCATGGAAGCTACCCTTACTGCCCCCAGAGGTGTCCTAAAGATGGCTCCATGGAAGCTGCCCATAGTACCCCCAGAGGTGTCCTAAAGTTGGTTCCATGAAAGCTGCCCTTACTGCCCCCGCGGAGGTGTCCTAAAGATGGCTCCATGGAAGCTGCCCATAGTACCCCCAGAGGTGTCCTAAAGATGGCTCCATGAAAGCTGCCCTTACTGCCCCCGCGGAGGTCTCCTAAAGATGGCTCCATGGAAGCTACTCTTACTTCCCCCAGAGGTGTCCTGTCCTGCAGGCAGCTCCATGGAAGCTACCCTTACTGCCCCCAGAGGTCTCCTAAAGATGGCTCCATGGAAGCTGCCCATAGTACCCCCAGAGGTGTCCTAAAGTTGGTTCCATGAAAGCTGCCCTTACTGCCCCCGCGGAGGTGTCCTAAAGATGGCTCCATGGAAGCTGCCCATAGTACCCCCAGAGGTGTCCTAAAGATGGCTCCATGAAAGCTGCCCTTACTGCCCCCGCGGAGGTGTCCTAAAGATGGCTCCATGGAAGCTGCCCATAGTACCCCCAGAGGTGTCCTAAAGATGGCTCCATGAAAGCTGCCCTTACTGCCCCCGCGGAGGTGTCCTAAAGATGGCTCCATGGAAGCTGCCCATAGTACCCCCAGAGGTGTCCTAAAGATGGCTCCATGAAAGCTGCCCTTACTGCCCCCGCGGAGGTCTCCTAAAGATGGCTCCATGGAAGCTGCCCGTACTTTCACCCCCAGGTGAAAATATGGGTTCATGGAAAACCCATCGAAAAAATGACTATTGATAAATGAACATAGAACCAGACAGATCAAAGTCTAGTTTGTGTGCTAATCCTAGCCTCTAAACAAACTGAACCAAATTTGCAAAGCGAGGGTCGTTAAGGAGGGCCGAGGGTACCTAATGGTTGCCTTTGCCCGGCCTGAAAGTGTTAAGGCATTTAGCACCCTATGGGGGCAGTGCAGGCGCAGGGGCAGGGCAGGGCAGGGGCAGGGCAGGGCAGGGCAGTGCAGGCGCAGGGGCAGGGCAGGGGCAGGGCAGGGGCAGGGCAGGGGCAGGGCAGGGGCAGGGCAGGGCAGGGGCAGGGCAGGGCAGGGGCAGGGCAGGGGCAGGGCAGGGCAGGGGCAGGGGCAGGGCAGGGGCAGGGCAGGGCAGGGGCAGGGCAGGGCAGGGGCAGGGGCAGGGCAGGGGCAGGGCAGGGGCAAAGGGTAAAGAGAAGTATGTAGCAGAAGTCCTGCAGCAGTGAGGCCTGTTACTAAGGCAACACAGCAGCGGCTGGAAACAGACAGGCGGATGCAAAAAAGAGAGGTGGGCCACAAAAAGTGTGGCGGCCCACTGTAACGGGTACCTGGAGTGTGGGGAGTGGTGAGAAACAGGCACCACAGGCAGTTAGCTTGACCCGCCATACATGAATTAAAGATCCCGGGCAACTATTGACAAACAGTGCCTGGAATACTTAGTTCCTGTTTGGGCGAGCCTTGTCGAACATTAGGAAAAGGGTGGTAATGTGAGGTTTTTATCATGATGGGTAATATAAATATATGGAAAAATAAATGATCATGGGAACCACATCTTTCTAAGAGCAACCCTTTGCAGGCAGAGTAGCGGCCATTCACTAGCACTGATGTCTGCTAGCTCAGGCTCTACAGATGCTTCATCATGCAGCACTAAATAGCATAGTGCATGGTAAGGGATCAGGGAGGTCAAGCCGGTAAGATAGCTCAGCGGGTTGATCACTCGCTGCTGTGATCTATGTGTGATCTAGAGGTCGCAGGTTCAAATCCCAGCAAGGCTAACTCAGCTTTGCATGCTTCTACGGTCTAAGTACCGACTTCGGTTGGGATGGTTAATGTATGTAAATATGTTCTATGTACAGCGCTTAGACGCAAGCACTATATAAATAACAAATGATTATCATAGCCTAACACATATGAAGAGCTACCCACTGGAGAGCTGCAGGTTGCAGGCCCCTGCACGAAGAGGGCCACACTGGCATTTTCCTGCATTGAATATCAGTGCATGAAACATGCACTGAAATTGAACATGAAACATTCTGATAACGAACAAGACTCCTCCATGCTAACTAGTTACGCTACCCCCAGCTTACGTCTGAATTTATGCATTTCAACATTTGTGTTTATTTCTCAACATTATATATGAGCAAAAAATGGTAATCCATTTTGGTCTATGTGTGTTTTTCTGGCATTAAATATAGTATAACTAATTAATCTTGAGTGTCAGATAAACCAGCAGTTGGACCAAGGAGTTTCTAAATAATATAACCCTTGTGTAACCAACCAGATGTAGCAGTACCCCCTTTTTTGCTTGCTTCAATATCGGTACATACTTCTGATGGGGTGTCCTTGAAATCAACTCTCAGCATCTTGAAAAACCTCCTGGAAGAGGCGGATGCAAAGTTCTCTGCGGTGCAATTGATCAGAAGACCAATAGGTGCTTATGATATTGGCTGGTTCGCACACTGGCCGGGCATCCTCCCATTTTAAATGTTTAGACCTGAATAATTGATCAAGGTGAACCTATTGTAGTCTTAATGGCCCCTGAAAGCTCAGGACGTCTTTGAAAGGACACCGCTTTCTAAAGTTATCAGCACAATCCAAAACCTCAACATCTTTGTGAGAAGGTCATGGGAAGTATCAAGGTTGTCTTCTCCAGGCCTCCGAATACTTGACGACATTCTTGGCTGACATGGGATTTCTTTCTTTCTGGGGTCTCACTGGAAAGAATGTTCCATCTTACTTTGCGCACAGCTCGTCTTTAGAGATGGTTTGTAAGTGATAAATACCGACTGCCTTCCAAGTACCTGCCTGCCACTTCAGCACCTGTCACGACTGCCTTCTTGATGGCCAGGTACATTTACCAATGTTAATGTTAATGTTAAAGGACATTTGTACCACGCACTATCACCACCAGGGTGGTCACCCTGCACTCTGGCGGCTCTGATAGAGGAGGGGAGGTTGAGTTAGTGGGAGGAAGCAGGAAAAGTACAAGAGAGCAGTGATGTGCTGTTGGCGGCCTCAGCCCGGTGGGTCCATTGGCTGGGCCTGGGGTGTTTGCGGCCGGTAGTCGTCGTGTATTGTTGTGCAAGACTATGTGTGTTTTTGTTCTGTTGTTGCGATGTAGTGAAGTTTGTGTGACTTGTTGTGCTGTAGGTTTTGGTTGTGTTTGGTTTGAAGTTTGAGGGGTGTATGCAGAAAGGGAAATTGTTAGTAGGGTTGGTTAGTTTGCGTCTCTATCCTGAACTGAGGTGCTCGGATTGCGTAGTCTCCCCTGATGCGGCTCTGTCCTGAACTGGGTCCGACTGGCATATAAGGTTCCTTACTCCTCTGGCCCCCACCTCTAACATGCTCTCTCATAGCTCCCCTTATCCTCCCTTCATACTCCTGTGGCCAGTGCACCTGTCAATGTCAACCTCTCAGGTAATGTGGTGATTGCGAAAGTGTTGGTGGGATTGTCTGGGGTAGTTGACTCAGTTTCCCTATGTGTCGCCGGTGTTCCAGTCTATCCGGTGTCACCCGTGCCGTGGGAGTTACCCTCTGGGTCGGGAATGTCCGTGTCCTGCCAATACAGAAAATATGTTTTGTTTTTGGCGAATTTATGTGTCGCAAGCCACAAACTTGCCAAAACCATTGTTAATAGAGCGATAGGGAAATGGGGTTCTGAACACAGAACATCAGGTTGGCATAGCAACCAGCAATGCCACGGAATGAAATGGCCGACTCACTAAAGCCTCATTTCCGAACTGCTCTGCTGTATTACCCAATGAGGTGCTCCCAAACAAGATTTGCTCCAATCAGCAGCTTTGTAAGAAGCAAATCGGTCGTGCTTCCCATTTCCCAGCTGAGTAGTGATTTGCCTGGGACTCGTGACGTGAGTCTGCACTCTGCCCTCACGTCTGCTGGCACCATTTTGTCTGGCTTTGCACTCGCCCCAACAGGCTGGACCCTGTGTGTCCAGTCTCTCCCTTCACCCATGGCTCCCGTGACCTCCCATTTCCAGTGCCAGCGACGCAGTCGTTCACCACTATCTGAGTCACCCTTCCTGCACTCAAGAGCCACTGCAAGAGCCACTCTCGTGTTTCCACCCTCCTTCCCCCACGCGCGTCTTGTGCGTTCCTTGCCATTTTACTTTCACCCTCTCCGAATTTTCGCACAGGTGGTGCAAGGGTTTGATCATGTGGATATTAATATTCCTCCACTGGTTGGGGGACAGAGATGTGGCATGGGGAATTTGCACGGGTAGTCGCCTCGACGGTCGCTATACAGTGTGCACTGTGAACGACTCTAGCTGCCACTTCTTTGGGGTTGTCACCTTTTTGGTTTTGGCGCATTTTTGTGGTGTAACCACTAAAATATTGCCAAAACATTGCTACTGTAAAAAAAAAAAACTATAAAGGGGAGTTCCGGAGCAGTGCATGCAACGATTGGGGATGAAATGGCCGAAGCACCCGCCGGGCCTTGACCCTCTCCCTCACATCTGCCAGCCTGCTGCTGTTGCCGGGGAGCTGTGCGTGCTCCGAAGTAGGAGCAAAATGACTGCACTTAACTATATGGCAGTTAACTTTAGAAATGTGTGTGCACCAATGCTTTTTGTTAGTTGAACTTCTGTTGGACTATGTGCACGACCTGGGGGATTTTGCAGACTGTCACGCCACAAGGAATATGCGCAGCTGTTCTTTAAAAAGCAGATCACACTCCTGGAAAAAAGTGCATTCTTCTCTCCTCACACTTCCAACGTAATGAGCATTTCTGGGTCATTATTTGCTGGAACAACGCCAGTGGCTAAAACAGCTCGGCTCGGCAAAGCGGGGTAATTAAAGGCGAGCGTGGAAATGTCTGCGGTGTGCACGTGAAGGTGATTCTACGAGTTGATCGTGGGTGTGTCTCAGGAAAGATTACATGCACGTGAAAACCTATCGTCCGCATCATAATAGGCCATGTATCCACACCAACTCACATGGGATGCAATGCCTACCCAATCTCGCGGTGTGGGGGTGGGGGTGAGCGACCGAAACACTGACCACGTGGGCTTAGAGGGCAGGTTAACTTCTTCCATACATTCATGAAAAAAGCACAGTCTGGGCTTTTATGTATGGCACTGCCATAATGGTAGGCGCTACCTGGCCAAAGTGGCCATACGATGGCAGCACCTGGAAAATGGTGTGAGCACCCAGGCATATGATTGCAGTGCCAGCACCTAAGCACATGATTGCAGTGCCAGCACCTAGGCACATGATTGCAGTGCCAGCACCTAGGCACATGATTGCAGTGCCAGCACCTAGGCACATGATTGCAGTGCCAGTACCTAGGCACATGATTGCAGTGCCAGCACCTAGGCACATGATTGCAGTGCCAGCACCTAGGCACATGATTGCAGTGCCAGCACCTAGGCACATGATTGCAGTGCCAGCACCTAGAGCGGATGAGGGTATAGAACAAATAAGTGTATAGAACGGATGAGTGTATAGAGCCGATGAATGTATATGACTGATAAATATATAGAGCAGACAAGGGGTTAGAGCGGACGAGTGGATAGAGCGGACTATTGGATAGAACGGATGAGTAGATAGAACGGATGAATGTATAGCGTGAATGAGCGTATCGAGCGGATGAGTGTATAGAGCGAACGAATGTACAGAGCGGACCAGTAGATAGAGTAGAGTGGATAGAACGGAGGAGTAGATAGAGTGGATGAGTGGATGAGTAGATAGAACGGATGAGTAGATAGAGTAGATGAGTGGATAGAAGGGATGACGGGAGAGAGCGGATGAGTGGACGGAACGGATGAGTGGATAGAGCGGATGACGGGATAGAGTGGATGAGTAGACAAAGCAGACGAGTCGATAAGTGTACAATGAGGATTAGTGTACAGAACAACTGAAGATATAGAACAGATGAGTGTAGAGATGAATATATGAAACAGCATATTAATGTTGAGTGCGTAAAAGGGATGAGTGCATAAAGGGGATGAGTGCCTAAAGCGGATGAGTGCCTAAAGGGGATGAGTGCGTAAAGGGGATGAGTGCGCAGAAGAGACGAGTGCAGACGAGCGCGCAGAGGGGACGAGTGCACAGAGGGGACGAGTGCGCAGAGGGGACGAGTGCGCAGAGGGGACGAGTATGCAGAGGGGACGAGTGCGTAGGGGGGACGAGTGCGCAGGGGGGACGAGTGCGCAGGGGGGACGAGTGCGCAGGGGGGACGAGTGCGCAGAGGGGACGAGTGCGTAGAGAGGTCGAGTGCGTAGAGAGGACGAGTGCGTAGAGGGGTTGAGTGCGTAGAGGGGTCGAGTGCGTAGAGGGGTCGAGTGTGTAGAGGGGATGGGTGCGTAGAGGGGATGGGTGCGTAGAGGGGATGAATGCGTAGAGGGGATGAGTGTGTAGGGGGGTTGAGTGCATAAAACAGGTGAATGTATAGTACATGTGAAGGGCAGACAAGAGTACATGCGTGGGGCCGACTGGAGCCTGCAGAGCGTGAGGTACGAGCCGGAATGCATGAGTGCGTGGAACAGACCACAGTGTATCGAGCAGACTGGGATGCATGAGTGGATAGGAGTGCATGGAACGGACTGGAGCGCATAGAACTGCGTGATGTATATAGTATGGTTGAATACAGAGAACGCTTGAAAGACCATACAACACAGCATATCACATCACCACGCTTACTCTTTTCTTTACATCACCACTCAACTAGAACACAGAGATACTATGACACCATTCGGTATAACTGTTCTCATACCAACATCCGCCGCTCACTCCACATCATTCTAAGTAAACACTGCTGGTTACTCGCCCCCCAGCCAGGCGTTCTCCTCAGGCCTAACGCAGCCACCTCTGCTCTGGATAAATCCTGCCAGAACGACCACATACTCCTGATCTCTCAACCACCACACCTACCGCTAGGAAGCAGCTATTACACTGATACCGCACAAGCTGCACACATACCCGGTGCACACACGCACCTTTTTGACTCTCTCTACTGATCTGAACTTCGGTTCCCAAGGGCGTTCAACCTACCAGCGCCTTCAGACCATACCAATGGTATATAAGGCGCTATATAAATGCAAAATAACAATAGCAATAACAATATGATTGCAGTGCCAGCACCTAGGCATATGATTGCAGTGCCAGCACCTTGGCACATGATTGCAGTGCCAGCACCTAGGCATATGATTACAGTGCCAGCACCTAGGAAGTGCCAGCACCTAGGCACATGATTGCAGTGCCAGCAGCTAAGCACATGATTGCAGTGCCAGCAGCTAGGCATATGATTGCAGTGCCAGCACCTAGGCACATGATTGCAGTGCCAGCACCTAGGCATATGATTGCAGTGCCAGCACCTAGGCACATGATTGCAGTGCCAGCACCTAGGCAGTGCCAGCACCTAGGCACATGATTGCAGTGCCAGCAGCTAAGCATATGATTGCAGTGCCAGCACCTAGCACATGATTGCAGTGCCAGAACCTAGGCATATGATTGCAGTGCCAGCACCTAGGCAGTGTCAGCACCTAGGCACATGATTGCAGTGCCAGCAGCTAAGCATATGATTGCAGTGCCAGCATCTAGGCACATGATTGCAGTGCCAGCACCTAGGCACATGATTGCAGTGCCAGCACCTAGGCATATGATTGCAGTGCCAGCACCTAGGCACATGATTGCAGTGCCAGCACCTAGGCAGTGCCAGCACCTAGGCACATGATTGCAGTGCCAGCAGCTAAGAATATGATTGCAGTGCCAGCACCTAGCACATGATTGCAGTGCCAGAACCTAGGCATATGATTGCAGTGCCAGCACCTAGGCAGTGTCAGCACCTAGGCACATGATTGCAGTGCCAGCACCTAGCACATGATTGCAGTGCCAGAACCAAGGAATATGATTGCAGTACCAGCACCTAGGCAGTGTCAGCACCTAGGCACATGGGTGCCATGTGTTAATATCCCCGCAAAAATATTGTGATACAAAAATATCGCCATATTTTTGCGTCGATATTGACCCATGGGCCCTGCGGGGGACACCCCCGCAACCCCTGCATTTTTTTAAAATGTGCGGGGGACATCCCCGCATCCCCCTTCCCACAAAATATCCTCCCCAAAAATATAGCTTATGTCGAGACAAACGGCCATATGTACGGTGATATTTTTGGGGGGATAGTTTGTAGGGATACCTCTTGTGCCCTCTTGTTAGTGGTTGTGTACATCTTATTTCCCTTGCCCTCTGCATCCAATCCTACACCTGCCCCGGGCTCGCTGCAACTTCTCTTTTTTAGTTTTGGAGAATAGGGAGTCAAACACACAAGCCAAGGCGCTTTAAGAAGCCCATTCAAATGAATGACTGCTTTAGTTAGTACCCATTATTGTGACTGGACGTTTTAGAGAGCTCTTGGCATATGTTTTGGGAACAGTCCTCGGTTTTCTTTGAGCATAGTGTTTTGTCGTTTGCTTTCTCCTTTCTCATTCTTTCTCTCCTCTTTCCCTTACCACTTTTATTCGCTCTAACTCTCGCTCTTTTAAGGATTCACAGATTATCAATGATTTTCTTCCCATCTCTGCCAAGGTACCGAGCAGCACTTAGAAGTGGGGGTTCCCCGGTCAGTTTTGCATACCCACAGTTTCCGTGTGTACCCTAATTCTATGGGGAAATCCCTTGATATAGCACTGCACCCTCTGTCCCTGGCTCCACCCACTCTACAACCTTTACTACCCCACACACCTTCAGGGATGTCATTTCCCCAAAATGCCAGGGGTAGCGGAAGTCATATCACATGACCCTTGACCCCCTGATGACATCACAGGAAGTGATGTCATTTGACCCCACCCTGAAGCGACATCACGGAAAGCGATGGAACACGACTGTTTACCGCTTGACAAAACAGGAAGTAGCATCACATAGCATTGTTTCTAAGTACACTATGAAACATATGGTTACAATTTCACTAACGTGATATACATTTCATAGAATGGATCACCATATGTATCGGCAGAAAAAACATTCTATAGCTGCAACTTGCTAAAAGCAAAATACATTGTCCGAAATGGATGCTTATTTTACTCCAAATGCTTTTTGGAGGATTTGGTCTGCATTATGAATTTGAGGTGTTTTACAGACTAAATCAGTGACTCACCCCCTGAAGTGTGCCTGAAAGAAACCTTTAATGAGTCTAGCAATTATTGTATAAAATTCCAGAAACACAAATTATTTGTTATTCCTATTCTTTCTTATTCAGAGTCACTGCTCAAAGTGTTACGCTTGCGGAACCCCTGTTTTTTTTTTTTTAAAGAAGCCTGAACAAGAAAGCTAGCCACTGCAGAAACAAAGAGCCACATGGCGCTGTGCACAGCCCAGGAGCTAACATTTGTAAAAAAAGAAAAAAAAAGAAAACGTTTTTTTAAAAAAAATGTTAGGGGTAGCAAGAGAGACCCCGGGCGACCCCTAAATGACATCCCTGCACACTGTGCCCCACTTTATTCATCCATCCACGTTACCCCCTCTCCCTATCCCGTCTCATCCTTCCCCTCACATGCTCTCTTTATTTCTTACCCTCTTACTCATACCCTTTCTCGCTCATATTTCCTCTTGCTCATCACCAATGGCACACTATCAATGGCTTCCTCCCTTGCTCTATTCCCTCATCTCATTCTCTTGCTCATCATCAGTGGCACACTCTCAATGGCTTCCTCCCTTGCTCTATTCCCCTTCTCATTCTCTTGCTCACCATCAATGGCTCCCTCTCTCAATGGCTTCCTCCCTTTCTCTATTCCCCTTCTCATTCTTTTGCTCATCATTAATGGCACACTATCAATGGCTTCCTACCTTGCTCTATTCCCCTTCTCATTCTCTAGCTCATCATCACTGGCACACTATCAATGGCTTCCTCACTTGCTCTATTCCCTTTTCTCATTCTCTCGCTAATCATCAATGGCACACTATCAATGGCTTCCTCCCTTGCTCTATTCCCCTTCTCATTCTCTTGCTCATCATCAGTGGCACACTCTCAATGGCTTCCTCCCTTGCTCTATTCCCCTTCTTATTCTCTTGCTCATCATCAATGGCCCCCTCTCTCAATGGCTTCCTCCCTTGCTCTATTCCCCTTCTCATTCTCTTGCTCATCATCAATGGCACACTATCAATGGCTTCCTCCCTTGCTCTATTCCCCTTCTCATTCTCTTGCTCATCATCAATGGCTCCCTCCATGAATGGCTTCCTCCCTTGCTCTATTCCCCTTCTCATTCTCTTGCTCATCATCGATGGCTCCCTCTATCAATGGCTTCCTCGCTTGCACTATTCCCCTTCTCATTCTCTTGCTCATCATCAATGGCACACTCTCAATGGCTTCCTCCCTTGCTCTATTCCCCTTCTCATTCTCTTGCTCATCATCAATGGCTCCCTCTCTCAATGGCTTCCTCCCTTGCTCTATTCACCTTCTCATTCTCTTGCTCATCATCAATGGCACACTATCAATGGCTTCCTCCCTTGCTCTATTCCCCTTCTCATTCTCTCGCTCATCATCAATGGCACACTATCAATTCCTTCCTCTTTGCTCTATTCCCCTCCTCATTATTTATTTATTTATTTATTCACATTTGTAGAGCGCACGTCAGCCCGGGGGCATCGTGGCGCTTGTTACAGACATATCTTAGTTACATAGAGTGCAATTATTTACATACATTATTTACAGTGGCAAATATTACATTTGTACAGATTTGCAATGCAGTACATTTACATGGATTCGCGAGTGTCCTATATTAATGTGCGAGGAAGGTGGTCTTCAGTTTCCTATGAAAAATCGGGAGTGAGTTCTCCGCTCTAATGTCTGCAGGAAGAGCATTCCAGGTCTTGGCGGCAATGTAGGGGAAGCTTAGGCCACCGGCTTTGGCTTTTTTGATGCGTGGGATGTAGAGTAAATTGGTGTATTGCGTCCTGGTGGGACGGGAGGAGGAGGGTTTAGAGATGGTCTCAGATAGATAGGACGGAGCGGAGAGAGAGAAGCATTTGTGTGTGAGGGTGAGGATTTTGAGTGTGATCCGCTCTTTGACCGGGAGCCACTGGGCTGAGTGTCTGGCATGGGAGGTATGCTCTCTTCTTTGGATGCTAAGAGCGGCACGGAGAGCATTGTTCTGCGAGACTTTAAGTCTGTTAAGGTTTTTTGCTGAGGAGCCTGCTAGGAGGGCGTAGCAGTAGTCCAGTTTCGCTCCAATGGTAGCTCTAGCTATAGAGAGGCAGTTTGGTTTAGAGAGGTATGGCTTGATGGCGTTTATGAGTTTGGTGGTATGCGCAGAGGAGGAGGTGATTGCGCTGACTTGTCTGGTCATAGATAGAGAGGAGTCTAGGTATACTCCCAGTGTCTTTACAGCTGTGGATACGGGGATGATGGAGGTGTCAATGGAGAAGTTAGCGTACAGTTTGTTCAGTTTGTCTAGGGTGCTCTGTTGACCTAATATCATGATTTCAGTCTTGTCTCCATTGAGGCAGAGGCCATTAACTGCCATCCAGGCCTGGATGATGGAGTAGATCGTGTGGAGTGCCTTGGCGTCTTCGTGATGTGATCCTGAGAGGGGTAGAAGTACTTGTGTGTCGTCCGCGTAGTTCGTGTACGTGATACCGTATAAGTCGAGTTTGTCAAAAAGAGGCTTAGTGAACACGTTGTAGAGTGTGGGTGCAGTGCAGGATCCTTGAGGGACCCCGCAAAGGATTGTCGTGGGAGTGGCTTTGGCAATGTCCGAGAAGACTTTCATGGCTCTTCCCTCTAGGAAGGAGGTGACTCAGAGAGCTGATTCTTTAGAGAAGTTGGCTGAGTGTGTGAGGTGTGAAGTGAGGGTCTTCTGATCAACTTGATCGAAAGCGGCTGAGAGATCTAGAAGGAGCAGAAGAGCAGGCTTAGCCTTGTACATGATTTGGGTGATCTGACTCTTCAGATCCACCAGGGCTGTTTCTGTGCCGTGTCCTTTCAGGAAGCCCGATTGCCTGGTCCCGAGGATGGCGTGGGTTTCCAGAAAGCGTTGGATTTGGCAGTGTGCGGTTTGACCAGTAATTCCAGGAGGAACACTATCAATGGCTTCCTCCCTTGCTCTATTCCCCTTCTCATTCTCTTACTCATCATCAATGGCACACTATCAATGGCTTCCTTCCTTGCTCTATTCCCCTTCTCATTCTCTCGCTCATCATCAATGGAACACTATCAATGGCTTCCTCCCTTGCTCTATTCCCCTTCTCATTCTCTTACTCATCATCAATGGCACACTATCAATGGCTTCCTTCCTTGCTCTATTCCCCTTCTCATTCTCTCGCTCATCATCAATGGAACACTATCAATGGCTTCCTCCCTTGCTCTATTCCCCTTCTCATTATCTTGCTCATGATCAATGGAACACTATCAATGGCTTCCTCCCTTGCTCTATTCCCCTTCTCATTATCTTGCTCATTATCAATGGCACACTATCAATGGCTTCCTCCTTTGCTCTATTCCCCTTCTCATTCTCTTACTCATTATTAATGGCACACTAACAATGGCTTCCTCGCTTACTCTATTCCCATTCTCATTCTGCACCCCTTATCCTATCCTCATTTAGAATTTTGCCCTCTCTGTCTCACGAAAGCTTGCAAATAAATTACTTTGTTAGCTTAACTAAGACATCCACATGGCTTTTTTTGATCAACACCTTTCATTTCACCTTTGGTTGACATGGTTGAAGCCAGCTGAAAAATATAAATATAGATATGTTTCAAGATTCTGAAATGCAGAGACACGTAATTTTAAGGCAAATCGGCAGTCATCCGAATGATGGGACAAGTGGGATGGCACGTTTTGTCCTTAGTTACGAGCTCTGTCCAAAAGTTTCATACAACCTTGCCACCCTTAAACGTAAGTGCAGGGGGGTGGAGAGGAAGTGGAGGGCATCAGGTGCACCCCCTGGCAAACTGGCCTGTCACTTGCCACAACGGCAATAGAGACTCTCTGTCCTCTGTAAGAAGAGAGCCTTCATCCAAGCCCGCGTCTCTGCGGCATCTAACAACTCGGCCAAACCTTTCAAAATTTGCAAGGAGCTGACCAATCCTGCTGAAGTCTCTACCTCTCCTATTCCCTCCCAGGCCCTCTGCACAGCCTTGGCTTCTCATTTCACCACTAAAACTCAGGAGATCCTGTCCACCCTCTCTTCCTCTACCTCCTCTTCCTCCTCCTCTACCACTCCTGGCCCGTCTGAAGCTGTCTCTCTTCCTCTTTTCTCCTCCTTTCCCCTGTTCACCCCAGACAAGGTCTCTAGACAAGTCTGATCTATGAAAGTCTCATCAAAGCAGGTTATCCCCCGCTCATACAGAACCATCAAGGATGACATTGACACCCTTGCTCCAGCCATGGCCAATTTCTGAAATCACTCCTTTGCCACTGGAACTTCTTCTCCCTCCCTCAAGCACTACCTTGAGCACCCCCTTCTAAAGAAGCCCTCGGCCGATCGTTCCTCTCTGGCTAACTATCATCCGATCTCCATCACTCCTTTCCTGGGCAACCACCTGGAAAGGCTGGCCAACTTCCAGTTTAATTTGCATAATGAATCTGTTGGTTGACTCCACAATCGCCAGTCTGGCTTTGGAGCTGCCAGAAGTACGTAAACTGCTCTCCTGAACACCAGTGAAGGCCTGCTCTCCAATCTAGACTGTAATCTCCCTTCTGTCCTCAATCTCCTCAATCTATTCTCTGCTTTTGACATAGTCGACCATGCCATCCTGCTCAATCGCCTCCGCGACAACCTGGGCATCACTGATCAGGCCCTGGCCTGGTTGACATCCTTTCTCACTGACGACCCTCTCAGGTCAAACTGGGGTCTTTCCTCTCTTCTATCCCTCAATCTTCTTGTGGTGTTCCCCAGGGGTCTAACCTCTCCCCCTGGCTTTTGAACAATTACCTGGCACCTCTTGCCCACCGCATTGCTATTTTCTGTTTCAATTTTCAGTGTTATGCAGATGACACCCAGCTCTCTTTCAGGCTCCCCTCAGCCACCTCTGATCCTTCTCTCATACCAGAACAGACTGTCTGTCCACAATTCAGGCATGGTGTGCCGCCAATGATCTCTGCCTTAATGCCATTAAGACTGAGATCCTCCTCATTGGGACACCTGCTTCCTCCTTTCCTCTCTCTCTCTCTCTCTCTCTCTCTCTCTATGGCCGCCCACTCTGCTCCTTCCTGAGAGGCTAAGAACCTTGGTGTCATCTTCGACTCCACCCTCTCCTTCTCTACTCAATATCTCAGACGTCTCTAAGAAGTCAAACTATCAGCTGCACCTCCTCAGAGGTATTCTTTCTTTTCTCACTTTCCCCCAGAAGCTCACTGTTTCCAGAGCTCTGGTCCTCTCTAGGCGGGACTACTGCAACATCCTCTTTCTAAATC
Organism: Ambystoma mexicanum; assembly: GCF_040938575.1. NCBI lineage: Eukaryota > Metazoa > Chordata > Amphibia > Caudata > Ambystomatidae > Ambystoma > Ambystoma mexicanum. The sequence goes on from NC_090936.1 coordinate 1,175,532,761, forward strand.
TGCCTGCCTCTACTCTTCGACCTTTACGACTTATCCAGAACAGGACTGCAAGACTTGTCCTTGGCTTTAAGCCCAGGGATCGTATCTCTCCAGCCCTGAAATATCTTCACTGGCTCTCTGTGGCTACAAGGCTCAAGTTCAAGACACTCTGCATCGTCCACAAGGCTTTCTGGGGATGGGAAGCACACTACACCCAACTTTCTCTTTCAAAACATCTTCCTTCTCGAGCTCTCCGCTCATCGACCTCTAACTCTCTGAGGGTTAGCCCCTTCTCCAAAGAGTTGTGGCAGATCTCTCATCTCGGCTGGGGCTTACCTCTGGAACAGCCTCCCTGCCTCTTTCAAACTTGAGCAGAACCACCTCTGGTTCCGGAAGCAACTCAAGACCTTCCTTTTCGCTTCCGCTTTCTCTCTTCTTCTCCACTGCTGACGCACCTGACTGCTCCCGCACTGGTCACCTGTATACCCACTGAACTCGGCACCAGGCTCCTGCATGTCCAGTTGTCCTTGCACTGCCTCTGGGCTCCCCCAGCACTTAAGGGTCTGTACCTGCAACCCTATAGTCCCTTCCCTCTGCACTTATGATCCACCCGCTGGCTGCACTTATTGAGTTACCTGCACTTCTCCCTTCCCCGCCCACCCTGGCACTTCTCCCCTTCCCTGTTCCACGCACTTGCACGATCTGAATGACAAAAGGCCTAGTAAAATCATTGTTTTGTCCTCCCTTTGTTTCCCCCTCTTTGTCTTGTCGCGTCTAGTACCACTTGTACAGGCGCGTTATATATGCCATATCATATTCCCACAGGAGGCAAACTCCTCCACCGTTCCCACCCCCCACCCTTCACCTTGTTTGCCCCCATGTCAAGAGTCCATTTTAGCACCTACCAGGGTTCAGGATCGGGCAGGTGCACCCCCGGTTCGTCCAGGATTCTGGGTAGAGGATCCTCTTCCCACGCAGGATCTTCAGCTTGGTCATCCTCAAGACTTTCCGTATCTTCACGTTCACCTCGGCGTGGGAGCCTCGGTCGTGCGCTGATAAAATCTTGACTTTTAGAACTGTCAAAGAAAAGGACAAAGTTCTTCAGCAAGAAAGTACCTGTGTGATAGAGGCACTTGCCAGAACACAGATCGATTGGTTGGATAATATTTACATTATGAATTTGGCTGCTGGTGCACAATGTGTTGACGAAGTGCACTCAAAACCAAAAGGAAAACATGTTGTTTTCTTCCACACAAAACAGTCGATTTACTACAGGAGGTTAAAAACAATCACACGTCATGACAACCATACACTTCACCATAGAGCTAAATGTTGAGCATGCGTGTATTTGTATGTATACGGGTTTATACACAGTGAAACCTGGCGCTGTTCAAGTAATTTGGGGTTAACAGAGGTCAGTGGAAGGGGAGGTTACAGGTTATAGTAGCTTGTGTGTCCCATACTACAGGGGTGCTGAATGCCTAGGAGTAGTAGCTCCTTAGAGACCCCTACACGTTCCATAAAGAGCAGGTCCTGACTGTGTCTGGGATAGTGTTTCCGTAGGCTGGTGCATAACGGGAGAAGGCCGGTTTCCTGGTTTTCTCTTTGCATGCCAATGCCAGAACATACTTGTCCCGGGAGGAAAGCTCAGCAGCAACGTGCTCGCCTTGGAAACAAGACGACACGAAGCATACACAGGTTTGATTCCACGGGTCCGTGCTTAGAAACCTCTGGGTATTAAGTGCGTTATAAATACGCAACTAAGTCATATTCCTGTAACAGCGCCTCGATGCCCCGGGGCTGTGTGAGCGCTTTAAAAATGCAAATAAAAATAAAATAAATAGAAAATACTGAGCCAGATTCACACAAATGTTTGGTGCATGTGAGCCATCTCTCACTTGTGCCAAAAAAAGGAGCACTTCAATTCAGAAAAGTCCATCTTAGAAGCGCTCATTCAGATACCCTTCCCCCCTTTGCGCCTTTGTGCAAATAAGTTGGCATTTTTGTGTATTTAAAAGCGCATCCCGAATTCACAAACGGGATGCACTTCTAGATGCACAGAAAGGCGTGTCGTCTCTGCGCCTTTTGATACAGGCACAAAGGGGAGGCGCAAATCATGACCCGCTCGTGATTTTTTGTTTTAAGTGTGTCAACCGCAGTGTAAACCAAGTCTGTCATGCTTGCATTTCTATCCCCCAAACAGGGGTAGGAATCATTTTTTTCTTTTCAAACATTTCACCACGATGAGTCCTTTAAGACTTGTCTCTGTGAAATGTGCTCCCAGCAACCACTTGTTTTCTGGACGCATATCAGCAAGGGCACTAGACAGTGCACTGTCCAGCCTCTCCTGAAATGTTCAGGCTACCTTTCAGAATAAGGTGACCCGAGTATTTCTGAAAGCAGCACAAATGGACAAGCACATTCTCTGTGCTGCCTTCATTTGCACTTCGATACTCTGGCCCACTGTCTCAATCGTGATAACATCACCGATTGCATAGTAACGCATGGAAAGTAATGCAGGGTGACAGACTATGACGTCATTGATGTGCGACTTTGGCGGGCTGCCGGCTACATGTTGCTATTTATCGTTCTCTGCTTTAGTAGAGATTTTTATGAAATACCCAGACCAGCGAGCAGTAATATGCGTTCACGCAAGCCTGCCGCAGAGTTCCACCTTCAGGCGTCGTTCTTAAAAAGAGTCAACAATTTAAGACAGAGGCACTGGGCTGGGCCAGTCGACATGAGACATACATCTGCGCATGCACAATGCTGAAGGCTGCCTGGCGCCCGCATGCACATCGGATGCGAAAGGTTATTAACAAAGCATCCTATGCAGCCAGTGTGCAATTTGCACCTGTAGCACTTTGCATGCGCAAATGCTTCCTGATTTAAAAAAAGGGACACATCTACAGGTTCAAGGCTTAAACAGGGGATGGAGAAAACTGAAAGGGAAAACTCATAAACCATACACATTTGTTTCTGAATGTAGTGTCAAATAGTAGGGGAAGCAAAGCATGTGTTATAAGAAACAATGTAATTTGTGCCTGCAGATTTTCTCAGGACCCAAATCTGCATTATGCAAAGTTGGAACAGGGGCAAAGTGCCGGTGCAAGCGACTTGGTCCATTTTTGTGCCTCAGCAAGGGGGGGGGTTGGTTGTGTGTGGACTTAATTTGTTCGTGTGTGTTGCCGCTCCTCCAGCCACTCCTATGTTGCAAATGCAACGTGGGAGTAAATTGAGGTGTCCATTAATTCGCAGGACCTCATGTGTCTATACATTCTCCAGCTGGGCGCAGACAGTGTGGGAACCGGCGCAACAGATTCACAACACACACAGATTCACTTTGCAGTTTGCACATATGCAAAATATATTTTTTTTGTGCGCACAATTGCATTAGCGCTTAGTCATGAATACTTTCAACTGATCAACACAATTCTTTGCAAATTCACACACATAAACAAATTGTAAGAGCTCACAGGGGAGAAGACATGTAATGATCTTAATAGACCTAGGGGACCTATACAGTACACCATATTGGAACCACAAAACTATTGACTTCATTTTGGGGTAGGATGTTTTAATATATTTTACTACAGTAGGTTTTGGGGGGGGCTATAAAAGGGAGGGGTGGTAAAATAGGGGTTTGGTGGAGGAAGAGTAATAGAAGGAGGAGGGTAAGGTGTGAATAGGGGGGTTAACCCCTGTAAAAACAACATTGTTCAGTGCAGCTAAACATCCAGTGGGGCACGTTATAAAACACACTCATTCCAAGTGACACTTCTGCAAACCATATAGTAGCGGTTTATAGTGATTACATCGAATGCCAAAGCATAAAATGCCTTAGCATCTAAAAAAAAGCCACGAAAAAAAAAGCATTAAATGCTTTTTTTCCCCATTTTTTTTAATGGGGGGTACCCCTAACCCCCGTTTATTTACCCCTTAAAACCCATTATACTTAAAATAAAAACCTTTACCTTTGAAAAAAATGCATTCAATGCTTTTTTTCGATGTATTTTTTCCGATGCTTTTGGCATTCAATGCTTTGTATTCGATGCAATGACTGGATACCATAGTAGCGGCTAAATATCCATATTCTGTGTTTTGCATTGTCCGCCACCTAGACAGTTTCGTTAAACACACCAGGGAAGCAAAAACAACAAATGTAGATAGCGCAAAAGGACAACAGCAGCCTCCCGGACAGACCTCTTAGTGGGAATGTGCAAGGAGCTTGGACAGATACTCAAAGCCTTTTCTTCAGATGGCGCTGTGGGTCAGAAGTACATTTTTTAATTCAATCCTTTTCTTCCCACGACTTAAATGCGGGTTTAATGTGGCCATGCGGGTTTAGGCATAGGTACATTCTTATCTCCCAATTCCACAGTAGTCGGGGTTGGCCGATTCGTTTTTGTGGCTCCTTAGTTACAGACTATAACAAAAATCTAGTCTGGACAGGACCAGAAATTAGACAGCATGCATTTAACTTGCACATTCACCAGTTTAAGATAATGAAAAACTTAAAACTATGACATTTGGCAAAAACTGAGCTTAATGTGGAAATGTATAAATATGAAAAAAAAACGTATTATTCTAAAACATAACAATCTTATGAAGGATTTAAAATAGATAAAGATAATCAGTGCATGATGCATAATATCCTAAAAAATGACACACGGAATATCTGGACATTGTTAAGAACTATCACTAGTCCAAAACAGACTATGCAGGATCCACCCATTTTGGCTGCCACCTGGGAAAGGTTCTTTAAAGACAAATTTGAGTTACCTTTGGCTCACAAAAACGACGGTCTGAAAGACTGTTCTGAATTAATCCTTGAGTGTTGTCCTTGGTCGATTAATGACATAATTTTGGCTATTTCGAGACGAAAGGACTCAAAAGCAGCAGGGCCGGATGGGATCCCTCCATGTTTGATTAAATTGGATCCTCACTTATGGTCTATAATTTTGAAAAATAAATTTGACAACATCTTTATAACTAGACAGAATCCCACCTCTTGGGGATCAGCAATTATTGTGCCCATTTATAAAAAGGGTAGCACTATGGAACCTAACAACTATAGGCCTATTGCGCGTACTGATGCCTCATATAAGGTATTTACACAGCTAGTCCTCTTTGACTTACAGAAAATTCTAGATGAAAATAACATTCTGCCCAAATCCCAAATTGTACGGGGTGCTCACTCAACGCCATGATTGTGTCTATTTTACAGCGTCAGACAAAGGAGGAACGCACAGGAGCAATCTATATGGCAGCATTAGATCTGTGTGCAGCATTTAATACTGTTATCAGAGAAACACTTTGGATTAAAATGACTCTTCTGGGCATTCCAATCCACCTCACTGCACTTATAGCACTCCTTCATAGTCAGACGAACTATAGGGTCCGAGTCAACAGCAGGGGTACCCTCTCTGATTCGATCACTACTGCAAATGGGCTCAAGCAGGGTTGCTCGCTTGCAGCCGTTTTGTAATAATTTATATCTTACTGATCTAGAGTGGAATTGGAGAGATATAATTAAATATCCAGCAAGAATTAATCATCTAAAAATGAATGCGATCAGTTTTGCTGATGACATACTCCTGATTGATAGAACCCCATTTGGACTCCAGAATAAACTTATCAATACCTATGAATATGCCCAAACTAATAACTTGAAGATAAATGAAACTAAATCACAGATCATTATCTTCACAGGTGGGAAATTTAGGACCAAAAAATTTAACTGGTCGATTGGCTCAGTCAACTTGCAAGAGGTAATGGAAATAAAATACTTAGGTTATTGCCTCACAGACCAATATTCTATTAAATGGTGGAAGGATATGCTAGAAGTAAAATGCAGACCACTCATGTCGCAGATGAGTCTTATCCATGAAAAATACTGCAACTTTTCTCTGATTCCGTTAGTTCAGTTTTATTTATTAAAAATCGAACCAATTATTCTTTACAGTCTTGATATCTGTACATTTGAGATCAATGATTTTCTTGACACTATGCAAGGTAAACTTTGGAAAAAAACATTGGGGCTAGCTTGGTCTATCCCCAATGATATTATCCGGCATGAATTTGGCCTTTTACCATTATCAGTAAAGAGAAATTGGAGACGGCTTAACAATTATACCAAAATGTTATCTCCGCCGAAAAATTCTTTATATGAGGATTCATCCATTATGATATCTGCGAGATCCTCCAAAGCCCTTAACGAATATGTCAAGAAAATGCAAACGATTCTAGATCTTATTAATGTTACCAAGGCTGAACTTATAGCATGTCTTCCTTCCAACAAAAGAACATTTCAACGTTTTTTCTGGTGCATACAGTCTGACAGGATTGGAAATTACAAATCGTATTATGAATATGCTTTATTCAGAAGGAAACTGGGTGATTTACCAAGTTATTTCCTAAATTTTCATGGTCTAAAAGAAAGAAATTTATATATACGAATTAGGCTCAACCAATTCACCACATTCGAACGTATTAAGTATTGGCCAATACATAAATCAAAACTTTTGGCAAAAGCGGTTCAGTGTCGGTTTTGTAGTATTACTAACACTGAAGAGTCTTTAAAACATCTAGTAATCTTCTGCTTAAAATTTGAAGTACTTAGAATGCATGAATTTGGAAAGTATTGGTATTCTGTAACATATAATGCCAGAATGTTGTTATGGAATAGATGCATGTGGGGTAAGAGCATTGGTTTGATTTTAAGGTTAACCAAATTCCTAGAGGTAATCAATAAGCATTTATTGGAATTCTGACCAAAATGGATGCACGCCAAGATTGTAAATTTATAGCTAATACACACCACACCTGGGATGTGCTCTGGCTTGGTAATTATGTTAGCAGATGTCCCCAAATGTCTATTTTCTACTCTATATATCAGTTCAAAGATGACTAAATGAGTATTGTTTTATATATCTCATATGTTTTCTATCTGCAAGAATGTTTAGCGAGATAAATTGAAAATTTTGATACAAATGTTTAGATGATTGTAAAAATATTTTATTTAAGAAATTAGTGAAAAATGTGTATTGTTTAAATTGCAAAGGTTATTTGATTAACTAAAAACAATAAAAAATAAAAAAAAGAAATTGGACTGTCTTTGTTTTATGCTCAATGTTTATGAAGTTAAGGATCTTTTGCAATAAGCAAAGTTTCAGGTGGATGTTTATGGAGAAGGCTTTGATTTGGGTATACAGTGATGTTAACGAATTTCAAGTAGCGAATACCCTTATTAACAAACCTACAATACCGGAAAACACTGAATTTGTTATTAAAAATATATATGGAGGGTGTGGGGTGAGAGATCAAAACGGGTGGGGAAGGGGCTGGGGTGGGGTTATAGACCTAGGGAAACAGGGCACATGGGGGGGCAAATTAAACATATATATATATATTTGGTATTTTTTCTGTATTTTAGCTTCGTCAAAAATGACAGTGGCTTCTGTGTTCCCTATTCAGGGGAAACATCTGCTAAGAAACTGACCACTGATGCCATGGGGGGCTTCAGGTCCTCTCTGGGACCGCTTGTCCCCTGTGTTTGTGGCATAAAGCTGAACTCCGTGTGCTTAGCGCTACCTTCCACTATGCTCCTCACGCATAATCTTCTGTGTAGCACCAGAACGTCGCTTCCCGGCACAGTGCACTCTGGTAAGGCTCTCGGTGAAGGGATTATTTATCTGCTAGGAAGGTTTTGTCCTAAAGCCGTTCAGACCCATATTTTAGGTATTATGAAATAGCTTGGAAGTGACCCCAAGGAACGGCGTAGGGATTTACAGAAGACCCTGATTTTAGCGGGAGCATATTGCTGCCCATGTGCTGTACACGAAACAGTGCGACGTGCGAGATCTGGCTAAAACCAGTTTACCGAAACTAGGGTGTGATGGCGAGTGGGCCTTGGGACCTGTAATTTGGACAAAATTGGAGAGGACTCGGTATTGGCATAATCGACCTAAAAACATTTGACCTAAAACATTTGATCACATTTTTTGGACCTGTCAGTCAAATTTAATAAAATGTATATATATGGGGGTGGGTAAGGGTATAGACTAGATTGAGGGGAAGTGGTGGATGGGGCTGCAGGGGGCCTCCCCCCACATTTTAGACCAGCAAAAAGGTCAAATAAATTCGATCAAATGTGATTAGGTCAAATGTTTTAGGTCAAAGAGACCCAAACCGAGGACTCTACAGCTGATTTTTACATCGTCAAGTTTCCCAGTCGAGGCCCAGGAAGTCCGTGATTTGCCCAGAACTGGATCTACCACCACAGATCTCCAGATCCATTCGACTACACTCCCATGATCCCTCACCATTGACTAGGCTGGCTGTGGCTGATGGGAGTTGTAGGCCAAAACTTTGCAGACCTCTGACCTGCAATGACACGATTATAAGGCTAGTGTTATTTTGTATTTGTTGAAGAACAGGGTGCCATTGCAAACAGAAATGACTTACAAAGTAGGCAATAACAGAGAGCAAAGGGTATGGTGCCTTTGCATAAAAGCATTGTTTGATTGAGTGATGTCACATGTAGTGAAGTGATAAGATAGGGAACATGGACTAGAGATGGAGACTGCAGTACACAATAGCATTGAGAGCTTAAGTCCAGTATTTACACATGCAGAAATTAGATAGAGCGGTCCTTACGGCAAAATGCAGGAGAGGTGGGCTGGGTGACTAGTTTGGGTAGGAGGATGCAAGGGTTTTGGGGGGCCTCTTTCCATCGCTAGCATGTGGAGTTTCCCTGAGGAGATGGCTTTGACGGCCGGGCGGAGGGAGCATTTCAGTGGAGTAGGGAAACTAGGGGAAAGGGGGGAAAGCGGGAGAAGGCACCGCAGGGGTTTGGCGGACTGATAGGTTGTGAAGAGACAAGGAGTGTTCAGAAGGGGGCGTACAGAGAGATGCATTCAGGGAGGTAGTGGGGGGCAGAGGCAAGACCATGGATGGATTTCAAGACACATCACAGGATTTTAAAGAGAGGGCAAATTTGCACGGAGAGCCATCCAGCGTGGGGAGGTTTGGTGGAGGAGGATCTGGGAAGGTTGAAAATGGTGCGTTCGTGGGTATAATCCCGGGCCTCGAGTTCCAAAGTGAGCAGTTCATCGACTAGGCCCGTTCCGGGATCACTCTAGTGGCCGCACCCTATGAGGGTAATTAATATGCTGGAAGGAATAACACACGTCGAGGGCACTCAGAGTCCAGGGACCACATATCGAGGGCACTCAGAGTCCAGTCTGGGCTCCGGATTGATGTTCCAGCCAGCCAACTCCTGTATGCTATCAAGAAAGAATTTTACAGCATGCTTATCTGACATGCCGCTCACGACTGCAATTACGGAGGAGCACTGCCAAGGGCAGTCACTGGCAAGATGCCCTTGTACTCTGCGAGCTCAATCTGCTATGGTCTACCCTGGCTCACAGCATTTTAACACGCAATAACTCAGACGCCCTGTCTTATGCTGACGTTCCTAACCCCCTCTTACCCCAAAGTACGTATAAAGGAAAATCTCTTACTCGCCAACACGCGAATTGCAACTGACAAACTAGTCTGCAGAGGGCGTAGCTCCCATCTTCCAATTAAAGGAAAGGTGGTACGTCATTCCCTGTGATTGACCCTTGCCGATGGAATCACTGGGCCTCATTATGAGTTTGATGGTAATTCAGTGGTAAGTCTGTGGAATTACTGCCAAACTCACTTATCGATACCGCCACTTGGTCCTATGGCTTTTCCACGGCATTACAAGTGGTCGAAAGTGGTATTAATCCCCATTTGGAAATCCATAGGACACCAGATGGATTTTGGCAGAAATACCGTGAGAGGTAATTCTGCTGCGGTAATTCTGCTGATATTTGGCCTTAAATTGGTAGCTTTACCTCGAGCATGCTGCTGGAAATAAATCCTCCACTTCAAAGCCAAACTTGTAGCTCGGTGGTGCGGTACAAGTGGCCATAATTTTGTTGTCGACAAAAAAAGTACTGATAACGGAATCGACACTTGTTTTGTACCCACACCACCAAACTTCTAATGAGGCCCATTCCTTTCAACTGATTTACTTCCTGCACCAAATCATCGTACACGAAAGCAAGTAGGAATCCTGTGCAAACAGATCTCAGCCGCAAAGGCTGAACTCACTGAGCTACATCAAACTTAAAGCTGCTCGTATAGGAACACAATAGGTCTGTGGTATAATTTCTGCAGAATTCCCACATGAGAATGGGGTCATTATGACCCTGGCGGTATCTGTGCCAGTAAATCCTAGCAAGGCACCCGGCAATGCGGATTTACCAGCCCCGGTGGACCAGGTAAATCCCCATTGCCGGGTGCCGGTAATTATTACTCTCCATTCCCATTTGAGTCCCATTGGTCTCAATGGGAATGGGGAGGCTGGTGCATCTGTCGAGGTCTGCTCGCGGGTGCCGGTCCGCCAGCCAGGTTAGACCTGGTGGGCGGAAAGGCACCCGCGAGCAGAACTCGTAGTTCGCTGGTCCGGTAAAACAGTGCCGGTAGCTTACCGGCACCATTGTTACCAGACCGACAAACTTATAATGAGGACCAATGTCTAAAACAGGCAGAACTCGACGTGGCAGTAAGGGCCACTGGAGCAGCGGGCTCTACAGATGCTTGGGACTGCAACTGCCGTGATACGTACCACTGGGAGTTGTAATCCACAATGTCTGGGGAGCCAAAGGACACTGATCCCTTCTCTAGAGGGTGCACTCACACACTCTCCCGTAAATCACTGGGTTGAACCAGGAACCAGTATAGGAATGAAATTCAAGAGGTTGGGAGTTGTCCTAATGTGCACCACAATACTGCACCATTGCAGAGGTGCACAACCGGAGACGGCGTGACCCTGGTATTTCTTTCTTGCACTTCCTGTTTTCCAGCCTGGCGATGTCCAGTCTTCCTCTTGAGAGGACGAGCCAGGTAGGAAGGTGCCTTGGTCGTCACGCGTGTGCAGGTGAAGCAGGGTCTCTTGTAGAGGTGGTCGAACCTGGTGAGGTCCCGGCTCACACAAGGGCTCCAGCCTGACCCTCGTTTCGGGCCGATTCCCCCGGGTGCCACAGACCTGCCACGGGCCACATCATAGGGAGATTGGCTGGGGGCAGAACAGGGAGTCACTTGGTGCAGGACGAGACAGGCGTGCAGCAGCGGCTACGATGGACTTAGGCCACACTCCCCGCCCTATCTTCATTTTTTGGGCATGAAGACAAATAAAATCTGGGCCAGATGCCGGCTCGGGTGCCGAGAGGGCACCAGGGGTACTTTATGTTTTTCATATTCGCCCATTTCTTTCGATTTTGCCTGCGCCGCATGGCCAAACTGGAAAGTAATGCTGAAATATGAGGACGAAAATTAACGCGGCCTGATGGTGACTCGCCAGGGGCGCGTTTTTATTTTTTATTTTTCTTGAGAATGTCAGCATGTCCACACTTAGATAGAATTGTGAACATTGATTGGATTGCAACCACATCTAGATGAAATTGTAATTCTCAGCATGCACCACACTTAGAGTTCTGAACCTAGCTCGCGTCAAATCTAGATAGAAAGATGACTGTCAGCTGGTGCCGCACCTAGATGGAATCCCACAATTGCAAGGACAGCAATGCCAACTAACCAACCAACTAACAATTCCATCCCTCTGCATACACCTCTCAAACTATAACCAAACACAACCACAAGCCTAAAACGCAGCAATCCGCACAAACTTCACAACAATGCAACAACAAAACAAACCACACATAGACTTGCGCAACAGCACACGACGACTACGGACCACAAAACACCCCAAGCCCAGCCAACGGACCCACCGGGCTAAGGCTGCCAACAGCACATCACTGCTTTCTTGTACTTTTCCTGCTTCCTCCCACTAACTCAACCTCCCCTCCTCTTTCAGAGCCGCCAGAGCACCAGGGGACCACTACGGTGGTGATAGTGCACGGTACAAATGTCCTTTAACATTAACATTAACATTGAGGAAACGGATTTCATGGGCTCGGCCCGTGGTGGGCCCCTAGAGCCAGTCCTGATCCCCAGGCTCGGCCCTGGCTCGGCCCTACCCATGAATTCCCTGGCTCCCCCAGCTCTACTCTCTTGAAGGTGGCACGGACATGTAGCGGCAGCCAGTGCAGCACCTTGAGGACGGCCGCGCGCCTCAGACGCGACACGCTGTTGCATGGCTTTCTGCAAGTCAAGGAAAGAGACTGGGACTGCTGCCAGGAGGGCATACCCGCTGAGCATGCTGGGATGGCGAGGCTTGTGCTGTGACGTAGGACGTCCCTGGCGACTTGGTACGCCGCAGGCCACACCCTAGCACAGCTTTAAGTCCCAGTGAGCCTGATCTACTGACTCTGTGTCCGCCATTGTGAGGCTCCAGGACAGCCAGAGGACTTACAACAGTTTGGGCCATGGTTCTGAGGTCTGAGGCTGGGATGGAGGGGTTGGTCCTGCTCAGCAGAGCGACAGAGCTCCTTTTCATCCTGAGACAGACTCAATGACAGCATAACTGATGACAGACTCAGTTATAGAAGTTAGACCTGATTCATTAAAGGAAAACAGAAGGATATGGTCAGGACGCTGGTTGTCGAGTTATCACTGTTTGATGTGACGGATGTCCCCCAGTACTTGGGGAATTTAGCTCCACGTTCCTCAACACACAAAGATTTCTTTACAAGAATGCTGTTTAGATTGCTTTGGGCCTTGGAACTCAGCTTCCCAGCATGCAACATCTCTTTAAACAATAGTTCTGTCAGTTTTCCGTGGGCCCCCTTAAGTAGTTGCCTTCTCAATATATTACAAGGCTTGGGCCCCCCAACAAGCCGTGTTTCTTTAGACAGTTGCCTTTTCAATAGTCTATTAGGCTTGTGACTCAGTTTCCCAACATGCAGCATTGTTTTCGTACCATAGGTCTAAGCGGTACCTGCCTAGGTGCTTCTGCCCCAGGTTCCTCCAGCCATGCTAGTGAGCAGGGGTGTTGCTAGGTCTGGAAAAGATTTTGTGCTACGCTAATGTCGGGACTGTCATCCCTACCAGTAGCCCTGATGCTTCCCATGTCCCCCCTCCCCTGGACGCCGGTGCCGAGTCCTCCTTTCATCCTTTCCAGTAGGCCTGATGCTTCCCATGTCCCCCTCCCCTGGACGCCGGTGCCGAGTCCTCCTTTCTTCCCTTCTAGTAGGCCTGATGCTTCCCATGTCCCCCTCCCCTGGACGCCAGAGCCGAGTCCTCCTTTCATCCCTCCCAGTAGCCCCGATGCTTCCCATGTCCCCCTCCCCTGGACGTCGGCACTGACTCCTCCTTTCATCCCTTCCAGTAGCCCTGATGCTTCCCATGACCCCCTCCCCTGGACGCCAGAGCCGAGTCATCGCCACAGCCGAGTCCTCCTTTCATCCTTTCCAGTAGCCTGGACACTTCCCATTTCACCCTCCCCTGGACGCTGGTGCTGAGTCCTCCTTTCATCTCTGACGCTTCCTATGTCCCCCTCCCCAGGACGCTGGCACTGAGTCCTCCTTTCATCCCTTCCAGTAGCCCTGATGCTTCCCATGTCCCCCTCCCCTGGATGCCGGTGCTGAGTCCTCCTTTCATCCCTTCCAGTAGCCCTGACGCTTCCCATTTCCGTCTCCCCTGGACACTGACGCTGAGTCCTCCTTTCATCTCTTGATGCTTCCCATGTCCCCCTCCCCTGGATGTTGGTGCTGAGTCCTCCTTTCATCCCTTCCAGTAGCCCTGATGCTTCCCATGTCCCCCTCCCCTGGACGCCGGTGCTGAGTCCTCCTTTCATCCCTTCCAGTAGCCCTGGCGCTTCTCAAGTCACCCTCCCCTGGACGCCAGCGCAGAGTCCTCCTTTCATCCCTCCAGTAGCCCTGACGGTTCCTATGTCCCCCTCCCCTGGACGCCGGTGCTGAGTCCTCCTTTCATCCCTTCCAGTAGCCCTGATGCTTCCCATGTCCCCCTCCCCTGGACGCCGGCGCTGAGTCACCTTTCATCCCTTCCAGTAGCCCTGACGCTTCCCATTTCCCCCTCCCCTGGGCGGTGGCGCTGAGTCCTCCTTTCCTCTCTGATGCTTCCCATGTCCCCCTCCCCTGGATGCTGGTGCTGAGTCCTCCTTTCATCCCTTCCAGTAGCCCCGCGCTGAGTACTCCTTTCATCCCTTCCAGTAGCCCTGACACTTCCCATGTCCCCCTCCCCTGGACGCCGGTGCTGAATCCTCCTTTCTTCCCTTCCAGTAGCCCTGGTGCTTCCCATGTCCCCCTCCCTGGACGCCGGCACTGAGTCCTCCTTTCATCCCTTCAGTAGCCCTGACGCTCCCCATGTCCCCCTCCCCTGGACTCTGGCGATGAGTCCTCCTTTCATCCCTTCCAGTGGCCCTGACGCTTCCCATGTCCCCCTGCCCTGGTCCCCTGCGCTGAGTCCTCCTTTCATCCCTTCCAGTAGCCCTGACGGTTCCATGTCCCCCTCCCCTGGACGCCGGGGCTGAGTCCTGCTTTCATCCCTTCCAGTAGCCCTGGCGCTTCCCATGTCCCCCTCCCTGGACGCCGGCACTCAGTCCTCCTTTCATCCCTTCCAGTAGCCCAGACGCTTCCCATGTCCCCCTCCCCTGGATGCCAGCGCTGAGTCACCTTTCATCCCTTCCAGTAGCCCTGACGCTTCCCATTTCCCCCTCCCCTAGGCGGTGCTGCGGAGTCCTCCTTTCATCTCTGATGCTTCCCATGTCCCCCTCCCCTGGATGCTGGCGCTGAGTCCTCCTTTCATCCCTTCCAGTGGCCCTGACGCTTCCCATGTCCGCCTCCCTGGACGCCGGCACTGAGTCCTCCTTTCATCCCTCCAGTAGCCCTGACGCTTCCCATGCCCCCCTCCCCTGGACGCCGGCGCGGAGTCCTCCTTTCATTCCTTCCAGTAGCCCTGGCGCTTCCCACCCCCCCCCCTCCCCTGGACACCGGGACTGAGTCCTCCTTTCATCCCTTCCAGTGGCCCTGACAATTCCCATGTCCGCCTCCCTGGACGCCGGCACTGAGTCCTCCTTTCATCCCTCCAGTAGCCCTGACGCTCCCCATGTGCCCCTCCCCTTGACGCCGGCGCGGAGTCCTCCTTTCATCCCTCCAGTAGCCCTGACGCTCCCCATGTGCCCCTCCCCTTGACGCCGGCGCGGAGTCCTCCTTTCATCCCTTCCAGTAGCCCTGATGCTTCCCATGTCCCCCTCCACAGGCAGCGACGAGAGGCTTGGAGGCCGCCGGCTTCAGATAAGATTTATGGAGCTGTTTCCCGCTTTTATTCCTTATCGGCTGCGAGATTAAACCCCGGCCCATAATGTTTCCACCTGCTGGGCTG
Source organism: Ambystoma mexicanum (assembly GCF_040938575.1). Taxonomy (NCBI): domain Eukaryota; kingdom Metazoa; phylum Chordata; class Amphibia; order Caudata; family Ambystomatidae; genus Ambystoma; species Ambystoma mexicanum. The sequence continues at coordinate 1,175,548,076 of NC_090936.1, forward strand.
CAGCGGGGCGATATATCACGACCCCGCCCGCCTCCACGGGTCACTTGGCGCCCCGTTGGGAGATGACTTATGGCTCTAAATATGCCCTCGCCCCACCCCGCCCTTCATGCGGACGGGACGCTGCGGAAAACAACTTTGGAAAAAGCCAAGCGAGATTGGAACCAGAGCTCGGGTCTGAGCTACTTACTGTGCACTAGTAGGAGCCGTTTATTTTATGTTTTTAAAGGTTTTGTTGGTGTATTATCTGCGTATATATAAACATAGGGACAGAAACATACATGGATGGGTGATATAATATGTTAGGTTATTTATAACGCACTTAATACCCAGAGGTTTCTAAGCGCAGACCCGGGGATCCAACCTGTGTTGCTCCGCGTCGTCTTGCTTCCAAGGCGAGCACGTTGCCCCTAAGCTATCCTCCCGAGACTGGATTAAAGACACTTGGGGAACTAATTATAGCAGTGATCTTCAAACTTTTTTGGCTTGCCCCCCACTCCCCTGAGCAAAATGTGGGAAGGCCGTGCCCCCCTGAGCAAAATGTGGGCAGGCCGTGCCCCCTAAAAATGCCAAATGGACAGTAAATCCAAATGGCTATGAACAATCGTGCACAGTCACTCCACCTTACTCCTAGGCTCCCCCACCTGCACCCATCACAGTCTCTGGGCTCCCTCATCCCACCCCTAGCCCAGTCCCTGTGCTGTCCCAACCCCACCACAGACCCTGGCCTCTCCCCAACCGGCTCCAACCAAAATCTCTGGGCTCTCCCCACTCTGCCCCCACCACTATCCCATGGCTCTGCCATCCTGCTCCCACCATAGGTCCCTGGTCCCCCTCCACCCCGCCCTCCCCACACTGTCCCAGGGTTGGTGTTTTTTTTTAAGTGGGGGGGGCATACATATTTCCCCCAGATTTGCTATAGAGACCGAACGCAGCGAGGGAGCCCGAACCAATCAAGAGGGGTTGGGGAAGGGGGGGTTTCCTTCCGGGATTTTTTTTTAAATAATGGGTTAAATTGTTACATTTGAGAGCATACTTTAAAAAAAAAAAGGCTAACAGGTTGCAATTAGTGCTGGGGGTACGGGGGAAGTCATGGTATTTTTTACTGGACATCTATGGTAGATGTCCAGTAAAAAGAGACCTTCCCCCTCCCCTGGGCTCCACAGGACCTCAGAAGGAGAGTTTATTTTTCCAGGTGGGTAGGGTATTGTGCAATAAAGGCATATTAAACCCCCCCCCCCCCAACCCTACTCGCCAAAATCTGCTCCACGGACACACATTCACACAGCAAGCGCTCTATCATTCACACGAGCACCCACCACCATACACTCACTCATAACACACGCATTCACACAGCAAGCGCTCTATCATTCACACAAGCACCCACCACATACACTCACTCATAACACACGCATTCCTACACATAAATACAACATAAATGATCATAAACTTAGCTTCTGCCCCGATCCTGCTATTTCCTCCCCGGCGCCCCAGCTCCTGCATCATGAACAGGAATCGGGGAGTAAGCGCTTCCTGGTTCCATGCACACCCCACAGTTTGAATACCTCTGAATTATAGGGAGGACATGTGATCTAGTGGCTAAATTGCTGACTTTGTATTCAGTTTCCCTGGATTCTAATAGAAAACCTAATCCCAGCTTCTCCACTTCACTACCTTGCGTGATCCTGGGCACGCACATTCATATTCTTCCATCTCCTTTGCCATACTTTTAAAAATTAGGAGGAGCATTTGGAAACAACTAAATGACAGTTCGAAGCGCTATAAAAAAGAAGTGGAAATGCTGGCACTATTCTTTCACCCAAATGAATGTATGAGGAGTAAGCATGTTCCAGCTCGTGGTACACCAAAGCTGTGTTCTTGGGCATTTTCAAAACTCATACACAGTTAGCATTTGATGAAAGGTGTACGTGGGTGTATTAGCCTGTGACCCTCTGCCTGACTCTTCATTGCTAGGAAAGGTCTGAAAGCCAAATGTCTTGGGGTTTTCCTGTAAAGCACAATGGGCCTCATTCCGAGATTGGAGGTAGTCATGGTGCTATTTGCGCCATGACTGCCTCCAATAACGGTACCGGCACCGGTCTCATTCAATGGGGATTTACCGGTGTAGTCCGACCTTTGCGGGACCAGTAAGTCCCCATTGAAAAAGCCATTCCCCATTCCCATTTGGCACCCCCGTAGGGCTCAATGGGAATGGGGAAGTAGCTAATAATGGTACCGCAAATTGCAGTACCGTTATTAGCTCTGAAGTCCCTTAACGGGTCCCGCCCATAACGCCTGGTCAGATGTCAGATGTCTGAAAAGAGACATTTAGCAGGCATTCTCAAAATCTGCCTCCTTAATACCTTGGGATAACCAGCAATCAGATTTCAGTTGTTTATAGACCATGCTTCATAGATGCGCCCAAGGATGGGCCTCAGTGTAAAGGGCAGATGAGCAAATCATCAAATGTGGTACCCATTCTATGCAAAAACCGGTACCATTAATCTCAAAAGGGCCTGCACATAACTGCAAATTCAGCACATATAAAAACTTTACAAATGTAATCAATAGACAAACCTTAAGATCATAAAACAAGTTAATAGCAGTTACTAATATGCTAAAACACATTCCATCACGTTTATTTCCTTTGACATTTAGGCAATCATGCATATGTACCACCTGAGTTATTTTAGGCCTTAAAGAAATAAGGCAACCGTTAGACAAAATTCTACGGACAACACAGATGTCCGTTTGGCGAGCAGCTCACCGGCGGGCGGGTCTTCTGCTCATAATAAGTATAACAGAGCAGGACGGCATTGCACAAACTATCTGTCTTTCAAAGCTAGGACTAGCGTTTTGGCTCTAATATCTCTAAAAATTGGGCAGAAAAGCATGAAATGCAGAGTATCCTCACTGGCCTCACAACCGAACAGGCACCGTTTCCCCTCTTGGTGCCCCGACCAGTGAGACAACGTAGATCTTATAAGGAGGCAATGCAATCCAGCTCGAGTCAACGTAGATCTTGTAGGGAGGCAATTCAATCGAGCTCGAGTCAACGTAGCTCTTATAGGGAGGCAATTCAATCCAGCTCAAGTCAGCGTAGATCTTATAGGGAGGCAACTCAATCGAGCTCGAGTCGACGTAGATCTTATAGGGAGGCAATTCAATCGAGCTCAAGTCAACGTAGATCTTATAGGGAGGCAATTCAATCGAGCTCGAGTCAACGTAGCTCTTATAGGGAGGCAATTCAATCCAGCTAGAGTCAACGTAGATCTTCCAGCTCCAGCTCGAGCCGAGAGCTTTCTTTCTGCAGGATCATTTGCCCACAATAAATAATTCTGAATGGTATCAGACGAAATAATGTGACACATAATAAAACACAGCAAAAACAAAGAGGTGATGGCTGGAAGGTTTAGAATTAATCTTAACCACTGGCAATGCTCTGAGCAACCCTCCAGACCACCGTTCTTCGCCTGCCAAGCCATTACAGAAGGGAAAGACCATATGCAAATCAGGCTTGGCCCCACCCCAAAAGGGGCAGTCCAGCCCGAACTGCTAGGCCACATCCCTTCTGCACGAGACCACAAGCATCCCCAAACATGTTTCGCCCTTGTTGGGGCTCATCAGTGAGGAGTAGCTTGGGTCTCTAGGCCCAGCAGGCACGGGACCCACGTCTGGGCATACCCGTCCCACTCGGGGTGACATAGCAAAAACAAAGAGGTGATGGCTGGAAGGTTTAGAATTAATCTTAACCACTGGCAATGCTCTGGGCAACCCTCCAGACCACCGTTCTTCGCCTGCCAAGCCATTACAGAAGGGAAAGACCATATGCAAATCAGGCTTGGCCCCACCCCAAAAGGGGCAGTCCAGCCCGAACTGCTAGGCCACATCCCTTCTGCACGAGACCACAAGCATCCCCAAACATGTTTCGCCCTTGTTGGGGCTCATCAGTGAGGAGTAGCTTGGGTCTCTAGGCCCAGCAGGCACGGGACCCACGTCTGGGCATACCCGTCCAACTCGGGGTGACATAGCAAAAACAAAGAGGTGATGGCTGGAAGGTTTAGAATTAATCTTAACCACTGGCAATGCTCTGGGCAACCCTCCAGACCACCGTTCTTCGCCTGCCAAGCCATTACAGAAGGGAAAGACCATATGCAAATCAGGCTTGGCCCCACCCCAAAAGGGGCAGTCCAGCCCGAACTGCTAGGCCACATCCCTTCTGCACGAGACCACAAGCATCCCCAAACATGTTTCGCCCTTGTTGGGGCTCATCAGTGAGGAGTAGCTTGGGTCTCTAGGCCCAGCAGGCACGGGACCCACGTCTGGGCATACCCGTCCCACTCGGGGTGACATAGCAAAAACAAAGAGGTGATGGCTGGAAGGTTTAGAATTAATCTTAACCACTGGCAATGCTCTGGGCAACCCTCCAGACCACCGTTCTTCGCCTGCCAAGCCATTACAGAAGGGAAAGACCATATGCAAATCAGGCTTGGCCCCACCCCAAAAGGGGCAGTCCAGCCCGAACTGCTAGGCCACATCCCTTCTGCACGAGACCAGAAGGGATGTGACCTAGCAGTTCGGGCTGGACTGCCCCTTTTGGGGTAGGACCATGCCTGATTTGCATATGGTTTTTTCCCCTTCTGTAATGGCTTGGCAGACTGAAAAACGATGGTCTGGAGGGTTGCCCAGAGCTTTGCCCGTGGTTATGATTTATTCAAAACCTTCCAGCCATCTCCTTTTCGTTTTACATAATAAAACACAACATCAATAAATACATCAGAATAAGCTGTGGATCTTGGAGAAGGATGGTCAAGGATGAAGACAGAATGAGCTTCAGCAGAAAGGTCATGGGGCGACTACTGCGCCCCGAGATAGTCCTGCTCATCAGTGGGCGCCTTATAAATCACAAAGATGTACTGTAAGCCCCCGGCCATGTTTACACTTTCGCTAGGCTCTGGCGAGACCTTAGGTTGGAATGCTTCCAACTTTCCAATTGATTTTAATCTTGTTGTTTATGAATAAAGCATTTCATAGACAATTACGCAGCTGGTCAATCATATATTGTTGTATTGATTAATTGATTACTGTAATACGCTATTCATGCAATCCCGGTCTCCGCAGGGCTTTGGCCTTTCACACAACCCTGCTAATTTGAGGGTATATGAGGAAACAGAGTCCCCTTACTATTTTTAGAGAGGGGTCTCTGCCCCCCTTGGTCAAGTCAAGGGAAGAGGGGACAGTGTCCACTTTAAATGTGAGAATGTCAACCCGAGCAGGGTCTGATGCTGGGGTGAACAACTTGTTTTCGTCCCATTTCATTTGACGTTGGGCAGCCAAACCCCCCACAGTGCCCATTATTCCCTGCTCAATTTTTATCTGAATTCAAGGACACAAAGAACTAATAAGCTTTCTATTCCAGTCTAAAGACGATGGGCCTAATTACGTGTGTGGCGGTAACCCGCTGGTGCTACTGGCAGTTTGCCGCCGAACTCGGAACACTGTTTCCGCTGCCTGATATCACGGTGCCACTGGGACATACAAGTCCCGACGGCTCGGGATATCAGGCGGCGGAAAGTTTAAGTCCCATTAATGGGGACATGAAAATACTGGCACTGTTGCTAACAGTGCTTCTGTGACAACTCCACATACTGGGACCGTAGCGCCTGGCAGCTCAGACCTGTCGGGTGCAATGGCCCAGGAAGACAGAGTTGGTGTGTGGCGGGCCGGAAAGGGTGCCAGTATAATGCGACCGGCACCCTTATTTCTGGACCGCCACACTCGGAATGAGGCCTGATGTCTTGTCATGGTACACAATTGATGCTATCTTAATGGCAGAAAGAATTAGCATGCATTGCTCACCGAAGGAGTACTTCATGGCGCAGAATACTTTGGGATTTCCTAGCACCTGTTCCTTGCATTCGCATTTACCTAGGATGGAAAAAAAAGATCTTTGAATACAAACATCCCACAGAACTTCATCTACAAGGACACCCCATAGGCACACAGTGTTGGTCCACAATGGTCGGCAACTGAGGGCGCCCAACATTTTTTTTAAACTATGTCTCTCAGGATCCCTCACGATTGACTATGCTGGCTAGAGCTGATGGGAGTTATAGTCCAAAACATCTGGAGAACCAAAGGTTGTAGACCCATGCTCTAAATTATTGATGAACCACAAAAAACACAGGAACGGAATACTAACTGCGGAAGGACCTTAAATGAAGAAACATGCATTGGCAAAGCCATCTGGTACAGGCTGCAGCCATCTGGTTGGGGAAGCGGTGCAGCCAGGAGAAACATGGCATGCGTGTGCATGTGGTGGACACAGCAAAAGCACTGAGCATGTACTACCTAGTGTCAATGTCACCAGTGGGAGAGATGTGTTTTCTATATTTTTAAAAGAAAGCTACAGACTGGTAGTATAGGTATTTTAGTGTTATTTGCGGGAAACGTTTAAGTATGAATATTTGTAGCGGTATGAAAATGATTTGTACATGCATGGAAACACATTGTGATTGATCATGTGAACGAGAAATAGGAAATATTTTAAAATACACTTTAGTAGAGTGAATATTCAGAATTATGGTAAACCCTGGTCAGTTGGGCAGATCGGGATGTTGCCCACTGAAGGGGAATGATAATGGTGTGTTATTTATTTAACGCACATATTTACATACATATGTCATCCCAACTGAAGTTGGTATTCATTTATCGACCTCGGAAGTGTGGAAAGCTGAGTTGGCCTTGCCGAGGTTTGAACCTGCGACCTGCAGATCAAACATAGGGCCTCATCAGGAGTTGGGCGGTAGCCCTTAAATGTAGCGGTAACGCTATTACCGTGACATTGAAGGGCTGGCCCAATCACGAGTTGGGTAGAATGTTTGGAGTCTGACTTCCAGCTTTCTGCTGGAGGTAAAAATCTCCACATTATACCCGTTTTTAGTGCCATTAGCACGGCGCTAATTCCGCCAATCGACCCAATGGGGAATGGGAACTTACTGCTGCACCGCTACTCGTGATCCAGCGGTAATAGTGTCATTCTGAGTAGTGGTAATGCTATTTGGTTTGGCGGTATCCACGCAGTTTTACCTCTGAGATAGCGCCAAGGCCCTAATGAGGCCCACAGATTGCAGCAGCGAGCGTTCAACCAGCTGAGCTAACTTACCGGCTTTTTGGGATTGACACAAGTTCCTCCTCTGCTGGGATGGGCGGCAGTACGGGCATTAGGCCGTGTGGCTGCGACAGTAGTTTCTGTAGGAGTATGGCATTGCTTTATTGCCTTGCTGCACGCTACCGCCACCTGGCAGACACAAGTTGGCATGGTGCACTTTGTGAGCAGCATGGCAAGGGCCTCCAGAAGCACAGTCTGGTCACCAATAGCACCTGCTGCTGCCTCCTGTTGACACTACAAAAGCTAACATAGCGTGTTTCTATGGGCAATAGGCCTCACTGACGTTTGAGGTCTTAGTGCCATTTATTTATTTTATTTTAGTACATTTATTACTCGCCCAGACCCTGAGGTATCACGGCGAGGTAATGCCATGCCAGAGGAGAGATAACCATCTGCATATCAGTCTGGCCCAGCCCATAAACACAGCCCGTCCCAAAATGGCAGGCAAATCACTCTCAGCAAGAGACCCACCAGTAACCTCACACACGTGTTCCTGACTAATTGGGCATCACCATCTGAGGCGCGGCGGCAGTGCAGCGCCTCGAGGCACACAGAACAAGGGGTCCACATCTGTAGTACCCCACTGACTTCGGGTGAAACCCCAAGTGATTCAAAGTGAATCAACAATGTGAGATGCCCTCGGCTGGGAACAAACCAAAGCTACACTCGCGGGGCCCACTTGCCACCCCCGGCTGCATGCTTTCAAGTCTTTGCCCCACATTCCCAAATGTTTCATCTTGCATTTTCATGGTTTTTAAATTCAGAGCAGCAGCAAAATGCGGGGAGAGACTCCCACCCACATCAGCCCGTAAACCTACACCCACCCCTAAAAACATTTGGCCTCATTACAAGTTTGGCTGTGAGGTTAAACACTGATGGCAATTCCATTACAGACCCTTTTCTTGGCTGTTACAGAACTACCGCTGTTTTTCTTATTGCCGTTGTTCGCGCATCACTGAATTTAAATCTGCCCTGAAACTGGCATCGTGGGGGCGTTAAATCCGCCACTGTGAGGTCACATTTCTGAGGAATTACCGCCGTGGAATTACCTCTCGTGGTATTTCTACTGAAATCCCTATGGACTCCTACGACCCCAAAAATGGGGATTAAAACAGCCCTACAACCACCTGTAATCCCACGATACACCCATAGGACCAAGTGGCAGTAATGGTAAATGAGTTTGGGGGTAATTTGGCAGGTCTACTGCCAAATTACCACCAAACCCATTATCCCCTTTCCCAAATGTACTGCCTGTACCTTTCTTTAAATATATATTATATTCTGGATGAATTTCATGGCGATGAATAATTCGGCTCTGAAACATGTGTGCAGTGAATATTCCAGCAGGGAAATCACTGGGTACCCCGAGGCCAGAATATGACACTGTCAGCGGTGGGGGTTACCTTTGTCATGGAGAGAGTCACCATGCAAATATGATAAGCCGGCTCTGAGGTTATCGATGGCCACCATCGGCACCGGCCACTATGTGCCGGTGGTGGCCTGCATCATTATGGTGCTTTGTTTTATTAGTGAGGTTTCTAGGCGCTGTCAGTGGATGTGTTTATGGGTGAGGCACAAGGTCACGAAGGCGTTTGGAGAGTTTACAGTTTTGCAGACAGCCAATAAAACACCTTCATGGTGGTTGTGGGGAGGGTGGGGAGCGGGGGTTGATGACATGCCGTGGATTATTCCAACCAATAGTCTTGCTGCATTATTCTGTACAAGTCGATGGGAGATTTTGAATGGCGCCAGACAGGGCACCCCATGTTGGCAAAGTGATACCCAGTCAGATCAGGTTAATTTGCTCCCACCCTCCCCACGAGGATGTCACGCGTCCCCTGCTTTTAGTAGCCACACACATTATTTCACTGGCCTAACAGAGTCCATCCTTCTCCAGCCCTTGCCATGAACCCACGCCCCAGGCTGCAGCCATTTCGCACATCGGCGTGCAAGGCACCCACCTGACCTCTGCGCCCAGAAACCCCATCTCTCACCTGAGTGCCGGAGCGCCGAGAACCCCTGCTCGTCCTCCCAGTCCCAGGCCGCCTCGCTCTCGTTCAGCACGGGCCGGAAGTCGGGAATTTCGCGGTGCCAGTCGGTGTCTGCGTTTCTGCAAAGAAGAGAGAGTGTTAAGGACACGGGCCGGCAGCAACAGGAAGCGCAGGGGAGTAACAGGAAGCGGACGGGAGTAACAGGAAGCGCACGGGAGTAACAGGAAGCGCACCTGAGTAACAGGAAGCGGCCGGGAGTAACAGGAAGCGCACGGGAGTAACAGGAAGCGCACCTGAGTAACAGGAAGCGGCCGGGAGTAACAGGAAGCACACGGGAGTAACACGGGAGTAACAGGAAGCGCACGGGAGTAACACAGAGCGCACGGGAGTAACAGAGAGCGCACAGGAGTAACAGGAAGCGCACGGGAGTAACAGGAAGCGCACGGGAGTAACAGGAAGCGCACAGGAGTAACAGAAAGCGCACCTGAGTAACAGGAAGCGCGGGAGTAACAGGAAGCGGACGGGAGTTACAGGAAGCACACAGGAGTAACAGAGAGCGCATGGGAGTAACAGAAAGCGCACGGGAGTAACAGAAAGCGCACAGGAGTAACAGAGAGCGCACGGGAGTAACAGGAAGCACACGGGAGTAACAGGAAGCACACGGGAGTATCAGAGAGCGCACGGGAGTAACAGGAAGCGCACGGGAACAGGAAGCGCACGGGAGTAACAGAAAGCGCACAGGAGTAACAGGAAGCACACGGGAGTAACAGGAAGCGCACAGGAGTAACAGGAAGCACACGGGAGTAACAGAGAGCGCACGGGAGTAACAGAAAGCGCACGGGAGTACCAGAAAGCGCACGGGAGTAACAGGAAGCGCACAGGAGTAACAGGAAGCGCACGGGAGTAACAGAAAGCGCACGGGAGTAACAGAGAGCACACAGGAGTAACAGGAAGCGCACGGGAGTAACAGGAAGCGCACGGGAGTAACAGGAAGCGCACAGGAGTAACAGAAAGCGCACCTGAGTAACAGGAAGCGCGGGAGTAAAAGGAAGCGGACGGGAGTAACAGAGAGCGCACGGGAGTAACAGAGAGCGCACAGGAGTAACAGGAAGCGCACGGGAGTAACAGGAAGCGCACGGGAGTAACAGGAAGCGCACAGGAGTAACAGAAAGCGCACCTGAGTAACAGGAAGCGCGGGAGTAACAGGAAGCGGACGGGAGTTACAGGAAGCACACAGGAGTAACAGAGAGCGCATGGGAGTAACAGAAAGTGCACGGGAGTAACAGAAAGCGCACAGGAGTAACAGAGAGCGCACGGGAGTAACAGGAAGCACACGGGAGTAACAGGAAGCACACGGGAGTATCAGAGAGCGCACGGGAGTAACAGGAAGCGCACGGGAACAGGAAGCGCACGGGAGTAACAGAAAGCGCACAGGAGTAACAGGAAGCACACGGGAGTAACAGGAAGCGCACGGGAGTAACAGGAAGCACACGGGAGTAACAGAGAGCGCACGGGAGTAACAGAAAGCGCACGGGAGTACCAGAAAGCGCACGGGAGTAACAGGAAGCGCACCTGAGTAACAGGAAGCGGACGGGAGTAACAGGAAGCGCACGGGAGTAACAGGAAGCGCACCTGAGTAACAGGAAGCGGCCGGGAGTAACAGGAAGCACACGGGAGTAACACGGGAGTAACAGGAAGCGCACGGGAGTAACAGAGAGCGCACGGGAGTAACAGAGAGCGCACAGGAGTAACAGGAAGCGCACGGGAGTAACAGGAAGCGCACGGGAGTAACAGGAAGCGCACAGGAGTAACAGAAAGCGCACCTGAGTAACAGGAAGCGCGGGAGTAACAGGAAGCGGACGGGAGTTACAGGAAGCACACAGGAGTAACAGAGAGCGCATGGGAGTAACAGAAAGCGCACGGGAGTAACAGAAAGCGCACAGGAGTAACAGAGAGCGCACGGGAGTAACAGGAAGCACACGGGAGTAACAGGAAGCACACGGGAGTATCAGAGAGCGCACGGGAGTAACAGGAAGCGCACGGGAACAGGAAGCGCACGGGAGTAACAGAAAGCGCACAGGAGTAACAGGAAGCACACGGGAGTAACAGGAAGCGCACGGGAGTAACAGGAAGCGCACGGGAGTAACAGAGAGCGCACGGGAGTAACAGAAAGCGCACGGGAGTACCAGGAAGCGCACGGGAGTAACAGGAAGCGCACAGGAGTAACAGGAAGCGCACGGGAGTAACAGAAAGCGCACGGGAGTAACAGGAAGCGCACAGGAGTAACAGGAAGCGCACCTGAGTAACAGGAAGCGCACGGGAGTAACAGGAAGCGCATGGGAGTAACAGAAAGCGCACCTGAGTAACAGGAAGCGGACGGGAGTAACAGGAAGCACACGGGAGTAACACGGGAGTAACAGGAAGCGCACGGGAGTAACAGGAAGCACACCTGAGTAACAGGAAGCGCACAGGAGTAACAGGAAGCGCACGGGAGTAACAGGAAGCGCACGGGAGTAACAGAAAGCGCACCTGAGTAACAGGAAGCGGACGGGAGTAACAGGAAGCACACGGGAGTAACACGGGAGTAACAGGAAGCGCACGGGAGTAACAGGAAGCGCACGGGAGTAACAGAGAGCGCACGGGAGTAACAGAGAGCGCACAGGAGTAACAGAGAGCGCACAGGAGTAACAGGGAGTAACAGAGAGCGCACGGGAGTAACAGAGAGCGCACGGGAGTAACAGGGAGTAACAGAGAGCGCACAGGAGTAACAGGAAGCGCACGGGAGTAACAGAAAGCGCACGGGAGTAACAGGAAGCGCACGGGAGTAACAGAGAGCGCACGGGAGTAACAGAGAGCGCGGGAGTAACAGAGAGCGCACGGGAGTAACAGAAAGCGCACGGGAGTAACAGGAAGCGCACGGGAATAACAAGAAGCGCACGGGAGTAACAGAGAGCGCACGGGAGTAACAGGAAGCGCACGGGAGTAACAGAAAGCGCACCTGAGTAACAGGAAGCGGACGGGAGTAACAGGAAGCACATGGGAGTAACACGGGAGTAACAGGAAGCGCACAGAGGTAACAGAAAGCGCACGGGAGTAACAGAGAGCGCACGGGAGTAACAGAAATCGCACGGGTGTAACAGAAAGCGCACGGGAGTAACAGAAAGCGCACGGGAGTAACAGAGAGCGCACGGGAGTAACAGGAAGCGCACGGGAGTAACAGGAAGCACACGGGAGTAACAGGAAGCACACGGGAGTAACAGAGAGCGCACAGGAGTAACAGGAAGCGCACGGGAGTAACAGAAAGCGCACGGGAGTAACAGGAAGCGCACGGGAGTAACAGAGCGCACGGGAGTGACAGAGAGCGCACGGGAGTGACAGAGAGCGCACGGGAGTAACAGGAAGCGCACGGGAGTAACAGGAAGCACACGGGAGTAACAGAGAGCGCACGGGAGTAACAGAAAGCGCACGGGAGTAACAGGAAGCGCACAGGAGTAACAGGAAGCGCACGGGAGTAACAGAAAGCGCACGGGAGTAACAGGAAGCACAGGGGGGGGGCGGGGACAACAAGCTCCCATGGGCAGGTGTGTCATCAACTTCAAGGTTTCATCCAATCACCAGACAGCAAGGGCCAAGGGACTCTTCTGCCTGTAGCATGCGGTCTAAAAAGTCACCATTTTCACTCTCATAGTGGGCCCTAGTGCTAAGAATCCCAACTCATGGCGCTTTAGTACACAGGCACTTTGTATTGACTGCCCAATTGCTGGATTTTGGAAAAGTCTTTATTACAGTTAAAGTCTTCATGCTACGAAATATAAAAAAAAATGTGCAATGCACGTATTGAGGAAAACGGAGTGAAGAGTGTTTAAAATGTGCACAGAAGAATAAATGGGATGTGAGCTGCAACACCAATATCATCCAGGTACACAGATACCCCAAATGTCCTACCCACTCCAGGGTGAACCTCGCTCCACTGTCTGGGATAAGACAACATATCATAATCACGAAAGGAGGTAAGAATCTAGAAAGTATAACGATTTCTAGGGTGGCCCACAGCTTCTCCCAACTCCTGGTCCAAAGAAAAATGGAACCGGAAGTCGTAATCGAAAAATACAAACATGATTTTATTTCACAGAAACACACCTCTATAGACACCATAACCAGATCGTCATGGGAGTGGGTGTCTCATTGTGTCTTAATGTTATGTTTATAGTATAGTATTGTGTAGATTACATGTTCATGTACGTGTTTGGTCCGGATTATGTATTAGTATAACGTTGTTTAGGTGTCTTGAATAGATTTTAGATTTGTATTTTTCTATGAAATAAAATCATATTTGTATTTTTAGATTACGACTCCCGGTTCTGTTTTTCTTTGGAGCAGGAAGAGTTGGGAGTAGTTGTGGGTCACCCTAGAAATCGTTATACTTTGTAGAACGTGTGAGTTGTGATGCCAAGTCTAAGTTTTTTGAAAAATAGTAAAGCAGTAAAACGCAGGGCTGGCCTTGCCGACATTCCAAATGGTCAAAAACCAGCCGGGTTTTCAAAATGGCCAATAATTATGCAAATAACCTCCAGTGAAATCCATTTTAATCTAATTATTGCCGATTTGGAGTTTACACGTTCTGCGGCGAAATCGTTCCCCCAGAAAAATAGCTCTTTCCCCCCGTAAAATGGTTTTATATGCGGACGACCTGGTGCTGCGCGACCAAAAAACTGCCATTGGCCTCTAGCGCCAACTTGGCGCACTAGCGCAGTACAGGACAGATAATAGGCTGGAAACCAACATCAAAAAAATCCAAAAGTGATGATCCTAAAACCAGCTGGGGGAAAAAGTTAGGGGGCTTTAAATGGGTATTGTTAGATGAAGTCGTGGGCAGAGTCGCGGATTTGATATATTTAGGTGTTACCATTTATAAAGTTCCACTCTTTAAATCTTAGGAAAAAGTTAAGAAACTTGATTTCACAGACAAAAAGAATTGACCATCAATACGGGAAATTTACTGCAAGTCTCTTATTGCAATTTCATCAATCAAAGGTTGTACCAGTTATTACTCATGGGTAGGGATGTAACGGTATAACGGTATACCGTTAAAGATACCGTGAACCACTTAATTGAACAATAATAACCGTCACATTGTTTATACCGTTATACCGTTTATACCGTTAAGTGTGCTTTTCAATCTGATTTGGAAAAGCTGCAGTAAGCAAGTGCTGCGCAGTCTTGGTCTTGCACTGTTGGATGTGCCATCTGCCAAGTAGTTTCAGTTGGAGCAGTTCTTAATGCCATTCCATAAACCACACGTGCCTGACACAAAATCAATATGTTTGCAATAGGAAGAATAGATACAGTGTAAAGAAGGAAAAGGGTTTACTTTGGGTTGTCGGCTTTGGGGTTTATATATTTATAATGGATAATGTTCTCTAAACATATGACAATGGGGGATTTCCCTGGTTCTATCATTGAATTTACATACAATAAGTCACACTGCGAAATTCACTAATCTCTGTGGGTATTCCCTGCTGCCATACCAAAGGGTAACATGTCTGTGATTACTTAACACCTTTTGGCCCGAGCCTAAATTACCACTTAAGAAAAGCAATTCAATTTGCTTTGCCAGTCACCACAGGGCTCCACCCCCCTCCTCCTCTCCACACGTGTGTTTGGTGGAAGCAAGGCGTGGCATTTTAGTGGAAAGTATGTTGAAAACCCCAATTCTGTCCCTGGGTGTCTGGTGTTTGTGATGATAAATCTGACAATTTATGACCTTTTAGAAAATATTTGTTACGGTTAGCATTTCAATGGAAAGTATGTTGAAAACCCCAATTCTGTCCCTGGGTGTCTGGTTTTGTTTTTGATGATAAATCTGACAATTTATGACCTTTTAGAAAATATTTGTTAAGGTTAGTCAACTCCACCTGCTATACCGTGATAACCATGATACACCGTCATTTGGCAAGAAGGTTATCGTACCGTCATAAAACTAATACCGTGACACCCCTACTCATGGGGCAGACTGACTCTCTGTTGACCTGGAAGGGGAAAGTTTGGAGGTTTTTTTGGGGGGGGAGTACTTGACTTGCCCCCAAGTAAACCCCCCACCCCCTTCATGCCCTAGGTTTGAACTAGGTCTGTCGTCTCTTTGGACCCAGCTATCATCATTTCATAGGAAGAGTTTAATGGCTGGCCAGCACTCCTTGAATAGGCAAGTTCTCTTAGCCTCGGAGAGAAAAAGGGAGGCTAGGTTACGTGAATAGGCCGAGTCGTGCGATATGATGCTATTAGAATTTGATCTCACTGCGCCCATTTGAAAAGATTGTCCGAAGTTAGTAAGAAGACGATTGATTGAGGTACATTGCAATGCAACACTTCCGGGCCGGCATTAGTAAAGCGCAAATCTCTAGGAGACACCACCAGCGCCAAGTGTGTTCCTTGCCTGATTGCACTAAGAATTGTGTGTTTATAATAGAGACATTGACCACAATGCTTCGTGGATACACTGTACACACCTCACCTGGAACAGTGCTGCTTTTTTATTGCTCTTAAATATTCGTTTATTATCTATGCATGTTCCAGAAAAGAAAGATATTTTTGAGACTGTGCAGTAACACATACTTAATAAAAATGTTAAACCTAATGAAAGAACCGCCTAAGCTTATATCATTAACTTGGATAATTAGAACACTCATTATTACAGCTCTTAGAAGTAAGAGGACTGTGTCAAGAAGCGCTGTAAAATGTATTATATTTAGTAAGCTAAAAGGTCTATCACATAGGTTAACTTTGTCAAAACAAAAGAGGTGACGGCTGGAAGCTTTACAATGTATCTGACCCTCTGGCATCGCTCTGGGGGACCCTCCAGACCATCGCCCTTCTCCTTCCAAGCCATTATAAGAGGGGAAAGACCATATGCAAATCAGGCTTTGTCCCACCCCAAAAGAGGCAGTCTGGCCCGAACTGTTAGGTCACATCCCATCTGCACGAGGCCACAAACATCCCTAGACATGCATGGTCTTTCCCTTTCTGTAATGGCTTGGCAGGCTGAAAACCAATGCCAATGGTCTGGCGGGATGCCCAGCGCTGTGCCCCTGGTTATGATTGGTTAAAAACATTCCAGCCATGAACTTTTGGTTTTGCTTTCGTCACCCAGAGTAGGACGGGTATGCCCAGACGTGGGTCCTGTGCCTGCCTGCTAGAGACCCAAGCTACTCCTCACGGATGATGCCCAACAAGGCTGAAACATGTCTGGGGGTGCTTGTGGACTCGTGCAGAAGGGATGTGACCAAACAGTTCCGGCTGGACTGCCCCTTTTAGGGTGGAACAAAACCTAATTTGTACATGGTTATTCTCCTTCTGTAATGGCTTGGCAGGCTGAAAAACGATGGTCTGGAGGGTTGGCCAGAGCTATGCCCGTGGGTATGATTTATTTTAAACCTTTCGGCCATCAATTTTTGGTTTTGTTATAGGTTAGCTTTGTGGCGCTATTATCGGCCAAGGAGCCCTGCTCCAACTTGCCTCCACAGCCCCCAGACATGGAGGCACAGCACATAAGGTTGAAGGATCTGGGTGTGGCGGTGAGGCAGCACCTGCACAAATGTAGAGGCACTTTGGCATACAACACATGCTTTGCATATAATGGCAGCACCTGGGCATGTGAGGCTGTACCTTGCATATGAAAAGGTACTTTGGCATATGAGGCTACACTCGGCATATGATGACAGCACATGGACATGGGATGCTGTACTTTTCATATGAAGCTGCACGTTGGCATATGGGGCTGCCCTTGGCATATTACAGCATCACCTGGACATGGGAGGCTGTACCTTGCATAAGAAAAAGCACTTTGGCAAATGAGGCTGCACTTGGCATATGATGGCAGCACATGGGCATGGGAGGCTGCACCTTGCAAATGAAGAGGCACTTTCATATGAGGTTGAACTTGGCATATGACTGCAGCACCTGGGCATCAGAGGTTGTACCTTGCATAAGAAAAAGCACTTTGGTAAACGAGGGTGAACTTGGCATATGATGGCATCACCTGGGCATGGGAGGCTATTACCTTGCATATGAAGATGCACTTTGGCATATGAGGCTCCACTTGGCATATGATGGCAGCACCAGGGCATGGGAGGCTGTACCTGGCATATGAAGGCACTCTTTGGTATGAGGTTGAACTTGGCATATGACTGCAGCACCTGGGCATGGGAGGCTGCACCTTGCAAATGAAGAGGCACATTCATATGTGGTTGAACTTGGCATATGACTGCAGCACCTGGGCATGGGAGGGTTTACCTGGTATAAGAAAAAGCACTTTGGAAAATGAGGGTGCACTTGGCATATGATGGCATCACCTGGGCATGGGAGGCTATTACCTTGTATATGAGGATGCACTTTGGCATACGAGGCTCCACTTGGCATATGACGGCAGCACCTGGGCATGGGAGGCTGTACCTGGCATATGAAGGCACTCTTTCATATGAGGTTGAACTTGGCATATGACTGCAGCACCTGGGCATGGGAGGCTGTACCTGGCATATGAAGGCGCACTCTCATAGGAGGTTGAACTTGGCATATGACTGCAACACCTAATGTGTGCTCTGCATCACCAGCACCCCCTTCACTCGCAGGACAACACCTCCATCCTCTTCCCACGTGGCATCTATGATTGGGGAATATCACCCTCAGCCCCCTATGTCCAGTCACCCCTCAGCCTTTCCCCACATGAGCCCGCAACACTGCCTCCCCTGTGCCCAAGCCGGAACCGCCTTTGCACACGGCACAGCAACTCCAGAAAACATTATTTGGCATTACTCCATTCTCCAAGTATTCTTGCTGGAGGACGCAGCTGCTGAGGGGCCTGCGTCGTTTTCTCTCAATGCGGCTCAAAGTGGGTAATCCGATCACTCTATCTGGCACGTGAATCTATAATTGGCATATTATGGCAGTGCCTGGCATATTATGGCAGTACCTGACATATTGCGGCAGTACCTGGCACATTATGGCAGTGCCTGGCATATTATGGCAGTGCCTGGCCTATTATGGCAGTACCTGACATATTGCGGCAGTACCTGACACATTGCGGAAGTACCTGACATATTGCGGCAGTACCTGGCACATTATGGCAGTGCCTGGTATATTATGGCAGTACCAGACATATTGCGGCAGTACCTGACATATTGCCGCAGTACCTGACACATTGCGGCAGTACCTGGCATATTATGGCAGTGCCTGGCCATATGAGGCTGAACTGGCCTGCTAATATTTTGCCCCCAGCCTATGATGGGTTCTGCTGTGTGTTCCCATGGGATATTGTGGCAGCACGCATGGCATAGCGTGGGTGCACCCATGGCATAGCGTGGGTGCGCCCATGGCATAGCGTGGCTGCACCCATGGCATAGCGTGACTGCATCCATGGCTTATCATGGAGACCCCTTTGTCTGCTTTGGTAATCATTTGTATTTTATTATTGTCCCTTATTGTTTTTTAACCACCGTGATGTCATTTCCTTTGATGTAATGAGGATCAAAGGCCAGGTGATATAACTTCCTGCTACCTCAGAGGGTTAAAAGCAACATGATGTCATTTCCTGTGAAGGTATCGGGCACGTTATAGCGTGTCCACGACCCACAGCATTTTCCTGAATTTTCTCCTCCACCGCTAACCGCACAAATTCAGGAAACCGCAAACTCTTCAACAATCTTTTGCCTTTTGCGCCCCTAGAATCTGAAATTTCAGATTCATTGGGCACCAGTTTGGGGCAACCTCAAAGCACTGGACACATGGGTGGTGTGCGGTCGATAACACCTTTGAACATTTTGGGCGAGATGCCTGGAATAGAATGGAAGGTTTCCCCAAGGCACAGCGCCGAGAAGAAGGGCACTCTGCCAGCTCTTGAAACCTTCCCCCCTCTTCTGGCCTGGCCTGGATGTCCCCGCAGAGCAGTGAGGCTTGTTTTGGGTCTAGTCCTATCATGCCTGCTTGCTCTGGATACAATGGGCCCAATTCACAGAACGTTTAGCGCGGAGCAAAGTGACTTTGCACTGCAAACATACACTTTGCATCAATCCTAATTCACAGAGCAGAGTGACTTTGCACTGCAAAAATACACTTTGCATCTGGCCTAATTCACAGAGCGGAGCAAAGTGAATTTGCACTGCAAAAATGCAGTTTGCACTGGGCTTAATTCACAGAGCGCAGCAAAGTGACTTTGCACTGCAAAAAATACACTTTGCATCAAGCCTAATTCACAGAGCACAGCAAAGTGACTTTGCACGGCAAAAATACACTTTGCATCGGGCCTAATTCACAGAGCACAGCAAAATGACTTTGCACGGCAAAAATACACTTTGCATCGGGCCTAATTCACAGAGCAGAGTGACTTTGCACTGCAAAAATAGACTTTGCATCGGGCCTAATTCCCAGAGCGGAGCAAAGTGAATTTACACTGCAAAAATACAGTTTGCACTGGGCTTAATTCACAGAGCGGAGCAAAGTGAATTTGCACTGCAAAAAATACACTTTGCATCGGGCCTAATTCACAGAGCACAGCAAAGTGACTTTGCGCGGCAAAAATACACTTTGCATCGGGCCTAATTCACAGAGCAGAGTGACTTTGCACTGCAAAAATACACTTTGCATCGGGCCTAATTCACAGAGCAGATTGACTTTGCACTGCAAAAGTATACTTTGTATCGTGCCTAATTCACAGAGCAGAGCAAAGTGACTTTGCACGGCAAAAATACACTTTGCATCAAGCCTAATTCACAGAGCGGAGCAAAGTGACTTTGCACTGCAAAAGTACTCTTTGCACCGCCCTAAATCGGCCTAATTAGCAAAAAAAGCACTAGGTCTACGGGGAGTGTTTTCTAGCTGTTGTAGCTCAGCTGAAGCTGGAAGTAAATTGAAGAGGGAATAAGGCCATGAGGATATTGCGAGGAGGATGGGTTGTATATATTTCTGTCCGCCCTGAGGGACACACACTTATTCCTGGGCAACCGCTTTTTTGTAGGGGTACTAACAAATATTTATCAGTCACTCTGGGACGGTTCGATCAGCATTTCAGTCGATCAAACCTACACCCATCTGAATTCCCCTGATTAAGAAAAGCACTTAACAGGTGATCATTCAAATGTCTAGGTCAAGAACTGTGCATTTCCCTGAAATTTAGCACCTTATTTGTTCATTGGCATCGGTTGCTCACACACGTTTTCCCCTATAAATGGAATATCTACTACCCAGTCACAATTATACCTTTGTGATTCAAGCTCTTGGGGAACATTTATGTTATGTAATGGCAGAATGCTTCTCCAGATCCTATGAAATAGGTTTGACAGTGCTGAGTTAGCTTCCCTTTCTTCGTCTCCTGGTAGCGGAGGCCCAGCAATCAAGGCTGAGACCTTAAGAGAAGTTAGTAGTGTGTTTTGTGATAGAAGCTCCCACAGATTATTACAGAAGATAAAAATAGGGAGGCCTACACAAAGGAAGAGACAGTGTGAAAAACACAAATATGAGCAGACAGAGGTAGGAGTAGTGTCTTTTCACAAACTATAAATCTTTAGCTCAAAGGGTTTTTTAATGAGGTAACCGCAAGGGTTGGGTGAAGCTTTGGTGTGTGCATCTATGGAAGGGCTTAATGGTCCCCTCTGCCGCAAAATCAGCACCATGGACAGCCGCAGCGCTATCCTTGGTGATGAAATGCTAAGGCCATGTATGCTCATCCTTTTTGCATTGACTTGATTAAAGACCAGCTGTTATGAGGTTCATGTAAATTGAACAGGATTATTCTGTTATGTTATGTCAAAAAGCATTTAGACTGCATCCCATCACCAACATAGTGCTCTTGTGGCACTGAACCCTGTCTAAAAAAAGTGGCAAATGGTGTTCACACACTGACCTCAAGCACTGAGTCACTGTCCCGGGCTTGAAATCAGCATTGTACAGCATGAACACAGACGTCTAAGCCGATGGCTTAGCTAGCAGAAGTTCCGACACCTACCCCATAATTGCACTGTAGCTAGAGGTCTTGCACGGCCATCTCCCACAAAAGGGTGAAAATGATTTTTCAGAATTGTTGGTAGGAGGAACTAGGGTTCAGGCTCACCCAGGCTCACCCTAGTTGTTTGTCCATCTGCTAGTCACACGTTCCTTCAGGTGCAGGCATCCCCATTCTTGGGGTCCTATCCTTATCCTGCAAAAGTGGACCCTCTGACCAGTCTAACAAGTAGCAGACTGGTCCAATGCATGAGACGGCCTAATACCAATATGTAGGGCTGTTCAGCACCAGTATGGGTGCCCAGACCATGGGGGAAAAGTGGGCAACTGTCACTTTGCTGCAGTGGACATCTGGAAAGCAGGAGCAGCACAATGTTGTGAATAACCTCAGGAGGCAGACATTGGGTATGAGATTTATTCACTAAACCAAAGACCCCCCTGCAGGACAGAAAAGGCACTGCGCTTGACACTACTGTCGGCTTACTTCAATGGCTCTTCTGTGCCATTCCATAATCCATGGTTGGAACTCTAGAACTGATCAGGGTAGAGTATGATACAACATCTCCCCCTGCAGGAAACTAACAACGACAGAAAACACCAGGAACAACAGGGTGGAGAAACACTGGAACTGGGAGAACAGGGAAAGGAGGCAACATTTGAAACAGAAAACTGGGAGCAGACATAACTAGTAATAAACAAAATCATCTCTGACATTTGGAGTAATATTCCATCTTCTAGTAGGCAATGCAGGTTCCTTGGAATGGCACATGTGATCCGGAAAATGCACCACAGACTCTTCACCTGGTGTTCTACTACAGGGTGTACCACTACAGGGTGCATCAGCAGAAGAATGAACAATGTCATCGAAAGACCACACCCGTCCATCATTCAAGATCACACTATTTTTCCCCACTCTCTCAATCTTCTGAAGGTTCCTGAATTTGGATTGTCCTTTAGTAACTTTACGATGTTCCTTAACTCTGGCCCAATCACTTTCCTTGAACCTAACATCGCAAGCAGCTTTGACACAATCATAATAGCTCTTGTAGCTCACTTGGTTTTCTCTTACTCTCTTGAGAACCTCCTCTATGTCAAGCGCCTTGACATTTTCCCCTGTCAACCAAGATGGGCTCAGGCCATTATATGGAACACTGCCTCTCATCATTACAAAAGGCTCAATCTCAGTTGCAGAATGAGGGGTCATCCTATATGCATCCAATGATTCTTTGAGAGTGTCTCTCCATGGCAGCAAGTTTGCCACTGCTAATTGAATCATCCCTTTCATGAAGCCATTCATACGCTCTACAAGTCCATTTGCCGTAGGGTGATAAAATGTTGTATATCTTTGGATATTAACTGTACCCCACTGTCCACCACTATTACCTCCATGCCCCCTTCTCCACTGAACACCACTTCCAAGAATCTCACAATCTTCCTGGCAGACATATATTCTTCTATAATGCCCCATTCAACCCACATGGGCGTATAGTCTATCAACACAACTATATACACTTTGCAAGTCTCCAAACTCTCAAAGGTCCAGCAACATCCAGTGCGAGCTTCTTCCATACTGAATCAGGAATCTGACTGGTTGGAGAGGTGTGACATTCACTTTTTTCAATTTATCGCTGATAGCAAAAGCCTGGAAAAATCTCACCAAATCCTCATCTTCTCCCAACAATTCTGGCCACCAGTATTTCTCTCTCAGCCATCTCTTTGTAAGGCTCCTGCCCAAATGCCTTTCATGTGCCAACCCAAGAATCTTGTATCTCATGGACTTTGGAGGTATTATACGATCTCCTCTAAACACACAATCTGTGTTCCCTGCAATTGCATCTCAAATGTGGGAATACCCAGGAAGGGAATTTCCCACAGATTCCCATCCATTATGAATGGCCTGTCTGAGTAAGCACTGTTTTGAGTCCTCAGCAGGCTCTTTGAGCCACTCCTCCCACTAGAATCCAGGTTGTATGTTTGCAATGATACTCTCTTCACTCTCAATTCTGACTGTAGAACTCCAGTGAACCACAGTAACCTGGAAAAGCAATCTGCTATAACATTTCCTCCGCCTGGGGTGTATACAACCTCTGAATTATATTGCATGATCTCCAACATCCACCTACGCATTCTTGGGGAGTCCAAATGTGGATTTATGGTATTCATGATATGGATCAGTGGCTTATTGTCAGTCTTGACAACCACCCGCAGACCCCAGATGAGAGTCCTGAAGTGCTCCAAAATCCACTTCACGTGAAGAGCTTCATTTTTGATGGTTGAATAATTGAACTCTGTTTGTGTTATCACTCAGGAAGAAAAGGCAATGGTCACCTTCTTCTCCTCCTGAATCTATTCCAATAGACCTCCCAAACCCAGGTTGCGGGGATCCACCAGGATGACATTTGTAGCTGTGCTGCTGAACATCTTGAGAGTCGGGGCTCTACTGACATTGATTTTGATGTCCTCCCATTCTGCTTGGCACTGCTCTGACCAACAGAACCGCACACTTTTTTTTCATTAGTTCTTTCTTGTGCTGAGTTTGCTCTGCAAAGCATGGGGCACATTTAGAATAATATTCAGTAAGTCCCAAAAACGATCAAAGTTGATGCTTATCGGTGGGGGCGGGCATGTCTGTTATTGTCTCAATCAATTGCTTTTTAAGCCAGATCCAACCACTGTTGCTCACATGACCTAAATATGTAACTTCAGGAACTTTGATCTTCAACTTTTCAATTCTCAACATGAGCCCCCTCTCTTGGATCACGTGCAGGACACCCAAGAGTTTCGAATTATGTTCCTATTCCGAGAGTGTAGCTATTAGAATATCGCCCTGAAAGCAATATACCCCTTCTACACCACCAAAAATACATTTATATCCAAATGCCCCCAGAGGTGTAACAAATGATGTCAAGTGTTTTGAATCATCATCCAAAATGACCTGATTGTAAGCTGATGATAGGTCTAATGTTGTAAAAACCTTTGCTGGTTTCATGGTGGTCAACAGCTCATTAATGTTTGGGAGAGGATGCCTGTCAACCCAGATGCTTGCATTTAGATCCCTACAGTCAACACACATCCTTATTGAGCCATCACCCTTCTTTACAATCACGATGGGAGACAACCATTCTGACAACCCTATTGGCTCTATGACGTTATGCTTGCACAGCTTCTCCAACTCCTTGTGCAAAGCGGCCTTAGAGCCAGTGGGTATAATTCTCACCTTGTGCAACACTGCCCTGACTCATCTCCTCCACAATATCCGGTGCCTAAATCCCTTAAACTTCCCAATGTTATCATTGAACACATGCAGAAATGTCTTCACTATCACTTCTTTAGTGGAGAGGACTTGGGTTGTGACACTCAGTATTGGGCTGTCTTCACCTAGGTGTATTTTTAGTCATAGGGCAGCTAGGTCCTCCCATCCTTTGACTGATTAACCATTTGCAGCTACATCTTGTTTCCAATATGTCTCTATAGTCTTGTACCTGAGATTCATCCAGTTATATCCCAAGATGCTGATGGGGCTCTTGCCATAGCCTGTAGCTCCAACACTGGTGGGTTTTAAATCTTGTTGATGCCCACCCAGTACCTCTTGATATTTAAGGGCATCCACTATGGTGTAGGGCCACCCAATGTCTACCATAACATTCAACAGGGTCTCATCAATCTCCATTTGTTCCCATGACCCCTATCGCTTCCAGCACGTTTATGCTGCGCTGATCTCTATCTTTAGAGTTTTTTGCAGGTTCTGCCTAAGTGCCCCACCAGACCACACTTATAGTATTCTATATTTGCCGCCGGACATTCCTTTTCACCATTGTAATGTCTGGAGCGTCCACACCTCTAGCATCTGGACTGCGGACGTGTGCCTTGCACATTTCTATCAGACAATTTCTCCCTTTTAATCCTGTACACTTATCTTGCGTAGAGACGCAGAGGCTAAGGTTTTCTTCACTAAAGCAATCTATGTGCCGTTACTGTCCTCGTCATAATACTCAATCTCCACTTCTGAAACAGCAGCCTCTCGTTGCACTACCTTCATGCACTTTTTCCCTAATTCAATTGTCTTTGCCAATTGATATGATATTTGATATGACATTTTATTTGTATTACGCTCATACAAAAGTGTTTCAGAGCGTGACGAGGCAAGGGAGGGCAACAAGGGAGGACAAAACAACAATCTTACTAGGTCCAGTGACATTGAGAACGCTCAGGTGCAGGGGCGAGGGAAGGGGGAAAGTTCAAAGGGGAGGGGAGGAGTGGAAAGTGCAGAACAAGGGATAAAACAACAACTGTTAGTGCAGTCAGCATAGTGGCAAGTGCAAGGTTAAAGCGCAGACAAGGGGTGTCTAATAAGTGCTGATAAGGGGACTGTAGTGTTGCAGATACAGACCCAAGTGCAAGGGTTGGCAGGAGGCAGTGCGGGTGTGTGGCTGGGAGGGCAGGGACCTGGGCTCGAGAATCAGAGGGTGACCAGGTGACCAGTGCCGAAGCAGACAGGTCAGCAGGGGAGAGGAAGAGTGAAGGCAGAAGCAGAGAGGAAGGTCTTGAGGTGCTTCCGGAACTGAAGATGGTTCTCCTCAAGTTTCAGAGAGGCAGGGATGCTGTGCCCAGAGGGAGGCCTCAGCCGAGGAAAGGGATCTACCCCCAACCCATTGCTTGGAGAAGCTACTGACCCTGAGGAAGTTGGAGGTAGAGGAGCGAAGAGCTCAAGTAGGCAGGTATTTGAGGAGGGAGAGTTGAAGGCATTGTGGACCCATGCCCCAGAAAGCCTTGTGGACAATACAAAGGGTCCTGAATTTAATCCCTGCAGCCACTCAGAGCCAATGAATAGTTTTGAGGGCTGGAGAGATACGATCTGGTCTTGATGCCAAGGACAAGTCTTGCATTCCTGTTGTGGATGAGTTGCAGAGGGCGGAGAGTAGAAGCAGGCAGATTTAGAAAGAGGCTGTTTCAGTAGTCCAGCCTATTGAGAACTAGAGCTCTAGAGACAGTGAGCTTCTGGGGGAAGGAGAGGAAAGGAAGAATACCTCTGCAATTAAACTGCCTGCCCTAACGTGGGATCCTTCGCTTGCCACAACTTCTGTTGAATCTGTAAGTCTGCAGTATGTAGCATGAGCTGGTCCCTTAGGTATTCATCAGGCACACCTGTGAATTTGCAGGAAGTGATGAGGCCTCACAGTGCAGCAATATAACTTTATACTGATTCCCCTTTCTTTTGCTTTCTCATGAACAAGTAGTACCTCTCAGGCACAACATTGGTTTCATTTCCAAAATGTTTCTCTGGTTTAGCCAACGCCACCTCATACTTCTTCGGCATGCCGATGTGCCAGCACCCCAAGCCACATCAGGAAGGGTGTGAAAAATGTGCAGAGCCTCGTCACCAATACAGTTACAAAGTGACGCTTCCTTCAGGTCATCTTTAAACTTGGCACCCACAATGGCATGAAGGTACACCTGGAAGGAGTTGATCCACTGCTCCCATGATATGATAGGATCCCCATGAGACACCAAGAATGGGCATGTTGCTCTCTCTTATGCGTCACCACCGGTGGCCAAAAGCACTGGCAAGAGGAAGAGAAAGTCACATTGATCTTTCCCCAAAAGTACTGGCACGAGAAACAGTGCACAGGGTTGAATCCCCTAGATTTTCTTTTCTGCTTCAAACAGTACTGGCACCGGGAAGAGCACGCTGCATTAATCACCGCCAGTGTCTCTTGTACAACCCAGCTAAAATGGCCGCGCGTAGTCTCACACCCTGAGGTCCTTTTCTCTAGCCACTCTTTGCGTTGTCTTTTGAACAATGCAGCACCTCTCGTGCCACTCCTGAATTGGCACATCCCTCGCCGGTTGTGAAGCCCTCTGCAGCAGGGACATATTCCGCACACCAAGAAGTCAACAGAGCGACGCTGAGGGCCGGTCTGCACCTCCTATGCAGCACACCAGGAGGCCAACGGAACGGTGTCGAGGACTGAGCACAGACACACCAAGACTGTGCTTCCAGACCTGTGCTTCGGTCTACTCGTCGCCAAATTGTTGTGAATAACCTTGGAAGGCAGACGTTGGGTAAGAGGTTTATTCACTAAAACAGCGACCCCCTGCTGGAGGGAAAAGGCACTGCACTTCACGCTGCTTTCGGCTTAGATCAACAGCTCGTGCCATTCCAGGATCCATGGTTAGAACTCGGGAACTGCACGGGAGAGTATCATATAACGCGCCAGTTATGACTTGTTGACAAAAGTATGGTTATTAGTGCTGAGCAGAGCCACCAAAAGAGGTCCCAAGCCCGCGTGCACGGCATGGATGCGCTGGGAGCAAATACTGTGTCTTTCATGGAGGCTCTGGAGCTCACGCAGTGCTTTTGTAATGCAGTATTTGGTAGCCCCTGCAGTCATAATGAAGTGCTGGAGTGGTCTTACCCTATGACCAGGTCCGGATCTAATGACATTGTTAACTAGCACTGCGACTGGGAGATATGTATTTTAAAGCCATAAATTGGGTATTCGTTAAATGTACAAAAATGTGTTGACATGTTTTTGTGGTACTGTACATTTGTTGCACACTGTGCAAAGCAACAAGTTGTAAGCCTGTGTCAACAAATGACTAAAGCAGTTTGCTGTATCACACAGGCTCTTCTGGGGCGAGCCTTCATATCTTAAAAGTGGAATTACTCACAGGAGAGTTTACAGGAATCTTGTGCCGGTCAATATCAGGTGTTCAATAATCAGCTAGTCCTGGACTTTCTGCTCACTTCCCATTGAATAATGGTACTTGTAGTCTTGCACGTATAAGGTGAAGAAACTACAATTGCTGTACAAGAATGCGAACTGGGATGTGCCTAATGAAGCTGGGACTGGAATACATTCTGTTTGTGCATTCACTAAAGCACAAATTGTGTCGCGTTTTGACATATATTTGGGGAATATCTTGATTGCATGCAATTACTGAAGACGGCTCAGTGTGCTAAGTACTTGTTGCAGAGATTTGTGTTCAAAGCACAAACTAGTGAAAGTGAGATCTACTAAGACTGCTTGGTTTGGTAACACCATTGTTGACTCTCGGCATCTTCAAAGGAAAGCTGAGAGAGATTGGCGAAAGTCCTCTTCACCTGTAACATTGTCTATCTATAAGCAAGCAGCAGTTGACCTAAAACAGGCAATTACTGATGCTAAATTCGAAAGTTTCAATGACAGAATTGCATCTTTTTTTTATTTTTTATTTTTTTATTTGTAACATCTAGTTTTTTACAAACTTTTATTACAACTCTTTACATCAATTCATTAGTAGCACTTCCAATGTCAATTTAAGTTCTTATCCTTTCAGGTTATGACTTTGTCTAGGATATTTATCACTGAACAGGTTAGGTGTACTGATCTTCTACTCAGTATCCGGAGCCACAGATCTTCCAGCATATCGTTTGCAGACTCAAATTTACTCAAATGGATGGATCTCAAATCGCTTATAGCCACACATTCGATTATCAGATGTTTTAGTGACTCCACATGAGTTTGGCAATGCCTACAAACTTCATCGGTGACAGGCTTCATTTTTCTCATCACCATCATTTGGTTTGTGTTATGTATGTTCATTCTTAGTCTGAGAATTTATCTCGATGATATCTCGAGGGAAATTGACATAGGTTTTTTGGCATTTTATCCACTTTATTCTTTCTCGGTCCAAGATCTAAGGCTGTCGGCATCTTTCCATACTTATCCAGGTTATCAATCCATAACCACTCTTTCAACTTAGTTCTCGCAATTTGAGGACGATTCGTCAGTGTGTCCATTGAGATATTTGCATTGTGCATGATGGCTTTCACTTTTCCTGCCCATCTTAAGAGCAAACCTTTGTGTTGATGTTTTCGTCCTGATCTTAATATTTTATATGCTGGTTCAGGATTGGATATTTCCATCTTTCGTAACAAGGACATGGATTTCCATAGTACTGTTCCATAAAGACTTTCTAGGGCCAGATCATGACGTATTATAGTCATTGAGAGATATTTAGGTAATCTCAAGACTTGGCGCCAGAATAAGCCTTCCATTTTAGACCAGATCTTTTGGTCTATATTCCAGCCGGCTTCTGCCCCAAAAGTTATTGTAGAGACCACTCTTTGAAGGTAAAACGTGCGGAGCGGTGTTACTGAGAATTTTCCATATAAAGTATGCAGTCTTGCTCCTTGTAAGGCAAGCGTTCGAGTCCGATAGAATAAGTCTTGAACCCAACTCCACTCACGTATCGAGGTGTTCATCAGTATTCCTAAATAACAAATTTCTGTGACTTCCTCAATCAATTGTTATCAATTCGCCATTTAAAGTTCTTATTTTTGGTGACCCAATGGCTGCCAAACTTCATGATTTTTGTTTTTTTCACATTGATTGACAGATCGTTATCGATCATGTAGGTTTCAAGTTTCAATAAAAGCCGCTGTAGCCCTATCCGAGTCTTGTCAAACAGTACTATGTCATCGGCATAGATCACATAATTTATATGATGTCAGCAATGTAGAGTTTAAACAGGATAGCTGCAAGTGGACATCCCTGTTTCACCCCTCTGGTGGTAGTGATAGATTTGGACAGGTCTCCACATGCATTTAGTCTCACTCTGATTGTTGTGTTGGAGTGCAATGCCTTTATAGGTAACAATAGAGCATTCGGACAGTTTCTGTTTTCCAACTTCTCCCATAATTTATTTCAATTTATTGAATCGAATGCTTGCTGCAAATCGATGAAAGCCATGAATAAGTTGTCCTTCTTGTTTAATGCATCAAGCTTCAACAGGTTCACCAAGGCTAGGTTATTCTCTGTTCCCATGCCCTTTGTGAATCCTGTTTGTCTAACATCATGTAGATCTACATCGGCCAATGCTAGTTCTCGTGAACACTTTCAGATTTTGAAAGAGATTGGAGGCAATTCACCCTCGAACCTTTCATGTAACAAGGACACTGATGGGTGTCAGGTGATTCATGATGAATTTAATCACAAAGTTATTGGGCATCGACATGCAATTGCTATTAAACAACATAATCTCTGCCCTAATAGAAAGACCAATGCCCACGTCATTGTAGATCCATCAGTCCAGGAGTGAGGGAGGAGCCAGCCAGTCCTGTTTTGAATTTATCCCCTGTTCGGAGGCTCAAATTGTAACAATTGTGTCAGGTATGAAGCCCACTTCTTGTTTGGGGGATAGTTGCCCCGTTAGCACATTTGAAGCATGCATGGTAACCCTTGCCCCCTGGGTGACTAATTGGTCAACTTGTCCTTTGCAGAAGCTGTTGTTCCTATACGGCTTAAGGAAGCATGGATTACTCCTCTCCTTAAGAAAAACAATCTTGATCCCCGTACTGCAAAACATTATCGACCTATTGTGCACGTGCCCGTCTCTGCTGAAAATGTTGGACTATGTTGCCTATGTGAAATTGAGGGATTTCATAGAAAATAATAACTTCCTTAATTGCAGACAGTCAGGGTTTAGAGCTGGATATGGGACAGAGATGGCATTGTTGGATCCTAAGTCCAACATTGCGGCCATTGTGGACCAAGGCAAGCAAGCGTAGCTTATGCTGCTGGATCTGTCTGCCACGTTCGACCTGGTAGATCACCCGTTGTTGATCTCCAGGTTGAGCACCCAGACTCACTGTTCCAGCAGAGCCACTCAGTGGATTGCCTCTTTTTTGCATCCAAGAAATGCAAGCGTGGCTGCGGAAAACGCCAGCTCCTCTGTTACATCCACTACCTGTGGAGTCCCCCAGGGATCCTGTAATTTCGCTGCTGCTCTTCAACATTTATATAATGTCTTTTCTTAAACTTTTGGAAGACCTGGGTGTCTAGTATACAAATTATGCTGACGACACCCAGGTCGTCTTTGAATTGTTACGTTGCTATACTAGAAATGGTTCGGTCATTAATATGGTATATGAGGCGATTCAGGAGTGGAGGTGCATACATTCTTTAGCTCTAAATGCAGAGAAGACAGAGTTGTTGATTGTAGCCTTGGGAGAAAAGATTAGTAAAATGGCATCAGAATATGAAAGCTTCTTTGTAGTGTGAAATAAAAATAACGTATCCAAGAAGGTGAAAACCCTGGGTATTAGCCCAGATGCTGAATTATGGATGAAACCACATGTGGCTCAGGTCCGTGCGTCAAGTGGATATGTCACCAAACTCCTTCAACATATTCACCCTTACATTTCACAAAAAAACAGCTCTCTATTGGCTTCAGCCTTGATTAATTCACGCCTAGACTAATTGTGTACACCGAATACTAATACTCAGGCTTAGCAAGTCACTCAAAGTGGGGCAGTGAGAGCAGTTTGCGGCCTTCCTAGAAGAGAACATGTCACAGAGGCCAGAGGAGGCTTACATTGACTCCCGGTTAAATGCACAAGGTACACTCCAACACCTTTAAATGTCGCAATGGGGTGGTGGTTCAACAGTATTTGACAAATCGTCAGGCAACCTTCGCCACAGGTCGTTGTTTACGATCTTGTGATCCATCAAAATTATCTCAGCCAAGATTTAAATTGAAAACCTTTGGTGGTACCATGTTTGACTGTCAGGGGCCGTCTTTGTGGAACAAACTCTCACCTGAGCTTGGCAATTAACTTCCCTCACAGATTTTAAAGGGGGCTTTAAGACCCTTTTGTTTGATAAAACTTCTGATTATCTGCTATTAATGGCCTGTTATGTTTCGCTCCTTTCTGACCTCTGTAGATTGAATTTTCCTTTTTGTCTTTGGCCATTATGTGTTCTTGTCTAGTTGTTTGTATAAGCGCTTTGAGCCGATGATGTAGCGCTCTACAAAAATTAAATCAATCGATCAATATGCCAGTTCACAGTTCCAACCCCAGGCAAAGTGACTCAGCCTTGTCCTGAATATATAAAAGTTGCCGATAGTAACATCGCCTGCGGCACAAAACAATGGACCACATTACAGCATTGGTGCTGTGGTAAAAAAGTCACAGTTATTCTGTTACCTCAACATTTTGGGCAGCAATGGAATTACTGATACCTTTGCCTCACCATCTGAATTATACGTGTGCACTTGAAGTGGAGGATTTACGTCCAGCAAGATGGTGGAGGTAAGTCTTGTGCCTTTTCAGAGGCAGGATTACCACGCGCAGTAAATTCAATGGCTTTCCCATGGAGCCAGCGGCCTCCAGCAATGGAAAGCATGCCTGTAGTAGTTGTGATTGCAAAATAAATTGCATTAAAAGTTCAGAATGCATTGCTCGAATGCAAATGCAAGCAACACAGCTTCCTGGATCAAATGAAAAGCACTGCGCCCCTTCAAACCCCAGCATTTCACATTCTACTATTTGCAAATATTTGGCTCAAATTGCAATACTTTTACAGCATTAAGGTCTGTTCCATGAAATGTTTGGCACGGTGCAAAGTGACTCTGCACTGACAAAAACACCATAATTCGCAGAGCAGTGCAAAGTGTATTTTTGCAGTGCAAAGTCACTTTTCATCAGTGTAAAGAGAATTGGTATGATTTGACTGTGGCATAATTGTTCACGGTGGATTTGACCGTAGTCAATTTCGCTGCGAACCCAATTTTGTTGCGTGCAAAATCATACCAATCCATCTAACCTCTCCCCCCGCCCCCCCATACATCCCCACCTCCCTCCCCCAATATATCCTCACCTCCTCCCCCCACTTACCTTTCACTGTCTGCTTTACATCTAACCCTGCGGCGTTGGGTCCGTCCCTGCAACGTGGGTCAGAACTGACGTCGCAGGGTCCGTTACTTTGTTTATATATATATCTTTTTTTTTAAGTCCCCCACTTCCGATGTCCTGGACGCGGGGGACAGCCCTGCAACACCCGTTCCCATTATACGGAGCAAGGCGAGTGAGAGACACCCCTGGGACCCCTGTTCTCCTTGTTCGCTATAATGGAACCGTATGAGCCATTTGACGATCATTTCGTACAGCCTACATTCGGTCAACTGGTCCATACGTGAAAAGCAAATCGGTCAAATTGGCCAAACCCGCACCGTGCTAAAAATTCCATGAATCAGGCCCTTAGGGTTCCAGGATTGAGGGGGTACTACAATAAAAAGCATGTCGCATCTGTAGCGGTAATCGAAAGACCCCGCCTGATCGCCAGGTCTTGGGTCTCACAGTGGAAACGGAGGAGTTACTGGTCCCTAGAAATCAATCGAGCTTTGCTGACGGGGTGCTTTGGAGCAGCCGATGAGCGGTGAGCAGGCAAACCAGGCAGGAACATGAAATACCGACGCTGGGAGGCGGCAAGCAGCGCTTAAGTCGGATCCGATATTTAGCTGGTCTTCCTCAACTAAAAAAGGAAAGAGTCAGCAATCTCTCCGAGAAGGAGGAAGCCTCTATCACGTGCGCCCGTTCAGGGCCTCGATAAGAGCTTGGCGGTATTTGCGGTGATAATGCTGCCAAACTGCACTACCGGCCGGGTAGGTGGGGAAAAGAAATTGCTGCCTCATTCCGATTAATGGTTATCCCTCTCCACTAAACTCCATACATGATTATGGCGCGCTTAATACCCAGAGGTTTCTAAGGGCGGACCTGGGGATCGAACCTGGGTCGCCCTGCGGTTCAATGGAAAATTTTAATTCACCCTCTTTCCATGACAAAATCTCCGTCCCAGGTGATTCCAAATGGCGGCATGGGATGCTTCCCAGTTCCAAGTCCTATAGGAGTTCCTTGGGCAGTGGCGGTATTACCGCATGCATTGATACCGCCAGCACCATTACCACCATTGTGAGGAGCGGTATTATCTCCACACACACGTAACACACTGTTTCTACTGTGGCAAATCCAGGGCAGTTGTCCCTTCTCCCCAAGGGCTGTCCCAGCACCTTACAAATAAATAAAATGAAAACAATACAAGTACAACGGGGGAGTCACCCCCTTTGGGACTACGGAAGTGAGCCCACTTGGCTTATGGGCATCCAAACTCATAGTCAGGCAGTGCATAAAACCATGTGGTATTTAGAAATACCGCCTGTTTTTCCCTTACTGACACACTTATAAGTAAGACTTTTTAAAAATCGTTTTTCAGAAATCAGAAGGGCTTGCCAAGCAGCGCAGGCACCGCCCAATGAAGACATCGCCTTCTCGTGGCTGCTTGTGTCTTATTTGCTTTTTTTGTTGGAAATACAAATGACACACGTGCGGATCACAGGGTACACAGCACACAAGATAATGACGTAAACGTGCGGATTGCAGTCCAATGAGGGAACCAGGCACTTCCCTAGCCAGGAAGTATTCACTGAAGCGCTTAAATTGGCACCTTTACTGCCAGTGACCTTCGCGGGGGCAAAATACTTTCCCAGAGACTGGCAGGAAAGAAATACCACTGTCTCTGCGCAAGGAGTTTTTGGGCCTTGCTGGACCTTAAATCCTTTGTTTCACCAGTGCGCGCATGC
Source organism: Ambystoma mexicanum (assembly GCF_040938575.1). Classification (NCBI taxonomy): domain Eukaryota; kingdom Metazoa; phylum Chordata; class Amphibia; order Caudata; family Ambystomatidae; genus Ambystoma; species Ambystoma mexicanum. The sequence goes on from NC_090936.1 coordinate 1,175,582,627, forward strand.
AGTACCTACACAACATGATTTTTTTGTAGGTATTTATTCAAATGTATTTTATGTTCAGGTGCTGTGCTTTTCTATGTACTTTCTATAGGATTGTATAACTGTGACTTACTATGTAAGCTCTACGATACCCGCATGCCCCCGAAACGCATGTGGCATGCTTGGTATGAACTCCCAGGGTGCTGTTCAGGAGGCCAGAGCCAGGCAAACCATGAAGGACTATAGCTGCCAAAATGAATGAAGATGCTTCCTTCCAAGTAGATCAGTAACAATCACCCCAACTGCAGCCATATCGCTGTGCCCATGCCGCTGTGCCCTCTGACTGTATGCCCAGCTTGTACTTCTCTGCCTACCCCCCGTCCAGGACCTTGCAGGTGACCCCTTAACAGACCCTCCTTCTAAATCTATCCACATAATTAAAGCCTCCTGCTGTATTCTCTGCCAGTAACCCTCTGTATCCCACCTGTACAGGACCGTGCAAGGACACCCTCAATAGTCCACCCGTCCCATATTATTGCACCCTAACCCTGTATCCCCACCTGTCCCTGTATCCCCCTATCCAGGACTATTCAAGTGTACCCTCAATAGTCCATCCGTCCCATATTATTGCACCCTAACCCTGTATCCCCACCTGTCCCTGTATCCCCCTCTCCAGGACTATCCAAGTGTACCCTCAATAGTCCATCCATTCCATATTATTGCACCCTATCCCTGTATCCCCACCTGTCCTGGTATCCCCCTATCCAGGACTATTCAAGTGTACCCTCAATAGTCCAACCGTCCCATATTATTGTACCCTAACCCTGTATCCCCACCTGTCCCTGTATCCCCTTCTCCAGGACTATCCAAGTGTACCCTCAAGAGTCCACCTGCCTCATATTATTACACCCTATCCCTGTATCCCCATCTGTCCCTGTATCCCCACCTCTCCAGGACTATCCAAGTGTACCCTCAACAGTCCATCCGTCCCATATTATTTTACCCTATCCTTCTATCCCCACCTCTCCAGGATAATCCAAGTGTACCCTCAATAGTCCATCTGTCTCATATTATTGTACCCTGTCCCTGTATCCTAGCCTGCCCAGGACTATCCAAGTGTACCCTCAATAGTCCATCTGTCTCATATTATTGTACCCTATCCCTGTATCCCCACCTCTCCGGGACTATCCAATAATAATAATAATTTGGCACTTATATAGCGCTACGAACCCTCAGGTATCTGAGCGCTACTTATTATTACCCACGGTGTGTGGTGCTCATTTATCGACCTCGGAAGGATGAAAGGCTGAGTTTGGCCCCGCCGGGATTTGAACTTGCGTTAGCAGGCTCTGCACAGATGTCAAAGTGAGTACTCTACTCGCTGTGCCACTTGACCGGCAGTACTACAATATGGACTATTGAGTGTACCCTCAATAGTCCATATCATTGTACCCTGTTCCTGTATCCCACCTCTCCAGGACTATCCAAGTGTACCCTCAATAGCCCATCTGTCTCATATTATTGTACCCTGTCCCTGTATCCCCACCTCTCCAGGACTATCCAAATGTACCCTCAAAAGTCCATACGTCCCATATTATTGTAACCTGTCCCTCTATCCCCACCTCTCCAGGACTATCAAAGTGTACCCTCAATAGTCCATATTGTTGAACCCTGTCCCTGTATGCCCACCTCTCCAGGACTATCCAAGTGTACCCTCAATAGCCCATCTGTCTCATATTATTGTACCCTGTCCCTGTATCCCCGCCTGTCCAGGACTATCCAAGTGTACCCTCAATTGTCCATCTGCCTCATATTATTGTACACTGTCCCTGTATCCCCATCTCTCCAGGACTATTCAAGTGAACCCTCAATAGTCCATCCGTCCCATATTATTGCACCCTATCCCTGTATCCCCACCTCTCTAGGACTATCCAAGTGTACCCTCAATAGTCCATATTGTTGTACCCTGTCCCTGTATCCCCACCTCTCCAGGACTATCCAAGTGTACCCTCAAAGCCCATCTGTCTCATATTATTGTACCCTGTCCCTGTATCCCCGCCTTTCCAGGACTATCCAAGTGTACCCTCAATTGTCCATCTGCCTCATATTATTGTACACTGTCCCTGTATCCCCATCTCTCCGGGACTATTCAAGTGTACCCTCAATAGACCATCTGTCTCATATTATTGTACCCTGTCCCTGTATCCCCACCTCTCCAGGACTGTCCAAGTGTACACTAAATAGCCCATCTGTCTCATATTATTGTACCCTATCCCTGTATCCCCACCACTCCAGGACTATCCAAGTGTACCCTCAATAGTCCATCTGTCCCATTTTATTGTACCCTGTCCCTGTATTCCCACCTCTCCTGGACTATCCAAATGTACCCTCAATAGTCCATATTGTTGTACCCTGTCCCTTTATCCCCACCTCTCTGGGACTATCCAAGTGTACCCTCAATAGTCCATCCGTCTAATATTATTGTACCCTATCCCTGTATCTCCACCTCTCCAGGACTATCCAAGTATACCCTCAACAGTCCATCTGTCTCATATTAATGTACCCTATCCCTGTAGCCCCACCTCTACAGGACTACCCAATATACCCTCAATAGTCCGTCTGTCTCATATTATTGTATCCTGTTCCTGTATCCCCACCTCTCCAGGACTATCCAAGTGTAACTGTAACGCTTACTTGGCTCCCACAGAGGCGCTGGTCTAGTCTGGGTTGCTGTGACCTCTTCTAAGGTGATGCGCAGGGTTCGGAAGACGTGTGGACCGGGCCCCCAAATCTGGCTTGTCTGGCTCGCAGAAGTATCCTTCTGTAGGCGAAAATAGGGGATTAACTGTCTGCGGGGTAATGCAATCGGCCTCCCACTTTCCCCTCTGACCCTCCTCGAAACCCTTCTGTGATTCCCCGTAGCGTCTCACCTTAGGGTCTGGAAGGACGAGCTCTCCATCCTGCTTCTGATGCAGGGGCGCGTTGGTATCCAGTTACTTCACTGGATTTTCGGATTGGTGAGAACCAAACTTGCTTGGCTTCCAGGTAAGTTTTTTCATAAGAGGTTCCCCTTGTGTCCATGCATTAATGTACTAATTCTAGTGTCTTTTTCCCCATAGGGGCCGGGGTACGGAATGCCGGGGAACAGGCACCGATCCGAGATGAGAGGTGAAATCCTTGTAGAAATCAGTTAAGTCTTTAATGAGCGTTTTTTGGTAATGTCTTTTTATTCGTTCATTAACGCTGATTTCCTTTTTCCCCTTAGGGGCCGGGGTCTGGAAATGCCAGGATACGGCGCGGACCCGAAATGAAGAGGGAATGAATCAGCAGGTAAGTCTTAACATGGAGATTTAGCTTTCCTTATTCCCTTCTCTCTCTCACCTTTTGTTCTTGCCTTTTTCTCCCTAGGTGCTGGGGCGTGACTACGAATCCGGATGGTCACTGCTGAACATGGAGGCGCCCTGTAAAGGTGAGTGGAAAGCGGCGCTGCAGCGATCGTCGCGATGAGCTTTTAAATAAAAGTCTTCCTTTTCAGGATTGTCGGCGAGATGTCTCCGGGATGCGGATTTAGCAGGTAAGGACTTTTCCTTCTTCTGTTCTCTTCTTCTCTTCCTTTGCAGGTGATCCAGGATGCTGGCAGGCGTGGCAGAAGTCAGGATGCAGGAGCAGACACGGTGAGCGTCCAGCTGCTAGATGCAGAACAACGCGAAGCATGTGTGGCTGTTCGGGTGGGGTTTAAATAGCCTTGGAAGAAGTTCCAGGTATGTATCCTTCCTCCAATCAGGTATGTATCCTTCCCCGACCATGCCCGGATGGAAAATTAGTCCCACAGGTAAAGTAGTTCCCTTCAGGCCTCAAGGAGGCCGGGATCCTGCAGCATGGTCTGCATCAGGTAAGTGCACCCAAGCACTCCCATTATGAGCCTGGCGCCCATGGTGCCAGGACTGATGTCTTTTATGAGCCTGGCGCCGTAGGCGCCAGGATACTGTCCAAAGGGCCCCTACATGGGATTGCTGGGTCTTTCCTTGGGGACTGGATGTCCGCTTTCGGGGACGCAGGGCTTGAACCGGCTCCCCGGGAGCGGGCATCATGACAGCAACCTCAATTGTCCATCCATCTCATATTATTGTACCCTATCCCTGTATCCCCACCTCTCCAGGACTGTCCAAATGTACCCTCAACAGCCCACCTGCTCAATACCATTATACCCCATCCCTGTATCCCCACCTCTCCAGTACTATCCAAGTTACCCTCAATAATCCATGCGTCCCATATTATTGTACCCTATCCCTGTATCCCCACCTCTCCAGGACTATCCAAGTGTACCCTCAATAGTCCACCTGCCTTATATTATTGTACCCCATCCCTGTATCCCCACCTCTCCAGGACTATCCAAGTATACCCTCAACAGTCAATGCATCCCATATTATTGTACCCTATCCCTATATCCCCACCTCTCCAGGACTATCCAAGTGTACCCTCAATACTCGATCCGTCTCATATTATTGTACCCTGTTCCTGTATCCCCACCTCTCCAGGACTATCCAAGTGTACTCTCAATAGTCGATCCATCTCATATTATTGTACCCTATCCCTGTATCTCCGCCTCTTCAGGACTATCCAAGTGTAACCTCAATCGTCCATCTGTCTCCTATTATTGTACCCTGTGCCTGTATCCCCACCTCTCCACGACTATACAAGTGTACCCTCAATAGTCCACCTGCCTTATATTATTGTACCCTATCCCTTTATCCCCACCTCTCCAGGACTATCCAAGTGTACCCTCAACACTCAATGCATCCCATATTACTGTACACTATCCCTGTGACCCCACCTCTCCAGGACTATCCAAATGTACCCTCAACAGCTCACCTGTCCAATATTATTGTACCCCATCCCTGTATCCCCACCTCTCCATGACTATCCAAGTGTACCCTCAATAGTCCATGCATCCAATATTCTTGTACCCTATCCCTGTATCACCACCTCTCCAGGACTATCCAAGTGTACCCTCAACAGTCCATCTGTCCCATATTATTGTACCCTAACCCTGTATCTCCACATCTCCAGGACTATCCAAGTGTACCCTCAACAGTCCATCCGTCCCATATTATTGTACCCTATTCCTCTATCTCCACCTCTCCAGGTCTATCCAAGTGTACCCTCAATAGTCCATCTGCCTCATATTATTGTACACTGTTCCTGTATCCCCACCTCTCCAGGACTATCCAAGTGTACCCTCAACAGTCAATGTATCCCATATTACTGTACACTATCCCTGAAACCCCGCCTCTCCAGGACTATCCAAATGTACCCTCAACAGCTCACCTTTCCAATATTATTGTACCCTATCCCTGTATTCCTGTATCCCCACATCCCCAGGATTATCCAAGTGCACCCTCAATAGTCCATCCTTCTAACAGTATCCCTGATCTGTATGTATTGGGAATTTATATTGTGCATCTTCACAAGAACCGGGCTCAGTCTGTGTCTGGGCACAGGTGTTAAACCAATGCGAACACGCTGAATGCTGTAACCATTAGTGTTTATTGAAAAACAGAATTTAAATCTCTTTCTGAACTGCAACAAGGAATCATTTGCACCAAGATCGTCTGGGAGCAGATTCCAAGCACGTGGACCCTGAAGCAACTGAAAAACATTGGTATTTTACAGCAAATCTACAAGCCTGGAGCTGAAAGGAACCGCGAGAGCATTGTGAGTGGGCCCAGATAACCAGCCATCTCTGACATTCCAAAAGGCGGAGTAACTTGCCTGCTGAGTTAGACCTTAGCTCTCTTTCGATGTTCCTTCATTAGTGGTAGGACAGAGATAGGTAAACTTAGGTTTGACAAGGACTGAGTTAATTTTTTAAGGCTATCCTGATGAGCACTTGTTGTTATTTTCTAGCACATGGAACTCATCATAGAAGTTGGGTTTATAGTAGGTTTTCTTTCAGTTTACTAATAAACTACTGTTTCAAACATGCCCTCTTGTCTGTCTCATATGCCTGACTTACCATAAGTGGTGTCAGCAGTGGGATGCGAACAGCCAGGTATAGGGTTGGGTCCCATGTTAGTGAGACAACTGAATCCCCTAGCCACGCTGCCAGAGAAAGCTACTCCCCAGTCTATTGGTTTCGACTTCTTCAGTACTAAGGAAGTAGAGATCCCTAGTAAGGAAAGGAGGTTGATTCCCACCAGGGCGAGTGTCTCCCCTCATATAAGAAACTATCTTAGGTTGGCCACTAAGTCAGGCCTTGCTTGGTCCTACTCGCTTAATGTAGCAGCAGGTGTGGTAGACCCTGTTTACCGAGGGGAAATACCAGAGATGCCCCATAACTCAGGGACACAAACTTAAACCATGAGATTAGGGGAACCCATTGCCCAAAGAATTAAAGAGAAAGCCATGAATCCGACCCTACAGGAAGTAGACAGTTGTTACGAAACTTTCTGGGTGTCCCTAGGCTATGGGGAATCTGACAAACACCTGACCCCATCTATTCCAGCTGAATGGAAGGATACCACTACTTTATAAATCTGGCATTCGCCCAAAGGAATTACCAGATCCAGCAGAGGCCTTTGAGAGGGTTACCTCTGAAGATCATGGATTGGGCTACAGTAGACATTTCTTCTTCAAAAAGAACAGGTTACTAAATAGGGGATTTAGATACTGGGATGGTACCTGGTGGAGCCAGCTGGTGATCCCCAGGAGTGTGGTCATGAAGCTCGCACATTCACACCTCATAGCCGGCCACCAGGGCATGATCAAGATCCAAGATCAGGTCCATCACAAATTTTAATGGCTAGCCCCATTACTATGGCTCCCCAACATCCATTGCTGATCATGGACATCATATGACACTTTGAACCATCAAGATTGGGGAAAAAGTAAATCTTAGTCATCTTAGTCTATGCTACCTGCTATGCAGAAGCCTTCCGCCTCAGACACAAAACTAACAAGCAGATCCTTAAGCACGTCCTCCACTTTCTCTCATGAGTGGGATTTCCAAAGGAAATCCTCACAGACTAGGGTAGGAATTTTATGTCTTGTCTAATGGAAGAGGCAAAGGAGGTCCTAAACATCAAAACCCTCAGAACCCCTGTTTACCACCCTCAGACAGATGGTGTAGTTGAGCATTTCAATCAGACTCTGAAATGAATATTGCGTATGTTGGTTTTGACAGATGGAAAAAACTTGGATCTGATAATATCATGGGCCCTTTTTGCAGTCAGAAAAACTCCCCAGTCATCTTTGGGATACTTCCCTTGAAATCACTTATATCGGAGAGAACCCAGAGATGTCCTTGACATATTACAAGAAACATGGGAGGTAAGAGAGGTGGGGGCATTAACCATATCCTAAGTCGCCAATACACTAAAGGCTCATATGAAAGCCATAGGGGACATTCTGACTCAACATCTCTCAAAATCCCAGGAACACCAGAAGGCCAACTATGATAGACAGGCAGTAACTATATATTTTTCCGGTTGGAGACCAAGTGCTGGTCCTTTTGGCCACATCCAAGAATAAGATGGTCTAAAGGGGGTATAGCCACACAAAATACTTCAACTACCTCATTTCCCAGCCTGACTGGTGGCAGAAAACATAGGTTTATCATGTAAATCTCCTAAAAATGTAGAGACCCACCGAATAAAAATAATTACCATCACAATGGCCACCCTCCTGGTCGAACGAAACTCTGATCTCAGCCTGATCCCTGAGAATTGAACCCAACAACGAATAAGAGACCTCCAGGATCTGTTGAACCACATTTCTGAGGTTTTCCCTGAAGAACCAGTGAAGGTCACATTTTTTCCACTACATATGAACCTCTGAAGTGCATCCCATTAACCCCAAGTCCTTTTGCATCACTGGGGTATGTAGAAAGGTTATAGAGGAAGTGATCACTCACATGTTGAAACTAGGCACAATAGACATCTCAGAAAGTCCTTGATCCTCCCCATTAGTGCTAGTTGCCATACCAGATGAGTTTTGGTGGTTTTGTATTGACCTTTGAAGACTAAATGGTATTTCAGGCTTCGATACTTACCCTATGCCCAGAATAGACAAATTGATCGAGAGCTTGGGGAACTCGATATACATTACCACCTTAAATCCTACCACGGGCAAGTGCCCCTTAACCCTTCATGTAAAGAAAAGACAGACTTTTCCACACCTCAAGGGCTTTTCCAAGTTACTGTTATTCCCTTTCACCATCATGGTGCCCCAGTTACATTCCAAAGGCTGAAGGATAAAATGCTAAGAACGCATTCTCCATTTGCAGGGGCAAATCTCCAAAGCCTGGAGCTCAAAGAATCTGTGAGAACATAGTGGGTAGGGGGTCAGATAACCAGCCACCACTGATATTCCAAAAGGGAAGTAAACTGCATGCTGAGGTTTTTTCTTTCTGTTTCCCTTCATTAGCAATAGGACAGAGATAGGTCAGCTTAGGTTTGACAAGGACTAAATTCATTTTGTAATGACGTCCTGATGAGCACCCTTTTATCCTCTAGCACAGGGAACTCACCATAGAAGGAGGGTTTAGAGTATGTTTTCTTTCCATTTGTCAGTAAAGAACTATTTTCAAACATGTTCTCTTGTCCGTCTCCAATACACGCTCCTCTCTACAGAACCTTTGCCGCATACACTTAATAGTCTATCCTTCTAAGTGTATGCAAATTATTGTACCCTCATATTATATCCCCCTCTTCAGGGCCCTCCAAGGGTACCCCTAAAAGTCTATCCTTCTAACTGTACCTCTAATCTGTAACCCTCTGTATCCCCCTCTGAATGATGCAGTAAAATAACCACCAAGCTGGACCAGGTACATCTCTTCATTAACGACCAAGTATAATTGAGATGCTATGTTGCAGGTACAAACAAATGCACTACAAAGGTATTTTTCTAGAAAATTGTTGCCTCTTTTCTCACTTTTTGTATAGTAGGAAAGACAATATCCACACATGTATCTGCCCGCTCATATATAGGGTTTCATTTAAGAGAATGGCAGTGTGGTAAAAAGTGGCTGTAAAGTGGTAATAATTCCATTACTGCCCCTTTACCGCCACATTATCACGCCACCATAATACAAGTTTTGGTGGTAAATTGGAGGATTTACCTCAACCTTTTTGCTGGACGTAAATCATCCACCTTACCACCAAAAAGAATTGGATTTACACGTGGATTTACCACTCGTGGTAAATCCAACAAATATCCCCATACAGTCCTATGGACTCTAATAACGTGGACTTACAACAGCATGCCATCACTCGCTATCCAATGGCAAATCCACAGTACTGAGTGGAAGCAGCAGTAATCGTTTTTGGCAGTAAATTAGCAGATTTGCCACTGATTCACCACCAGACTCGTAATGAGGAACATAGTCTTTTTTTGAAGGGTTTCAACACAGGATATTCAAGTAAAGCACCTCTGTTATGAGGAAGCAGAAGTAACTTTTTAGCATGCACTACGCAGTGACCAATATGTGTTTTGGTTTGTCCGCCTCGTGCAAGCTATTATATGAACAATCTAAGGTGGTGCTGTATCCCAGCAACACACAGTCAAGACTCATTTGCTGTGGTTAATGGTGGCAGAATAAAAAGCACCCCTGACTGGTTAGCCCCACAATAACGAACCTGAAGCTACCATCCAATGTACTTCCTTTGCTACCTGGGAACTCTTTGTTGAGTTCACTTGGCCTCATGATAGATGGTGTCAGCAGTGGGATTCTCAAAGGCTCCATCAAAAGCTGCTTTGGACTTAAAGAATGGTTCAAGTTCTGATCCAATGGGTGGGTCAGTAAGTGGGAACCAAGTTCTGGGCTCTGTGTACATTTCTGGGTAAATTAATTAAATCTAAAGTGACTTCTGGGGATGCAAGGGAGACTGCATATGGAGGTCAAGTCATTATGTAAAAAGTGGTAATTGGACACAGTGGACAACCAATGTTAGCACTTATGTGCCATTGGCTCCACTGCATACAATTGTAATCCTTAACAAAACAGAGTGGAAAATGAAGGAGTAAAAACAGATAAAATTGCAATTACTCTTTCATTTTACTCTCCACTTGTGAACAATATAATTGTCACCCACAAATTAGGCTTCGCAGACACTATTTAGAACGGACTCCTATGGAATCAGTCTGCTTTTAGCAGGTGCTAAATGCCGTCCGATTCTATCGGAATTTTAATCATTTTATGCCTGTATGAAAATCAAACGCAGGTATAAAACATGGAAACATTAACAGGAGGAAGAGAAATACATGTTGGAAATGCTAAATGAGTTTCATACCCCCACTCCTTCTTCACATCCATTGAGAATCTCCTGGTGTGTAAAAGTAAGGCATAAACAGCATAGCACTTGCTTGTATACATTAAATTTGCACTCTACACATTACCAAATGACCCAAAGTTTTTTTTTCAAATCAAGGCCTTGATCCCAGATGGAAGCTCTCCAAGCAGAAACACAGTGGCAGAGGCATCCTTTGATGCAGCAGACATGGGGGATGGGTGGTTACTCTGGGGGCACCCACATTCCAAATAATCCATGGTCAGTATTGGCTAGTGAATGTTTAGAGTGAAGTGTGATAAATATCTCTTCAAATTAGTCTCAGCGACTGAGCCTTGAATAATGTGGGAGATTATGCATCTTCTCCTCCCTGAGACTGGTTTTTAAATTAATTGGTTGGAATCGAGCTTTTTACAGCACCGTTGGAGAAAAATCAGGTAAGAAGCCTGTTTACCATTGGTGCTCTGAGGTAACACATGAAAAAATATAATAGATCCCAGGTCCCAAATAGTACACAGAAGCATTTTATGACATTTTTATGACGCTGTGTCCTCAATATATGTTAGCATTGCTCATGTAAATCACTTTCATGATGATGTGCCTACAGTATACGCAAGCGATTCCACTGCAATTCACTTTCATGAAGCTGCATCCACAATATATGCTAGCACTGCCATTGCAAATCACTTTGATGATGCTGTGCCCGCACTATATGCCAGCATTCATACTGTAAATCACTTTGATGTTGAGCCACAATATATGCCAACAATGCCTCTGTAAATCCCTTTGAAAAAACAGTGTCCAGAATATATGACAGCATTGGCATTGAAATCACTTTCTTGATGATGCACTGATGATATATGCCAGCATAGCCATTGCAAATGAAGTTGATCCTATTGTACCCACACTATAGGCCAGAATTGCCACTATTAACCACATTCATGATATTGTACACATAATACATTCCGCCATTGCACTGTAGATCACTTTAATTGTGCTGCATCCACAATATATGCCATTATTACCATGGTAAAACAATTTCATGAATCTGTGCCCTGAATAAATGCCTTCAATCATACTGTAAATCACGTTGATGATGTTGCACCCAAAATATAACAATATAAGCCTGCATTATATTTCACATTCATGATGCTGGAGTAGCTCCCCTAACCCACCAAACAAAACACACACCCTCTCATTTGCACACACACACACACCCACATGCGCGCACACACACACACACACACAGTCAGAGAAACCATTTCCATTTCCAAATGCCTAAATGATTTTATATCGAACAAAGGCAACAAACAGTATCAACAATACGATAGATGAAAATCTTAAATAATACATAAGTTACAGAAACATACACACATGCAGACTCCCTCACACCCACATGCACACACACTCCTTCAGCCTCTTGCACACTCAAACATGCACAAACACACATGCACACACTGCATAGCATTAAAAATAGACATGCACACAAACACTTTTAAACTTAGGTTTACATACACGATCTGCTACTTCAGTCTTCAAGTTCTCTCTCGTCTGACAGGGTACGGGGAAGAAGGATTCACCATCGCAGGTCAGGGAAGGAGGAACATGTTGGGAATGGCACTCTGTACCATAAGTGAATCTAAGCTTTGTTTCTTAGCAACGGCAACCTACTGAGATGAGCGGCTCCAGTATGCCGACTCCCGCTCAGGAGCTGTCTGCTGCGGCTAATTCCTTTTTTTAACACCACCAAGCACCAGTACAGCGGGTGATAGGGGAAGACACCGGGAAGAGAGCCTCCCATAACCCTCCTGTTTTGCATATTAAAAAGTAACTTTGGGTCTCACCCTAAGTTACTACGGGAATCCAGCCGTGGACCCTTGCTGACTGTACTTAGAGAGGAACAGCTCCACCTCACTGATGAGGCCCAGCAAGGCCGAAACACGTGCCTGGGGATGCTGTTGGCACTCTTGTTAAGAAGAGAATTACCTTGCATTGTCAGTGCTGGACTGCCCCAGGGCAGGATAAAGGCTGATATGTTGTGGATATTTCTCTTTTGTGAAAGGGATAGTGAGCTAAAACATCTGGTTCAGACTCCCCCGCGACTGAGGCCGATAGAGAGACTCCCAGAAACCCCCTGTTTTGCAGGGCGAGGCACTGGCCCATGGAAGAACAGCCCAAAAGGGGAAGACCCCACTGACCTACCTGACTTTGCCACTTCCACAAAAACGTTACCCCAGGCAAGGGAAGAACTTAGAAGCTGCCTTGCTAGCTTTATGTTGAGTAATGTCAGCAAAGCCTAATTAATGTAGCCAAACTACTCATTGTTGATAGATTTTGCCAAATCAAAGATATCTAAAAATATAATCTTGAGCTGAAATGGTCAGAGAAGGCATGCAAATAACTGCACTTACCCACTGATGCAATCCCCCGTGAGCGGGTCGCAGCTTCCAGCGCAGTCGCATGGCCTGCAGCCGTACTCGCCAAAGCCCCAGTAGCCCACCATGCACTTGTCACATAGTGGACCTGCCACTCCAGGCTTGCATGGACAGTCACCATTGCTGGAGTCGCACAGGGTGTTGGCACCGAATGGGAGACTGGCTGAGCCAATGGGATGACAGGAGCATGCTGGGGAGACAAAAGGAGAGACACAGGGGTGAGCACCTATGAGAGATGAAGAACGACCACACAACATTTAGAGAACGGAACGTTTAATGTCCCCCAAGTTCTACTGTATACTTATTGAACAATACGTTGAGCGATTCTGCCAGAAACGATGTCCACGTAAATGCTAATAGAGCACGCAGTCACCTCTTTTTAGGGAGACAGAAAACATAAGTGCAGTATATATAATCAGCCAATACAATATTTATTTATTTATTTATTTATTATTTTATTTAAAGTGTATTTGGTTAGTTAAAGCCTTAAACACTTAGTAACATTACGAAATATCAAAAATACATTTACAATTTTAACACTTCATACACAATTTGAATGAATATACAGTTTTATAATTTAATAGACAGCATGTTCAACAGGGGGGGGCAAGGGGGAGGACCAATATGTTGGTTTGGGTCATGGACCCCGCCCAAGCAGAGGAGCTACATTTTAAAGGAAGATTTCATATTTGGGATGGTGGTGATGCTCCTAATATGAGGGAGTAGGGAGTTCCAGCGGGAGAGGGGTACAGAAAGTAAAGTGGGGGCAGGCACTGAGGGGGTTGCGGACAGAGAGTCTGAGTAGGCCACTAGAGCAAAGGTTATGTGGTGGAGAGTAGCGAGTGGCGGAACTGGCCAGATGACGACTACTCTGTCAATTTCCTTAAAGATGATTGGAAGGAGTTGGAAGAGGAATCAGCGATGCAGAGGTGGGAAGAGGAGTACACAGTGCATGCTGGGCAAAAGAGTGGCGAGGGAGGCCTAACTGGAGGCTGGAGCAGTAGTCAAGTTGGCCGAGTTCCAGGATGGCGGTGAGTGTTAATGGAGGGGTAGGCGAGCTTGATAGAATGTCCTGATATTTAATAGGTTCAGCAGCAGTTGCGTGAGGGGTGACAAAATGGTGGAGTTTGAGATCGCTGTCGAAGTCCACCCCCAAAGTCGGGGGTGGTGTGAGAAGTTTATGGAGAAAAAAAAAGGGGCCGGGGTAGAGATGTGGAGCATGTGTCATGCGCCCGGCTCGATGGCGCCTTTGACACCTATGGAGGTTGGATCGCCATTGATCTGTTCCACCACGTTATGTCCTGTGCTCTGCTCAGCGCTCTAGTGGTTCCCAAAATGGCCGCTCCCGGGAGGTACTTGATTCCTCCTCCCCGGAAGTCGGCGCATTGCAACCTAGAGGTTAGTTTCCTCTGCCTTGGTTCGCCACACTAGTGCTTCTTTTTCGTTCCTCTCTGGAACTCTCTGTCATGTTCGTTCTTTTTCCCAGGCTTCCAGCATATGGGTTCCCTGTTCCTCCTCCGGAGCTCTCTCCCTCTCTCGTTGCGCCCTCGTCAGGCGTTCCTCTGTGCCATTCTCCGCTCTGCGGTTCGCCTTCTCTCCTTCCCTTTCTTTCTTTCCCTTCTCGCTTCCTTGTTGTTGCGTGCCCCCAATGCGCGTGTGCCTGCTCTCCTCTTCCGGAGCACAGTCTCTCTTCTGGCTCCCCCTCTCCTCCCTTACCTTCTCACCGCAGCATCCTCTCAGTTCCTTCCTTACGGCCCCGGTGTTGGGAGCGTTCTGCCCTCACGCAGTGCAAACACTGTTCTTTCTCTCTGCCCTCGTGCAGACACAGTATGGCCTTACCTACTCAGCGCAGACCTGAACCTGCCTTCCAGTTGGATCCTGTAACAACGGACATTGGTAGTGGAGCACAATCGAAGACCAAGCTTCCCTAATGGTCCTCCTCCTACCTGGGTTTTTATATGCTCTTGTGAGGCTTTTTCTCCATTTGGCCAATCCCGGGAGAGGGGCCAAAGGTCTGCACTTCATATAGGCAGCCACTGTGGCTTCCTCTCGGGGTATGCCCTATCTCCATAAAAAAAGGACTTCAGATTCCGAAGACGCCTGACGAAGAACAGCCCAGACACCAGTACTTCAGGAGAGGAGGAAGAGGAGGTTTGTGATTCCGGGGAAGAACCCAAGGGGATTGACAGCATGATCTGATATGAGATGCAGGTGTCAAATGACAGCCTGTGGCGGGTGGCCAAACGACCGTTAGAGATGCACGAGAGATGATCTTGGTATCGTTGGGGGAAGAGATGATAGGTGAACCAAAAGGAGGAGGTGTGCTTACTGAGAATGTAGGTGTGGAGGGTAAGGAGTAGTGACACATGGACAGAGCCGTGGGGACCTCCAGCAAGGAGATGGATGGGATCTGGGGAGCTTGCCTTTCAAGAGGTTGTAATTGCCTGGCTTGCAAGGCAAGAAGCAAGCCAGGCAATTACAGTGTCTTGGAGGCCAACGTGGGAGATGGTCAGAAGAAGAAAGGGTGGTCAGCATTGTCAATGGCCACTGACGTTTAAAGCAGGGTCTGGTTAATGGCCAATTTAGAGTAATGGGCAGTGGTAAGATAGCTTGACGGATGTGGGTCAGTGCCGTCTCGATGGAGTGAGAAGTGTGGAACCTGGATTGGATGGGATCACAGAGATTGTGGACTTCAATGTAGCCGATGAGGCAGTTCAAGACCATCCATGCAAGTACTTCGGAGTAGTTTGGCCGATGGAAGAAAGGGTGATAGAGAGCCCGGATACTGTTAGGGTCGGTTGAGGGCTTTTTAAACATGGCTAGTACTGTTTCGATTTTGGAGCATACGGGAAACACACATGTTTCGAGAGAAAGGTTAAAGACGGAGGAGAGGTAGAAAACGGTAAATGGTAGCCAGGGCACTCATTATCTGTGTGGGCATAAGAGTCCAGAGTCATATAATGCAGTTTCACTTTCTGGAAAGTGGGCAGCAGATCGGAAAGGGGCAGTGCAGAAGGAGCCAAGAGAGGAGAAATGAGTGGTGGGAGGGAGAGTAGGGAAGGTGGTAAGAGGTTGAGGGGAGACGAGGACACGATTCTTGGACATTTGAGATTTTGGGTAAGAAGAGAAGGTGAAATTGTTACTAGACAGAGAGGAGTAGACAAAGCGCAGATGGGGCTGAGGAACAGCATGGCCAGAAGGGTAGACAAGAGTGTTCTGCAACTTCTTCTCCAATAACCTTTGGGCACTCTGGTTGCCTGGTCCTATGAGTGTGTACCTCTAGTTTTTGGCACTATGAGAGCAAGGACCATGTAGGACCTAGAACCAATGGGGACTTCCTCTACCCGACCAATGAGAAATTGGCATGGGTTGTCCAGCTGGATGACTTCACAGCATATATTTTGAACAACTACTTTTAAGAGGTCATGGCAATTTCTGATTGGTCGGGTAGAGAAGGTCCCCATTGGCTCCAGGTGCTACATAGTGCTTCTTCTTATAGCCTGTTCCCCTCTATTTTACAGCATGTATCTTCGACCACTTTCATGGGTTTTGCGATGAATCCTTAGGAGTCATCATTGATCCCCAGACTTAAGTCTCCTCCCATGTGGCATGGTGAAGGAAGCCACTACCTGATCCTGACCCTGGGGTGGCATTATGAGGGAGGGTCACACGGGAGGAGATGGCTGTCGGGGAGAAGTGGTGGCTCCATTAGGAGGGACACAGTATTCTTCTTTTTGTGAGGATGAAGGTCCTATAATCCCCAAATACCTGATGGGATGCTGTCACCTCACAAGTCCCTCCTATGTTAAAACCCAAAGAACAGTATATGAGAACCAACCTAAACAGAATAAGCTTTAATCCTTTGGAATCCATGGGTCACATGGGAAATCCCCTGATTATAATGATTGTGTCTTGGGTAAAAGTCTGGAACACAATATCACTGCACATAATATTCACATACCATCTTCCATTTCCGACAAACTTAAGTCCGACCAACAATTGAAACAATATAGCTTTGGGACGTGTAAAATCATTATGCACTTCAATTACCATAACACCTATGGTACTGGGACGAGGAAGAGGAGAGAAGAGTCAATGTGGAACAGGAACAACCTTAAGCTAAAGCGGCAGCCTAGTTGTTCTATGGAACATCAGCTGTGCGGGAGATTTAAAATTGGTGCTTCTTACTTTGCACAGGAGTGTGGCAGGAGAGGAGGAGGTGGTCGCATTCTGAAGGAAGAAAGAGCAGAAAGCCACATAGGACACAGAGCAGGAGATGATCTGCGAGGTAGAGTCAGCGAGGCGAGCCGTGCTGAAGGAGGAGGATGCTCACAGGCACCCACCTGGAGGCATCCCATACCGGAGGAGAGAGACTCTGGTGGAAGTCAGCGGCAGCAGGATCTGCTGAGACACACGATTTTGTGGAACGGCAACGGTCCCATTGGAGAAGGCATGAGAGACTAACGCGGGAACCAAGAGAGACTCTGTGTGACTGGGGCAATCAGCCCGGTAAAGGGTTCTTCGTTACAGAGACACGTTAAACCGGTGAGTCAACCAAAAGGAGTTTGGGTCTCTGGACGTGTTATAAAGCAGATTGACACTTGGGGAGGCAATCTGAATACCCACTAAGTAGAACAGTAGGGCAGAAAGGGTGCAATTCTCCTCACATGAGATGTCAGTCTGGGGAAACCTGGAAACCACATTGCCACGAGCCAAGAGAAATTGCGAAAGCAACAGAAGGGCTAAAAGGGTACAATTCACCTCACATGAGAAGTCAGTTTGGGGAAACCTGGAGCCCGCAGTGCCATTAGCCAAAAGACTTTAAAAAAGAGACAGAAGGGCAAAGAGGGTGCAATTCCCCTCACATGAGATGTCAGTTTGGGGAAACCTGGAACCCACGTTGCCACAAGCAAAGAAACAGGCAAACATTGCACAATTCTCCTCATATGAGATGTCGGTGTGGAGAAACCTGGAGCAAACATTGCCACTAGTAGAGACATTAACAGTAGGCTAAAGTAGAAACCATTCCTGGCAGGCGAGTAAACCAGGAAAGGAGAAGTTATGTAAAGTAGAAACCATTCCTGGCAGGCGAGTAAACCAGGAAAGGAGCAGTTGCTTTAAAGGAGAAAACTGTTGGTATAAAGAGTGTGGTGGAAGGAAAACATTTGCTTTGTCATTCTGACAAACTATTGTAAAACAAGAGACATTTGCTCTGCCATTCCGACCAAATTATTCTGTGGAAAAGAGTTCCGAGTAATCATTTTGACATCTTGAAAGTAATAATTTGTGAAAGAGACATTTGCTTTGCCATTCTATCAAAAGTACTCCATGGAAACGACTGTTACATCCTTCTGAGTAATCATTTTGACATCTTGAAAGGAATACTTTGTAAAAGAAACAGTTTATTTGGTTTTAAACAAGTGTTCTATGGAAGAGGCATTTACTTTGCCAATTTGTGGGACATGGTGGATGAAGGAGACCTTTTCAATTGAACTGAACAGAGTATTGTTGGAACAGAAATCTTTTAAAAGTCTTTCTGAATTGATTCACGGGAAGGGAGTCAAACCCTAGACAAAAGAATTACTTTATTGGAGTTATCCTTCTGAACTGTTGCACATGGAAACAGATACATTTACTCTTCACACCTTGGTTGTATATGTTATTGTGAGGGTCAGATATATTTTTAACATGAGGTCGATTTTCTTTAGTTTTAGTTTTCTAGGTAAGAACATTCCTCTTAGGATAGGGACAGGTAGGCCTTCTTCCCAACCCCTTTTATTTTTAATAAACATGACAAATGTTGAAAAAAGTCCAACTTTGTATCCGTCTCTCATTTCTGAGCCCTCACAGTTTTAACTAGTGCATAGAAGGGTGGAAGCCAGAAATTGAACAGTCAGTCTGAACCAACTTAAAGCATCATATAATGTCTTTCGGGGTTTCACACCTTGAAGCTTGATCTGAACCAAGGAGCCCGGGTTCGGCACCAAGCCTATGACAAGTAAGAAAATTCGGATTTACACCACACATTTCTCAGTAGAACCTCCTTCTAAAAGTACAATTCAGGGTTTATGTAGTACAAACGAGACAATATCCACACGTTCACACTGCACGCCGATATTTTACGTTTAGACATGTGTGAGTATTACCCCAGCCCTGCAGAGGCATTTTTTGAAATCTCTAAGATTAGGGCAAAACAATGGGGGTCATTACCACCCTGGAGGTAACCATGCTGCTATTTGCGGCATGGCTACCCCCATTTCGGGTACCATGTCCGGGTTCCCTGAATGGGGAATTACCAGGCCATTCCGACCTTTGAGGGCCCGGTATTTCCCCATTCAGGGAACCCAGACCCGGTACATCCCCATTCCCATTGAGCCCCTATAGGGCTCAATGGGAATGGGGAGCATGCTAACAACGGGCCCGTTAATGACGGGCACATTGTTAGCATGCTTGGCCGCTCGCGGGACCCGCTAAGGACGCCTGGTTTTACCAGGTGTCCTTACCGGGTCCCGCGAGCGGACCTCGTAATGAGGCAGCTCTACCGGCCCCGTTAAACCCCTACCGCCAGGGTCGTAATGACCTTCTATGGCTTCCAAAGGGCACTTTGTTATAGAAGTGGTGCCTTTAACCCTATGTTAAATTATTAAAATCCACCCGTTCTTTGCTTTTTGCTTTATCTGCCCTGGCACCCCCTGCCTTGCATGACTGTGGGCCGCTTTCATGGAGCTTGCACTCCCAGCATTCCCTGCTCTCTGTCTGTACACTAGTGCAATGCAGTACTTTGCATCCAGACAGCTATGCACAGCATGGAATGTTTGACATGCAGTACTTAGCCCGGTCAGTCGCCTCAGGCCTCTATCATGCACATGCCACCGACAAACCGCCTCTAAAAATGTGTACTGTCTTCTCAGCGCATTCCCTACATAGCAACTCACAGTTACAAAAACAGTTTACAATGGTGGCAGCAGATCAAGGATATCATTTCACAACATAGAGTGTCATACTATACAACACAGCATATCCTGCCACATGATAACATAGCATTACATATAATAGATCAAAGCATACCATAAAATAAAATAGTATACTATAATATATTAAATTAATGTGATATGATAGGTTATTTATAACGCGCTTAATACCCAGAGGTTTCTAAGCGCGGACCCGGGGATCGAACCTGTGGCGCTAAGCGCGGACCCGGGGATCGAACCTGTGGCGTTTTGTGTCATCTTGATTCCAAGACAAGCACGTTGCCCCTGAGCTATCCTCCAGAGATGAGCCATAACATGATAACATGCAATATTACATTAAAAAATAGATAACATAATATGCCACATCATATAATTCAGTATTATTGTATAACAAGCCGAAGCATATTATGCCATAACACAACATACCCTAAAATAACATCGTATGCAATAATATACATGGTCAAACAATGACATCCCATGACATAACATAGCAACATATGTGCCACAACACATAGCATACCACAACATACACATAATAATCCATTGCCATGAAACACCATAGCATGCCATACCATAATATATCAGCCCTAACATTGCATAATACTAGCACACAGCACCCATAATATCCCATAGCAGGAAGTATTCTACTATACCATAACAATCTAGTGTGACATACCATACCACAGCACAGCATGCAATACAATATCACCCCCTACAGCAGTGGACTTCAAACTGTGTGACTTGCCCCTCTAGGGGGGCCCGAAGAATACCCGGGCGGGGCAGGGGTTGGGGGGCACACAGCTCTTTAATAAGAGAGTACAGTGACTGCTTTCAATAGAAAATATAAGCAAATATGGCATCTGCGGGGGGGCCGGCAACGATTTGTACCCTAGAGGGGGCTCTCAACAACAATATGTTTACTCAAGTGGGAGCTCAGTATAAAAAGGTTTCAATACCACTGCCCTACAGCAATGGGACAAAGTATCATATATGTCATACCACGCAGAATACTATAACATAATACGCCCCAACACAACAAACAAGAGCATGACACCTAGTATACAGTGAAGTAGGGTCACATAACATACCACAGAAACACATCGCCTAACTGTAAAGGAATGTATTAGTGTGTCAGACTCGCATACTGTAGCATGACACACCAGAGGAGTTCTGCAGGGAAGGCAAGAGGCTTGCCAAAGTCAAGCGCGAGGTGGCAGCTTTTGGTGCTGGGGTGTGTTGGCTCCTAAAGATACACCTGCATGTAAAATGGTTGATTTTTTGTGGCGGCTGGTGAATATTCTGAGTGTGGCGAGTGACAAAGTCCCTTGCCTGGTTGTAGGGCAGGTAGTGGGGCGACCAGGGGGCCGCGTGCCTTCACCCACAGTGTGATGATGGGCCCAGGGTGGTATGGGGAGAATCCCCTGGTCAACCCAACCACGTCCCTGAGGCGTGGCAGGAGACACCTGCATGGCTTCCAACAACGCACAAGAGCCCCACGTGCACCTCCAGTGACCCAGAGCATGGACCGGAGGTAGAGTAATAAATAAGTAAACTACAGCGGATACATGGAGGGATTTCCTCCAGGTGGAAGATGAAATGGGACATTGTCTGCGAAGAGGTGCACGATTATCTGAATACTGAGCTCCTGACCACACGCAAAGACGTGAAGCACATCTGATCAAGAATTCTGGGAAATAATTCCGAAATACCGTAAAACCTGTGGCCCTAGGGAGAGACCTCTGGCAGTACAGCGGATGGACCTGTGGACTCAGAGAATGCACCTTCAAAGCAAAGGGGCCAGTGAGAGGCACCTGTGCCCCCACCATGTGGAATTGTACCAGACCCGTGGGCGTGGCGCAACTGGGACTGGGTAATGCACTGAGACGTTTGGGATGTACAACCACCTGGTGATTCCGCCAAGATATCAGACAACTGCCCCAGGGATAACTCCCGACTTATTGGTTCCAGTTGGAAATTATGGCCCCTGCAACCCCCTCACTTGCAATGTCTTAATAAGCTAGGAAATTGTCAGCTGTTATTAGCGGACAATAGGATTTGCGGGTAATGAGGGCAACTTGGGTACACGTAGCAGGTCGACTTTTGTTTCAGGGAAAATATATGTGTTTTGATGTGGTTTCATTTCCTACAACCAACAATCCGTTTTTGTTGCATGCAGGTGCACAACCGTCTCATGGTTTTGTCCGCGGCAGAAAGTCAGTTAGTCTGCACATAGAATTCTTGAAGGGTTAGTCTGAGATAGTGCCCGAAAGGTTTGAGGACTTGGAGAAGTTAATAACAGAAATAAAGAAAATAACAAACATTCAGAAAAGCTTGCAGGTGCTCGAGGTCCTGCTTAACGAGCAGAACAAGGCTTATGATGTTGCTCACCGTACGGCTACTCTTTGAATCCTGTGAGAAACCGGAGGGTGGTCTCACTCCTATTCTCCATGGGTCTTCTACGCAGGTGGCCAGGGAAAGGCTATTAATCTTGGATCCCAACCCTGGGGGGGACAAGCAAGGGAGCATCACCTGGGCAGGGGGTCTGTGGGGACTGGGAGTGGGACACTACTGACAGAGACATGGTTCCCCTTTTCTCTAATAAAGACCAAACCATCCTTTACCAGTCTACCTGGCGCATTTTAAGCCAAATCCCCCGACTTCCTCAAACATGACTACAAAAAGTACTGAGCCGAGGAAGAAGCAACCCGGAGGAATGTAGACTAGTTGCTTTCACCTCTTAGGTACTGGGGCGAGGAAGAGGCCAGCTGAGAGCAGTCGAGGTCAGGCATGTCTCCTCAATGTTGATCAGGCAGGGCTGATTGTGAACTCGCACCTGCAGGTGTATAAAAAGCCCCACCATATGAGAGGGAGAGAGGAGGAGATGACAGGAGCAGTGGCAATGAAATTGCAGCAGCAGCAGAGAGGCCAAGAAGAACAGCAAGGAGCTCTCTGTGTGCAACACGCTGTGGTTCAGGGAAATGCAGCACAGGAGCTGGGGCTCTGTGGAACCGGAGGAGTCAGGTGCTTGTTGTCCTGGGGCCAGAAGCCGACCCAAGAGTGCCTGAGGGGAAGGAGGTGCAGCCTTGAAGGAAAGACCAGAATGCCAGCATATCTGCTCTGCGAGAACTCTCCTCGAAGCAACCAGTGAGTTTCTATGCAAACAGAAACCTGGCATGCGCGCGTTTGATGCTACGCACAAGGATATTTTGTATTGGAGTGGTCGCGTGAATAGTGAGACACGTTTTCAAAGGTCTCTGATAAGTATCCTTGCAAACCAGCAAACAAAAAGACTTGTTAACTCCGCACTAAGAGTGAATACTTTGTTACGGAGTGTTCGAAAGTCTCTACACGCTGGGCATACTTAAAGGCATATTACAAAGTCTGATTACAACCAAACGAACTGAAAATAACAACAGAGTTACTTACATGAGAATCTTTAAGCATCGTTGAATGTCGAACGGAATAATTATAAAAGAATCTTTAAGCCTTACTGAATCCCAAACAGAAAACCAATGTTTAAATAATATTTGTGACTACTGCCCTGAAAGAAAACCATTACTTATGAAGATGCTAAAATAAATTAAGCTCTAGCATCTAATTAAATGCACTGTGTGCCAACTTCTAAAGGGAATGAACTTTACACTGCAAACAGTGTTCATCTACATTATTTGTACAGAATAATTAAGTGTTCATTCAAAGAAACCCATACATAATGAACTCTAAAGTGAATATACTTTTAGCAAGATCAGCGAATCCATCATGCAGTATTACCCAAAGTGAATGGAACTTTGGCAAATGAACTTTAACATGTGCCAATTTCAACCAAAACATTTTGTGGTACAAAGAGTAGCTATTTGCAGAGGGTGCAAGTGTGGCACAGAACCTAAAGGAAGTTGGGAAACACCATCATATTAAAACCTCATGGAAATGATATCTTGGGGAAGGGACCCCTGAAGTTGGAACTACTTCTTGTCTCGAGGACGGAGCCTCTGGATATTTTATGTTTTGAAGTGTGTTCTGGAACTTGGGGATGGGAACCCCAAGTATTATTCAATTCTGCACTAATTTGGAACTCAAGGCAATCCTCAGACTTTTGTTAGAACGCCTTTATATCTTGGGGAAGGGATCCCTGAAGTTGGAACTACTTCTTGTCTTGAGGACGGAGCCTCTGGATATTTTATGTTTTGAAGTGTGTTCTGGAACTTGGGGATGGGAACCCCATCCAGGGATTATCTTGGGGAAGGGATTATCTTGGGGAAGGGATCCCTGAAGTTGGAACTACTTCTTGTCTTGAGGACGGAGCCTCTGGATATTTTATGTTTTGAAGTGTGTTCTGGAACTTGGGGATGGGAACCCCAAGTATTATTCAATTCTGCACTAATTTGGAACTCAAGGCAATCCTCAGACTTTTGTTAGAACGCCTTTATACTTGGGGAAGGGGCTGCGAGCTGGAAGACGCTCTGAACGTTATGCTGAAGACTATTTTCTTTGTTGTCGACATCCCCACAAGATGTTTACGATTAGTGGTGAGGGTAAGGCTAGGTTTTGGACACAGACAGATTCCTAAGTTGAACTTATTGACTCTGACATTACTTAGTTTTGGTTTGGTTTCCTGACCTTGCCCCCTATCTAACAGGAATAGCAAGAAATCTTTCCCTCGTCAAGAGACAACATAGACATTAATCACCAATAATTAAAAAACACCAGTACAGGTATGGGTAGAGAAAGGTAACATTAGATCATATCTCTATTTTGTTCTTTTGTTCTGGAGTTACTTCTTGTAGGAATTTCTCTATACTATTTCATCACCAATTGAGACGGGACCTATCCAACAACAGACCTGGCACTGGATCGTTAAAAGCATCGACCATCCACACGGGATATGGAAGCCCCTAGTAGCACTGGGCCCTACTAAGGCAACGTATTGTTCTGGCGTGTTCAATTAGACTCATTGGAACATCGTCATGGACTATTAGATAGGTGGCACGCCACCGGTCTTTCTAAGGAGAGCCCGCCCTGGCAGGGTCAGGGTGTGCTTCTGAACAGGGACAGTCTCTTATACGTTCTTTGATAGTGACTTTGTGAGTTATTCTTAGTATAGATATGTACTCAATTGCCCGTTCTTTGGTGATGAAATATGTTGACCTTAACGGGAGGAATGTTATGAAACTGTATTACACTGGTAGTGTTTTACTTTAGGTGTTTTTTATATCATTTTTAAATGTGCCACAAAATGTTTAAAAGGCTTCCAGAAATACGCAAAATATAGTATTTTACCCACCTGACCGTTAGTGTAATAATTAATTGGCCTTGTCAACTGCATGCCAATTCCTGACCCTCACAGCAAAGAGCACCATGCCCAGCAT
Source organism: Ambystoma mexicanum (assembly GCF_040938575.1). NCBI lineage: Eukaryota > Metazoa > Chordata > Amphibia > Caudata > Ambystomatidae > Ambystoma > Ambystoma mexicanum. The sequence goes on from NC_090936.1 coordinate 1,175,607,661, forward strand.
GTACTATCCTGTGGCATTGCCACACAATTTGAAAATCAATGCCGCAATATCTTGCGGGGGTCTGCAAAATGCTTCTCCACAAGGCTTGGGTGTCTACCATTCGTTGGGCCAGGGTTCTCAGCAGGCCTCCTACTCTGGCCCGTCCCATAGACCTTCACCGTCACCTCGGTCTTCTACATAGTAATTGGCTCTCTTGGCTTGGCCAACACAGGTTCTGGACGCCTGCTTCGCCTTTTCTAACAGGCTTCACTATAACGCTGCTCTCTCTCCGGAAGACAATCCTGGTGTCCCCCTCCAGGTCGGGAGGCTTGTGGCTCTTTTTATTCTGGTGCTGAGAGAGTGACTGGAGCAACGAGGGGTCTGATTCATCGGACTGGTTCCCAGTTACTTTCCTACTACGCGATTGGCTGTGTTTGTCTTTTTCCTTTAACAGGGGCAGAGGTTACAAGAATCCTGGCTACGATATTGGGATCTAATACAGTGCTGGAAATGGAAAGCATTTACTGCGGGAACCCTCTCTTCCTTGGAGGGGCGTGGCCCCAGGCCAGTTCAACAATACAGTCTCCCTTCATAGAACCCAATCCCAGCGATTTGCATAAAAGCAAAGCGTATTATGGGAACGTTAGAATACCCAATATTTAAAATTTTAAACATGTCTTATAGTGATGCAGCAAGAAACCCTTTTAAGAAAACAATGGAAGGTGGGCTCTACAGATTTGATTGGTCAAGGCGCATTAGCGGTAAAAGATTGGTCACGCGACTCACCCTAAGAAAGAAATGTACATTGCAGGACATAATTACCAGTTTGGCCAGCAGCAAAAAGCATGTGAAGCTTTGGCTGTTTCTGTATTCAGTTTCCTGTGCCGTGTCCGCTCGTTGAAACATGGATTGCTCCTGCATGTGATAACTTGGCTTCAGGACACATCTTGCTGGGTGTATCCTGTTCTAAAGCTGTGCTATCACACGCCCAAGCACCGTGCTTTCAGAAGACTTGGCAGCACTGTGGGTTGCATGTCTGTGTGATCGGTTTGCTTCTGCTCTGTGAGTGTTGTGGGCAAGGCCGTGGGTGGGGGGACAGGACAGGGCAGCGCTGCATCTTGTTCGAGCCCATTTTGAGGACTGGATCTGGAGGTGTTGACATGGAGGCCAGGTCACGTGCTGCTCTTGCTTCCCTGTGCTCTACTCCACTCCCTATCTATCCTCAGTGGGAAGGAGCATTCGTGGAATGTACTTTTGCTGTCTGACTTCCAGCTAACTGGCGACACAGGTTGGGCCCCGGCCCTAAAGAGATCGCCTTTCTTCATTCCTAATGAATTACATTTCCCTCTGACCAACATGTGGTCTACTTCTTTTCGTACACTTCGACGACTGGACAATACATCCCTGGAAGTACTGGGGGAGAGCACTAATGGACGCCCCTTGCACCGCCTCCAGGGGTCGCATCACAGAGCAGGCGGCTCTCTGGCTCCCTCTACTAGTGACAATGGAGACCTTATCAGAAAGTCTTTACATCACTCTGAGGTTTTTCTTGGGGCCACCTTCCTGGACAAACCCAAGCAGCATGTCCCCCGATGCTAATGTAGCAGAATGGGTCTTGCCCTCAGTCTGACCTTGTTTTTTCAAACAGACTCCATTTAAATCGCCCTCGCTGTGATATAATATAATATGATAGGTTATTTATAACGCGCTTCATACCCAGAGGTTTCTAAACGCGAACCCGGGGATCGAACCTGTGGTGGTCTGTGTCGTCTTCCTTCCAAGGCGATCACGTTGCTCCTGAGCTATTCCCCCCCCCCCCAGACAAAAGGCAGACCTGAAATAACCGTGAATAGGCCCATGCCCTGCCTCCATTTCTGACGTCACTACATGTGCGACCCGCTCGTCATACTTACGGAAGCATGTCAATGTAACGGGCGAGGATTGGGACTCATTGAACTATGGAAACTCTTTACCTATAGATTACATACGTCCTATACATAACTGTCTAAGGGTGCCTGTGCATTGTAGACTGGGCATGTGAACAGCCATCCTTATCCTGAAACCCTGTCCATCCTCTTCAAAAATCATTTCTGGAAAGTCTCTGACTCCAATGATGTGACAGATGTAGCAGCCATTTTATCCCCGCTTGCCAATCCTAGTCTGTCCAAATGAGTGCATATGGTTGATGGTTACAAACTCTTTAAAGTTTGGATGAGTGTTGAGAAAAATGAGTACAGTGGGCTTTATGAACCTAGCAATTCAAGTACATGGCTCTTTAATTACAGACATATGTGTTAAATATAAAGATCTGTGGGCATTCTTATGTCCCCAAAATCATCTTTGATTGTATGCACTGTTGCCTGAAACCCTCATTGGTGCTATTTGTTCCGTTCCCCTTTCGCACATGGGTATTTCGAAAGAGTACCTAGGAGAGTAGCAGAATGTCCATCTTTCAATGATAAACATCTATCAGAAAATAATTATTATGGTGGTTCTGTATTTTAATTATGTGCTTTGCTTGGTAAGGCAAGTGTAATTTGTTTATTAAGACTACAATATACACTAGAAGGGATCATTACAAATTCGCATTATACAATTTTCAAAATGTTCAGTTTACATTGTTAGTACAATTAAATCATGTTCATTGTTAATAACTTTTTTTGCTGAGTATAGATGCCATTTTGTCTCACAAAATGTCCTTTTTTGGAAAATGTTGTTCTCAGATTAAACCCAATGATCTGTTTTTTCTGAGAGAATTTAGGAAATGTTTTATTTTATGTGCTGGTAACTGGGCTGCAGTGTCGCACATTTTAAACAGTAAACACATAATCAAATCATAAAAAATGTAAAATATCAAACACAATTGTAGAACCGTCCCCCTGGTCTATTTGCCGCTGCCAGAACCCCAGCACCCCTCTGATAATCTATCCACATCCCCCTCACCTCTCCAATACCAACAAAGCCCCCTCAGTATGAGGACGACCTTCTTGCAGAACATATGCAAGGACAATGTTTGTCTCCAAAATATCAGGCCTCTCCCCACCTTGCGGGATGCCTCTGTCACTCGTATTCTACTGCTAGCCATTAAATAACACAGCACTCCTGTGCTTCCCATTAAGATATGTGTTTTTCTCCAGTCACGCTACAGACACTGGGCCCTGGGAGAGGTGACACTGAGGCAGGAACACTGGGGCTGGGGAAAATGGCCCGGGCACCGGGGCAACTACCTTTGGATCCAGAACTGATGAACAAGGGTTTAGAATGGACTTAAATCTGGGAATCCTCCAGAGTCAAGACATAACCCGTTAGACCTTAATATACCATGAGATCCGGAAGTGGGGCTGAGGAAACCCAGGGCCAGTGCTGGCGACCGGCTTCTGCCTGTAGTAGCGGGGGCTTTTTCTTCTATGTTCTCTGCAACTCTTTTTCTCAGGGTTTATTTCATGACAGAGAATCCAGACCCTCCTCATATCATACAATATAATAAAGGGCCAGATGTATGTTTGTCCGATGCACTCATGCGCAGTACAGACTGCCTGCTTTGCCTTTTGCCACCGCTAGAGGGAGCTGTTGCCTTAGGAAATCTATTAGGCCAGCTATATGTTTGTCCACTCCTCACGCACTGCCACCCGTGTACACGTGCTTTCACACTAGTAAGAAATAATTGTTCTCTTACAAACAAATGCATTCTGAGTAAAATGGCAGTGTATGTCGGGCGTAACCACCCAATTAACAGACTCTGAGTTGGCGATGCCGTAAGCAGTTTTAAAGCAGGCACGCCTTAGAGGTGGTGCTGGGCAGTCTCTGTGGCGATGCCCATGTGCCGGCTCTAGTGAGTCTCCCTGTGAACTCTGACATGGTAGATGCCGGGCCTCTTGACATCGAGAGACTGTATAGGCTTTGGGGGCGGGGTTCCGGAGCTGGTTCACATACCTCGGGAGCCTTTATTTTCCAGGGGTCAGAGCGGCCAGGGGAGGAGGCGGGTTGGACCCTTCGGGTGCCTTCGGGTGTAACACCCAAGTAACAAGCATTCATTTTTGTATCTGTATTTATTTAAGCAATAGGATGTAATTTCGAACAGAAAAATATTCAGTAGCCGGTGAGAGAGGCAGTCCTTGGGTGAATATGCATTTACATTATGTGGTGGATGAGGGCAATATGATATGATAGGTTATTTATAACGCGCTTAATACCCAGAAGTTTCTAAGTGCTGACCCGGGGATCGAACCTGTGTTGCTCCGTGTCGGATCGAACCTGTGTTGCTCCGTGTCGTCTTGCTTCCAAGGCAATCTAAACAGAATTGTGAATGTTAGCAGAGGCCACACCTAAATGGAACTTAAATGCTAGCATGTGCCACACTTAGACGTAATTCCTAACTTGGGCCTGTGTCGCATCTAGACAGAATTGTGAATGTTGACATATGCCACACCTAGATGGAACTTGAATGTTAGCGTGTGCCAGACTTAGAATTGAGAACATTAGCCTGCGCCGTATCTAAACAGAATTGTGAATGTTAGCATGTGCCAGACTTAGACGGAATTATGAAGATTACCAAGCACAACACATAAAAGGAAATGAGAATGTTAGCATGTCCCACACTTACATAGAATTGTGAACATTAGCCTGTGCAAGTATCTAGATAATATTGTGAAGATTAGTGACTGCCGTACTCAGACTGAATTATGTAGGTCAGCAAGTGCTACACTTAGATAGAACTGTGAATGCTTGCATGTTAAATGTCACATAACCCACTAATCACTATAAACTCAAACTCTCTGCATACGTAAAAAACTCACACAACCATCTCACGCACAACAAGCTGCACGCACTTCACCACACTGCAACAACACATAAATCGCACCAACAGCACACGCGGACTAACACCGATCCAATACTCACACCAAAGCTCAGCACCCGGTGTCTACCGAGTTGAAGCTGCCAACAGTACACCACTCCTCTCACTACCCTACTCCCTCTCCACCTTACTAACCCATCCCACCTTCTCATTTACAGATCCTCCAGAGTGCCTGGGGACCAATTCCGTTGGTGACGGTACGCTATATAAGTACGGTTAACATAACATGTTGCCCCTGAGCGATCCTCCCGAGATGATGAGGAAAAGATGAGGAAGGATCCCAGACCGGGAGACCGGGTCAATAACGAAGGGACAGATATAAATATCATAAATAATTAGGGCGTAGTGCTGTTAATCAATTTAGATCATTCAGTGTTCAGCCCGCAATGCACCGAAACAAATCCTGGGGCAGCCGCCTCAGCTCTTCATCCTAGGAGGCCGATCATTTGCGTCCCATTAAATTTGATTAGCAGCATCAGCTACTATTATAGCGCTTAGAAGCGGAAGGAATACAGCATGAAAACTACATCAACATGATATTATCATTATTGTTCTATGGCATCATCTCATCTGTCAGATAGTTCACTCTGCGCGTGCTGCCTCTGAAGAGTCTGCGGGGCCAGCATCTCCATGCAGGCTGCTGCTCGACATCAAACACCTGCGCGCGCAGTCTCAGGCTACCCCAGGGCTGGAAGGATCATGATTGGCAGAAGGGGCATCCTATCAAGCAGAGATGTTTTACTAATCCGCCTAGACGCAGGAGGTTGCCATGACGACGCTGGCCCATAGCACACATCAGACACTTCAACATTGCCAAAAACCTATAGCCTTGTCCCACACTATCACTAATCTGGGCGCATCGACGTGGACTTTACTGCAGATACTCTTGTTCTTGTTTAGGGAGGAAGCCATGTCCATTATTGAGACTCTATATGAATTTGCTTTTGCATTGCAATTTTTCAAAAATGCTGATTGATCTCTAAAACTGTTTTTGACTATTTTTCGTGTTCAAGGAGGCCTATTAACAAAGTTAAAAACACATCCTGTTGCAGGAGGAATTAGTGCCATCTTTTAGAGAGAGTGTTCTGGGTTGGGAGTGGGGGGTAAAATCTGCAGACTGGTCTACCAGAGACCACCCCTTTAAAGTAGTCCCACCATCTTTCTCCTGCTCTCCTGCGTCCCACATGACACTCCCCGCTGCTGTAGTTCCACTCTCTTTCTCCTACTCTCCTCCCAAGCCCGGGACCCTTTCCTCTGCTGTAGTTCTACTCTCTTTCGCCTACTCTCCTCCCACTCCCGGGACCCTTTCCTCTGCTGTAGTTCCACTCTCTTTTTCCTACTCTCCTCCCACTCCCAGGACCCTTTCCTCTAGAGGAGTCCTACTCTATTTCTCCTACTCTCCTCCTACTCCCAGGACCCTTTCCTCTGCTGTAGTCCTACTCTATTTCTCCTACTCTCCTCCCATTTCCTCTTTCTCCTACTTTCCTCCCACTGCGGGAGCCTTTCCTCTGGAGTAGTCCTACATATTTCTCCTACTCTCCTCCCACTCCCAGGACCCGTTCCTCTGGAGGAGTCCTACTCTATTTCTCCTACTCTCCTCCTACTCCCAGGACCCTTTCCTCTGCTGTAGTCCTACTCTATTTCTCCTACTCTCCTCCTACTCCCAGGACCCTTTCCTCTGCTGTAGTCCGACTCTATTTCTCCTACTCTCCCTACTCCCAGGACCCTTTACTCTGGTTTAAGTCCTACTCTATTTCTCCTATTCTCCTCCTACTCCCAGGACTCTTTCCTCTGCTGTAGTCCTACTCTATTTCTCCTACTCTCCCTACTCCCAGGACCCTTTCCTCTGGTGTAGTCATACTCTATTTCTCCTACTCTCCCTACTTCCGGGACCCTTTCCTCTGGAGTAGTCCCACTCTATTTCTCCTTCTCTCCTCCCACTCCCAGGGCCCGTTCCTCTGGAGTAGTCCTACTCTATTTCTCCTAATCTCCTCCCATTCCCTCATTCTTCTACTCTCCTCCCACTCCCGGGATTCTTTCCTCTGGAGTAGTCCTACTCTATTTCTCCTACTCTCCTCCCATTCTCTCTTTCTCCTACTCTCCTCCCACTCCTGGGACTCTTTCCTCTGGAGTAGTCTTTCTCTATTTCTCCTACTCTCCCTACTCCCAGGACCCTTTCCTCTGGAGGAGTCCTACTTTATTTCTCCTACTCTCCTCCCACTTCCAGGACCCTTTCCTCTGGAGTAGTTCTACTCTATTTCTCCTACTCTCCTCCTACTCCCAGGACCCTATCCTCTGCTGTAGTCCTACTCTATTTCTCCTACTCCCAGGACCCTTTCCTCTGCTGTAGTCCTACTCTATTTCTCCTACTTCCCCTACTTTCAGGACCCTTTCCTCTGGTGAAGTCCTACTCTATTTCTCCTACTCTCCCTACTCCCAGCACCCTTTCATCTGGTGTGGTCATACTCTATTTCTCCTACTCTCCCTACTCCCGGAACCCTTTCCTCTGGAATAGTCCCACTCTATTTCTCCTACTCTCCTCCCACTCCCAGTGCCGTTCCTCTGGAGTAGTCATACTCTAATTCTCCTACTCTCCTCCCATTCCCTATTTCTCATACTCTCCTCCCACTCCCGGGACTCTTTCCTCTGGAGTAGTCCTACTCTATTTCTCCTACTCTCCCTACTCGCAGGACCCTTTCCTCTGGTGAAGTCCTACTCTATTTCTCCTACTCTCCTCCTACTCCCAGGACCCTTTCCACTGCTGTAGTCCTACTCTATTTCTCCTACTCTCCTCCCATTCCCAGGACCCTTTCCACTGCTGTAGTTCCACTCTATTTCTCCTACTCTCCTCCCATTCCCAGGACCCTTTCCACTGCTGTAGTTCCACTCTATTTCTCCTACTCTCCTCCCATTCCCAGGGCCCTTTCCTCTGCTGTAGTCCTACTATATTTCTCCTACTCTCCACCAATGACCCTTTCCTCTGCTGTAGTCCTACTATATTTCTCCTACTCTCCTCCCATTCCCAGGACCCTTTCCTCTGCTGTAGTCCTACTATATTTCTCCTACTCTCTACCAATGACCCGTTCCTCTGCTGTAGTCCTACTATATTTCTCCTACTCTCCACCAATGACCCTTTCCACTGCTGTAGTTCCACTCTCTTTCTCCTACTGCCCTCCCACTCCTGGGACCCTTTCTTCTGGAGTAGTCCTACCTATTTCTTCTACTCTCTTCCCACTCCTGGGATTCTTTCCTCTGCTGTAGTCCTCCTCTATTTCTCCTACTCTCCTCCCATTCCTAGGACACTTTCCTCTGCTGTAGTCCTACTCTATTTCTATTTCTCCTACTCTCCTCCCACTCCTGGGACCCTTTCCTCTGGAGTAGTCCTACTCTATTTCTTCTACTCTCTTCCCACTCCTGGGACTCTTTCCTCTGCTGTAGTCCTACTATATTTGACCTACTCTCCACCAATGACCCTTTCCTCTGCTGTAGTTTTACTCTATTTTCCCTACTCTCCTCCCACTCCCGGGACCCTTTCCTCTGCTGTAGTCCTACTCTATTTCTCCTACTCTCCTCCCACACTCAGGACGCCTTCCTCTGGAGTAGTCCTACTCTATTTCTCCTACTCTCTTCCCACTCCTGGGACTCTTTCCTCTGCTGTAGTCCTACTATATTTGACCTACTCTCCACCAATGAACCTTTCCTCTGCTGTAGTCTTACTCTATTTCTCCTACTCTCCTCCCACTCCCGGGACCCTTTCCTCTGCTGTCATCCTACTCTATTTCTCCTACTCTCTTCCCACTCCCAGTGCCCGTTCCTCTGCTGTAGTCCTACTCTATTTATTCTTCTCTCTTTCCACTCCTGGGACTCTTTCCTCTGGTGTAGTTCTACTCTATTTCTCCCACTCTCCTCCCACTCCCGGGACGCGTTCCTCTGCTGTAGTCCTACTCTATTTCTCCTACTCTCCTCCCACTCCCGGGACCCTTTCCTCTGCCGTGTTCCTACTCTATTTCTCCTACTCTCCTCCCACTCCCGGGACCCTTTCCCCTGCTGTAGTCCTAGTCTATTTCTCCTACTCTCTTCCCACTCCCAGTGCCCGTTCCTCTGCTGTAGTCCTACTCTATTTATTCTTCTCTCTTTCCACTCCTGGGACTCTTTCCTCTGGTGTAGTTCTACTCTATTTCTCCCACTCTCCTCCCACTCCCGGGACGCGTTCCTCTGCTGTAGTCCTACTCTATTTCTCCTACTCTCCTCCCACTCCCGGGACCCTTTCCTCTGCCGTGTTCCTACTCTATTTCTCCTACTCTCCTCCCACTCCCGGGACCCTTTCCTCTGCCGTGTTCCTACTCTATTTCTCCTACTCTCCTCCCACTCCCGGGACCCTTTCCCCTGCTGTAGTCCTACTCAATTTCTCCTACTCTCCTCCCACTCCTGGGACCTTTTGCTCTGCTGTAGTCCTTCTCTATTTCCCTACTCTCCTCCCACTCCTGGGACCTTTTCCTCTGCTGTAGTCCTACTCTATTTCTCCTACTCTTCTCCCACTCACAGTATTCTTTCCTCTGGAGTAGTCCCACTCTATTTCTCATACTCTCCTCCCACTCCCAGGACCCTTTCCTCTGGTGTAGTCCTACTCTATTTCTCCTACTCTCCTCCTACTCCCAGGACCCTTTCCTCTGGTGTAGTCCTACTCTATTTCTACCTATTTCTCCTACTCTCCTCCCACTCCCAGGACCCTTTCCTCTGGAGTAGACCTACCTATTTCTCCTACTCTCCTCCCACTCCGAGGCCCTCCCTTCTGCTGTATTACTATCCCTTCTGTCCCCCTTCTATGATGAACTCCCCTCTATTGCAGTCCCCCCCCCTCTCTCCTACTCTCTCCCACTCCCAGGACCCTGCCCCCTGCTGTGGTCCTACCTACATTGCTGGGTCCTCCCTTCTGCTGTACTACTATCCCTACTGTCCCCCCTCTATGATGAACTCTCCTTTATTGTGCCCCCACCTCTCTCCTACTCTCACCCACTCCCAGGACTCTGCCCCCTGCTGTGGTCATACCCTCATTGCTGGGTCCTCCCTTCTGCTGTACTACTATCCCTACTGTCAGCCCCTCTATGATGAACTCCCCTCTATTGCAGCCCCCCTCTCTCCTACTCTCTCCCACTCCCAGGACCCTGCCCCCTGCTGTGATCTTACCCTCATTGCTGTACTCCCTTCTGCTGTATTACTATCCCTACTGCCCCCCCTCTATGATGAAAACTCCTCTATTGCAGTCCCCCCTCTCTCCTACTCTCGCCCACTCCCAGGTCCCTGCCCCCTGCTGTGGTCATACCCTCATTGCTGGGTCCTCCCTTCTGCTGTACTACCAACCTTACTGTCCCCCTCTATGATGAACTCCCCTCTATTTCAGCCCCCCTCTCTCCTACTCTCTCCCACTCCCAGGACCCTGCCCGCTGCTGCGATCTTACCCTCATTGCTGTACTCCCTTCTGCTGTACTACTATCCCTACTGTCCCCCCTCTATGATGAACTCTCCTCTATTGCAGTCCTCCCCTCTCTACTACTCTCGCCCACTCCCAGGATCCTGCCCCCTGCTGTGGTCTTACCCTCATTGCTGGGTCCTCCCTTCTGCTGTACTACTATCCCTTCTGTCCCCCCTCTATGATGAACTCCCCTCTATTGCAGTCCCCCCCTCTCTCCTACTCGCTCCCACGCCTAGGACCCTGCCCCTGCTATGGTCTTACCTACATTGCTGGGTCCTCCCTTCTGCTGTACTACTATCCCTACTGTCCCCCCTCTATATTTGCATGGCTGACCTTATTTATGATGCCGCAAACTTCAGTTGGTCCCAGTTCTATCTTGGAACTGGTTCTCGGGGGCTAATGGAGTATATCAGTTTCACTTGGTGTTTTAGAATTCCATTTGTCGAATGTCCAAGTACCCGAATGCCGCAACCGGACCTGGTGGACGCCATTTTCTATGTTATGTTAATATGCTTTTATACTGTGCCAAATTACCACCACAGAAGCTTCAGAATGTAACTGGGGCGCTTACATTTCCACCGGGGAGCAGCAGCCCAAAGAGAATGACTTTGTGCCTTGAAGACCCGAAATAGCAGCTAGGCCACTTCTCCTGCACACGTGATGCGGCAAACCTCCAGCTGAAGTCTAAATTCAAATAGCTGTTCTGCATTGCAGACACAAAATGGGCTATGCACAAGCAGGGGCCAGGAAACCCAGAGTCGGGAGGATAGCTCAGGGGCAACGCGCTTGTTTTGGAAGCAAGATGAGGCTGAGCAACACAAGTTTGAGCCTGGATCCGTGTGTAGAAATCTCTGGGTATTATTAAGTGTGTTAGAAATAACCCATTACAATTACATTTGCATCCAACAAAAACTGCCCATACTGATGCATGCTTGTGAAGGCGATGCAGCGGCGCGCTCATTATGCGCCAACACGCACCGGAATCAGTGTTGGCATTCCAGGCTATGCAAAGTAACCTCCCAGGGTGACTTCTGGAATGTAGTAGTCATCGGTGCTTTATTAATTTGTCAGGCCGCTCTTATATGGCTCTGGTGCAGACACAGGGTCACCTTTGACTGGTCTGTTATGTTACTTTTGGAGAGTTTGGGTCTCATTACAAGTTTGGCGGTGCAACAAAAAATGGCAGTAAAACTGAGCTAACTCTATTACAGCCCCATTATTGCACCACTGTACTATAGGCCAAATTGGTGGAATTACCGCCAATGGAATTACCGCCGGTGGTAATTCTGCCAAAATCTCCATAAATGGGGACTCCATAAATGGGGACTAGCACCGCCATAGCACCACTTGTGACCCGGCTTTAAATCCGTGGGACCCAGTGACAGTAATGGTAAATTCATTTGGCAGTACTCTGGCGATTGTACCACCGAGATACCGCCAAACCCGTAGGCCCTTTGTCCAGTGAACTATTTCTCTGCCGGAAAGCAGTAGTAACAAACGCTTTCCTCCATAAAGCACTTGCTACTGCAGTTTTTGCAATTTGGCATCAGTTTACTGGGGTTACTATCGGGCAACGCAACAGTACTCACTCGGTCAACCTCTGAAAGATGAAAGGCTGAGTCAGCCCTGCCAGGATTCAAGCCTAGGGATTGCAGGTAGAACACAGACCTCAGCAGCACGGCGTTTAACTCACTCTGCTATCGAACTGGCAGTATATGCCAGGGTATTTGCTCCCTTCTCACAAAGCCTCGAAAAATAAGATTGGCGGATTAGTATTAAAAGGCGAGGCGGCTTCACGTATGGCGGGTGGCAGGAAAATGTTACATTGGCTATTTGTGCGAAACGCATCGCGATGTGGGCCCTTGTTTTACATCAGGAGTCGCGTAGTTGACAACATGACTCATTCCAATCTGTAGGTGTTTATGCAGTCCTGTTTTTTTCTTTGCATTCTGGGACTTGTAGTTCGAGATTTATAATGGAAAAGGTGGAACTACAAGTCCCAGAATGCAAATAAAAAAACAGGTCTGGATAAGCACCTACAGATTGGAATGGGTCATGTTGGCAACTATGGAATTGGTGGATAAAGAGATGGGAGTGGCAGGTGGAAATCATCATAAAAAGATAAAAACATGCATGCATCATTAATACATTAGTGGCTTTCGTGCACCAGGTGCAGATAATAAGTATTATAGAAAATAATGTAAATACTGTATTTTGAGTTGAGGCTACTAGCACCACAGAGTAGCCAGAATGATTGCACACAGCTTGTGGATTTTGTTTGGCAATTACAAACCTATTTACTTCCCATGACCATCCTAATCCCTGTGGCCATTCCCACCCACTACCTGCCCCATCCCTGCCCAAAACACATCCTCCTGGGATCTCTTTGAGCTCGTTCTATCAAGCAGCATCATCAAACACTGGCTGTCAGTGCTATTTTTAAGCTGTCTGCTGAGAGTCAATGGCTTCATTGCAGCTGTAAATGGGCTACTGGTGTAATTAAAAGGGCTTCAACAAGTGTGCCTTCGGCTTCTTGATTTGGACAAGTTCCTTGCACTGAAGTTCTGTTAAAAAACAAACATTTGCCAAGCACTATCATTCGTCCAGGTCCAGCTGTTGCCACCTTGTGGCCAGGTACTACCACTGTGCTGTGCCCGGCAGCACAAAAGCCAAAGCTGTTGGATTTGCTACTGCTTGTTTATCTAGCATGTGATACACTGATTATGGCACTTGGTAGTGCTGCAAAAAACAAACAAAAAATACATGTGTTCTATTAACAAATTGAGTGGCTCTCAAAACCGTCTGCTGGGATTCCAACCCGTGACCGGTCTGTTGAACGCAGGACTCAACAGAGTGCACTTAACTCGCTTTAGAAATAGCTATATGGAAGTCAGTCTTTCTCAGTAATATTCATCCGCAAGGACTGACTGTTGTGAATATCACCCATATCACAGACTATGGTCTGCAGAGGGCACTCACCCCCAAACTAACCTCAGACCATTGAGGCTTTGGCGACCGGCGAGAGAAAATCTGTTGGGCTCCCATCTAGGACAACCTTGCGATGCTTCCTCTACCAAAACCAAGAGCATTTCCATTCATTCCTTCACATTTCCAACTTCCAATTGGAAATAGAAAAACACTTTTTTAATTGTAGTTATTTATTTACTTATTTACAGGAAGGAATAAGGCTCTTTTGATCACAATAGCGCGTACAATGGCTAAGCAATCAGGTTCGACGGGGAGCGCAAGCTACTTGCAATGGGGTGAGTTTGAGGGACATTCTGACCAGGTTGTGGAGGGCGGTGAACATTTGTTTTATTTTATTGGGCATTTGTAAGGCTCTTATACATCAAGAAAACTGTGTTTCAAAGCGCACACAGGGCATTGAAAGGGAACAGGGGAGACAGCAAAACAGTGGAACATGCAAAATACAGAAAAAGCAGCGCGACCAGGCCTGGTGAACATTTGCACTGTGCAAGTGCAGAGAGAACAGTCACCGGGGACAATACATAAGTGGACATACATATATTAAGGACAACAAACAATCAGACATTTTTAAGTGCAGGTGGGGGTATGGCCAGCTGTGCTCGGGATGTGACCATGCAGTCAGTAATTTGTAGTCAAAAGGAGGGTTGTCACAGGTTTTGGTGAGACCCAGGGCAAAAAAAATGGTGAGGCCCCTTGCTATTTTGTGCACGGCATCAGCGACACAAACAATATGAGACACCAGTACTCTCCCATTGAGCCTGTGTGGGGGCATAAATATGTTGAAGAGGTTTCTGGATGCTGCTGGGCTAAACTAAAATCCTGCTGTTGGTCAATTGCACGTCCAATCAAAACGATTGGTAGAGTAAATCTGGAGAATAAGCACATTGAAAATCTTGCAAAGACCCTGTCATGGTCGCCCAACATATGTCGCTTTCCACCAGTATCCAGGGTCATGAACCATGAGTCTACCAGGTGCACTCTAGTCACATGACCTTTGTTCAGATCATTGCTAATGTGAGCTGCAGTGTGACACTTCCATCACAATACGCCCTGCCAAAAGCCGTCATTATTCAACGTGTGTTGTGCCATTCTCTCGCGTGCTACATTTGAAAAGGTGCAACTGTAAAGTAATGTTTGTCTATACAGGCCAAGCAGACTGGATGCTACAGAACCAGGGCTTCTTATTCAGAGTCAATTTGGTTGATGCATGTTTGAGGCCTATCATTTTGTGCAAATATATTTCACGTTTTGATATCACTGTGGCCTAAATGCTTCTGTATCCAGGTATACAAGTTGTTATATCATATTTCTATGTATAGTGCTTCATGTTTGACTCCTGATGCTTCTAAGCACTGTAAAAATAGGTGTTAATACGACCAAGTGTAATAGTACTTACTTTATCAACTTCAGAAGGATGAAGGTCTGATGAGCCCTGCTGAAATATGAACCTGGAAAGTGCAGGCCGGCATCTGTCAGAGTAAGCTTTTACATTGCTCTAGCTGTCGTAGTGTGTGACACAGGTTTGCTGTTTAATCAACTGTGCAGCCAGTTAAAAAGATACATCTATTCGGATACGTACCCACTAGCATCTGCTGTCCTTTTAAGTGCTTAAAAAATATATATATATATATATATATATATATATATTCACTAACAAAAAACGTTGTTAAAGGGACGTTATGGTTAAGTTGCACTAGCAAAAACCTATGAAATTCAATGGTAAAACGTTGTTACAGAGATGTTATGGTTAAAGGTAAAACTGAAAACCCCCTGAAATTCACCAGTTATAGTAAACTAATCAAGTATAACTCACACCACCAGTGTGCACTGCAAGGACTCACACCCATGACATCACAGATGCCATCACAAATCTCATTCATGACATTCTTGATGACATCACATGTGTGACTCCCTCTTTTTTGCTCACTTACATAAGTAGGCCTGGTGCTTTTCTTCACGAAAAGTCAGGAACTAACATTTCAAAAGGTTCCATCTTTGTGTACGGCACCCTTCTCAAATGTTCTTACACTACTTTCCTCAAGGTACACTCACATCATATTATCATACATGCATACATACATACATACATACATACATATAGGGGAAGAAGAAAGCGTAACACAGCAATAATTTCTGTGCATGAACATAATCAGTTATGTTATGAACAGTTTCTGGAAATACTGCACTACAGTGTAGTAAGCACACTGAAGTTTGTGTACGCATTGCATAGGTGCTGCAGTAAACAATAGTAGAGAAGCATAATGTTTCATTTGTTACACTGCAATGATGTACTATATATTGCTATATGTAAACCAAACACATTTTCTTTTCTGTGAGAGAACATATTGGAAAGGAAAGCAAGGCAGCACAAGCGGCAACCCTTCCACAACAGCATGCAGGCATAGCAAACGAAAGAAACTCTGTGCAAAGCAGAAAGGACAGGCTGTAAGCCAAAGTGGAAAAATTAGTGAACAATTGTGCCAGCTGAAAGGTTGCGTACAAGGGTATATTAATGACAAAAGGAAAGAGCACTAGCAGACCTGCACGTGTACCCCTTCCCCATGTGAAAGGGCACCATCCCCTCAAAATCTGTGTGAAGGGAGACGTTAAGGTGACATCTCAATGTCTTCCTCCCCTCAGAATTTGAGAAAATCCCCAATTCCCCACAATAAGTACACACATATGATACCCCTTCCCTTTCCTAATGGTATGTATGAATGTGTCCAAGTAAACATTAATATGTGAACAGTACTTCAGTGTATATGTGATATTGTTTTTCTGTAGAAATGCCGGTCTCACTCAGCGGCTCAGAGTCGTCGTTGGAATGACCGCAATGAAGGAAACAGTAGGTGTTCTACGGACATCGCAGCTGCCCGGAGTATCCACAATGACAATGGAGGCATCTGTATGACGCCAGCATGCTCCGCATGTCGGCATGTTGTCCTTCACCTACGATTACATGTGGGAAGGGACATTTGGTCGTTGTGCAAGTACACGCATGTGTATTTGTTCCTCGATGTCCTGGTAACACTGCCACTGTGCAGCATATGCAAACAAACGTTAACCACGGCCTACAGGTACCAATACAGATAAACATCCCACCTGCTATACCCTATAAACAGCCAGCGTGTCACAAAATGCTCTGCACACGTATGGCACCCTATTATTCTGTACAGAAGTGGCAATGCACATGCACACAACGTAATCCACCCAAAACACGTCCTGCGGACAGCAGTTCGAAACGAGAGCAGTGGCGACCTCACCATGCAACCGCACACACACTGTGTGTGGGGCCTTATTTCGGTGACACGATCCGGACCCATGTACAGCAGCAAATTACAGTGTTGAGAAACATAGGAAGTGTTTTTAGGAAAGTACACGCTTATAAACACACCACAATGTGCCATTGTACATGTATGTAGGTTTTGGAACACTGTAGGCCTGTTTTCCGGTTGCAAGTTCTCCACAGCAGCCCTACAAAAGGCCACACCCCAGAGGTGCTCCGCAATCTGTTTGCACCTTTTCAGAACAGAGTAGCAGGGCACATAGGTTTGGCGTGTAAGTGATGTTGGACCAAATGGCCTGTGCTACATTGTGTTTGCAAGTAATTGCAACCATGTCAGTCTGGCTCAGTGCACACAGTAATGTAGAAAAGTATGTACGGCCCTTCCTGTGACCCACACCCGCAGGTGTGATACTCCCCACTGTCCAATGTCATGGGTAGCATGTATAAAACAGCTGTTTGTGCACATGCATTTCCCCGAAGGACGGTGAGGGCGCTGCCCCAATAAAGCACAAACATTCCTTCTTCCCTTTCTATTGTCTTGTTTTCAGCATGCCGTCATTGTGTACTGTTAAAAAGTTCAACACGCATCCACCGATAACATTGAAGAGGTCCCCATGTAAACATTTCTGTTCTGTACAACAGTCCTCTGCGTACACACCATGCCCAGAAACGGTATTGCTCAATCCCTCTGCCTCCACAGTCCCATTTCCATTACCGCCATCCTGAAAATCCCCGGATGTGACTTTCGTGCTGTGTGCGGGTGTAGGGAAATGACTTGCAACTAAGGTAGGGGGAGTTCATTGTAAAGGGCAGCTCTGAAAGCTTTTTTTGGGTTTTTTTTGCAGATGCTTGTAGAGAAACATCTTTTTTCGGTTTTTATTTCATTTTGTTTTTTTTTGTGCTCACATTATTACAATAAACTCTTCAGTGCATCCCGTAGAAGAACAAAGAAAACTGCATTATCAATGGACGACAACAAAATGCCATTTTCTTGGAACAACTCTGCATTTCCACAACTAATGGGGTCATTGTTGCAGAAGAACATCCCACGAGCGGACAAAAAAGTATACATGCTTCTGTTGATGAGACCCCTTCCAACCTCTAGCTGGCGACAGCAATCATTGCAATAGGTGCTTGGTAATCTTAGTGGTATACATGAGAAAAGCACCTTGGCAGTGGGAAAAATATGATGCACTACTTTCATCACCTTCTTCAATTGACGGTAAAGAGTGGAACAAGGCATGGAACTCAAATGCAACGCTCCATAATGCATGACCACACAATGCATAGTAACTAAAGTGGCCACTTGTCGACATACTCCAAGCACAGCGCCGAAGGTGCACATATTGCCACAGCACCACAAATCTTCCACTCCCTCCAAATCAAAATTGCCATGAAAGCCTTTTTTGATGGCATACTGGAACAGATCTTCCACAAAGGGATCACCGACTATCAAGACAGTGCGTCTCTCCACCTTTGCCTGCTACCGTCAGTACACAGAGTAATGGGAAAATGTATTGCCGCCCTTTCCTGGGACACACATCCTGACCACCTGATTGGACAATGACCACAGTCCCATTTCCATTGGCCGGCATGGTGAGAAGCGCAGATTGTGGCATTTGCGTTTTCCCAAGTACAGTGAGGGCCGCGCCCCAGTAAAGCAGGAGGAGTCCTTCTTCCTATTGGCACACTTTTCTGTGATGCACACCTTAAGCACTTGATTGGACAATCCCTACAGTCCCATCTCCATAGGCCAGCATGGTGAGAAGTGCAGAATGGCAATGCGTGCTTCCCCGAATACCGCGGGGGATGGGGCCCAGTGAAGCAGGAGTCCGTCTTCCTATTGCTGCACACCCTAATCACCTGATTGGACAATACCCACAGTCCCATTTCCATGGCAGCCATCCTCAAAATCCCTGGATGTGGCTTTCGTGCTGTGTGTGTGCGTGTGGGAATAACTTGCAACCAGGATAGGGGGAATTCGTGGTAAGGGGTGGCTCTTAATAGAGCCTTTTTTTTAAAACAAATTGTTTTAGATGCTTGTACAGAAATACCTTTTTTAGGTTTTTATTTGCTTTTCTGTTTTCTTGTGCTCACATTATTACAGTAAACTCTTCACTGCATCCTGTAGACGGGCAAACAAAAGTGCATTGCCAATGGATGACAACAAAATGCAATTTTCTTGGAAAAACTCTGCATTTCCACAACTAATTAGGTCATTGTTGCAGAAGAACATTCCACGAGTGGGCAAAAAAGTGTACATGCTTCTGTTGATGAGACACTTTCCTGCGTCTGGCTCGGACCTACATCCATGAGCAGTGGCACATGCTCTTTGTGGTATTGTGGATGAGAAAAGCACCTTGGCAGTGGGAAAAAGCGTCTTCATGACATCCAGCAATCTCCTCAGTCAACGGAACAAATCTAATCAATACACGTAATCCATATGCATGCCGCCGTAATGGATGATGATAACATCGGCTCTAGCAAAAGTGGCCGGGTCTTCGCAAAGTGCATGCATATCGCCAAAACAGCACTCATACACAGCATTCCACAATGTGTCCATTCCTTCCAAACCAAAATTGCAGTCAAAGTGTCTTTCCAGGGCATAGTTGTGCAGATCTATGACAAAGGGATCACCTACAGTCAACACAATGGCCCTCATTACGACCCTGGCGGAAATCGAAAAACGATGGCGGAAATGCAATACCGCCATCGAATAGCGCTCGGTGCGACTATGACCCGTCACCGCAAAGTACGAAGCCATTAGCGACACCGTAGTGAACGCCAACGCTAACTGCACCAAGCACGCGCGCGCGCGCCATGCCAAACCGCAAACACCACCATGGTGCAACGGTACGCCAATTCCGACCCTAGCGGACATGTACCTAACGCCATCAGGCATGGCGGAATGTACCATTCCGCCATGGCGAGAAGTACGGCATCGCGAATCAACCGTAAACGGCCCCACTGAGTGCCTGTACACCGCTCCCTGCCCACAAAGTACAACTCCCCGTAGGTGCAATGAAGCCACAATGCAACCATTGAAATGTACAAGTCACCCATGCATGCCAACGAACAAAAGAAACACAAGAGGGGCCAATGGGAGCTGCAGGGCACAGATGGCACGAATACAGAAGCCATCCCAATGGACATGACCACAGTCCCCCACCAAGAAACGCACGCAAACACAGGCACCTGTGACCAGCAATATTCCGAAAACCACATCATTCAACCAGTCCACCTGGCTGACCGGCATCTGTTACACAAAACCCAATCCCCCGCCCCTGAGCATGACAACATTCAAACTGGCATATTGGCAGCCCCCATCCCTGACCTCACTGGGCTTCGTAGGCAAACGCGCACAGCACAGTACCACGCAACTAAACCCCGAAGCTGGAACCCAATGCAGATCTCCTCACAATACATCGCCCCCCAAATAGGCATATGCCACATCACTTGCAAAGAAAAACGCTACACGGGCCAAATCAGAATCGAAATTTTATGCACATCAAAATCACCAAGCACATACAGCCATCAGGCCATGAACTCCAAAACACTAATCACCATTGTGGGCTGCTTCCGCAAGAAATGACCAGCCACTACCTGTGTGTCGCCCTGTTCCCCCATGGTACACAGAGCCACATTCACGTACGAAAAGGCAACATGGAAGCGCACAGAACCGCAGGGCCGTCCCAATGGGGAGGCACTAGTCCAGCTGAAAGGCCGAAATGTTGCTCCGAGCCACCAGTACTGCGTAAGGGCATGTGGCCCATTGGCGATCGTCCCATAAGATCGTAATGCTGCTCCACTGATTAACACGAAGCAGCAGGTGTCGGGAGTAAAAGCCATCTGCAGGAGTGGCATACAGATGGCAGTGGCAAAAGGGGAGGAGATACCTGTCAACCAAAAGAAAAGAAAAAGAACAGAATGGCCATCAGAACTACATACCAACAACTCACTTCAATGATCACACGAAATCCACAGCCATATGCATGCTAGCCCACTCCAAAGGAACATCACCACCCCAAAACCACTTGCGACTCATAACCATCTATATCGAGGTGCAAACACCATCACAAACGAGTGTCTGAGGGCGCCTCGAGACAGGGAGGGCTCAACAAGGCCAGATGGACGATGGTCCCACTATGGCAGCCCTGCATCACATAGCGTAGGGGAGGCGGATAGATCCCAAGAAGCCCTGTACATGGCAAACTCTGTATCAAATCACCTGCCCATGCATCCATCCATCATTCCCTCATCCCGGGATCAAAATGCCTGAATAATTACTCACATAACATTAGAAACATCCATTGAGTCTGTGCGTTATGCAGCCTGCTAAATCCACAGTGCCCCAGCCCGTAATTCCAGTGTTGTGAAGTAACATGTATTTGGGAACGGACGGCCTCATCGCCCACGTAGCTATTGCGCATCCCAAACTATTCATATCAATCATTGCTCCCTCGCCATGGGCCCTGTCTCAAGGACATAGAACAATAGAACGTTACATTTGCAGTCAGACCTGTGGGCATCTCCTCGCCGCTAGCTGGAAACCGAAAGCGCCGCCCTTCGAATTCCTCATTTGCAACATCACGTCGAAAAGGCATCTGTGGCCGTTTGAAATCACTAATTATTCCATCGAGTGCGGCTGTGTGTGAAAATGGCAACTGCCTTCACCCACGAATGGGACGCCCCGCCCGTCGTTGCAACTCGGTACAGTGATGCATGAGGGCCCACCGTTACTCGAGTACTACGTCCCACTGACCCCTCACAAGTCTGTTCGCGACTGCACAGATAGTATGTGAAACAATGGGACCACAGCAGAATGAACATATCAACCAATCTTACACGGCCATCGGGTACAAATACATGATTGCAATAGCAAGATACAATTCCCCGAATTGCAGCGTTGTGCGCGGGACGTGCTCGGCCAAAGGGGAGAGCAGTTTGCACAGGTGGAATCAATCACCACAGGTGGAGGCCATACAGCCTGAAAACACATAAATTGCACAGCCAGTCTCCTCCCACAACCACACCGAAATGCTACCGGCAGGACTCGCGATGTTGGCCCTGGGGGACCTGATAGCACTGCAAGTGCTCCGACTCCAAGAAGTAGACGAACACCAACTACAACCAGCCGCACGGAGGAGACGCAGGAGGAGGAGGAGGCCAAGGCAGGGCCAGCAAGGCCCACCAGCACAGCCACTACCACCACGCAGGCAGCCCGCAATTCAACGCCTCCGAGCACATCCGTTCAACCTCACTGATGAGCAGATCCACACCCTCTACCGTCTGGACCGGGACACCATAGCCGCCATTGTGGACATGACACAGGCTGACCTTGTCAGCATGATAGATAGCCCAACCGCCATCCCACCCCTACTGAAGGTGGTGTCTGTACTCCACTTCCTGGCCACAGGCACCTACCAGCACACAGTCGGACAGTTGCATGGCATTTCTCAGCCACTGTTCTCACGGACACTATTGCAAGTGCTCGATGCCCTCCTGCAGCACGCAGACGACTACATCTCTCTACCACGCTCGGAGCAGGAAATAACCAACACAAAAGTGGGATTCCATGCACTTGCCGGCATACCGGGTTGCATTGGTGCCATCGACTGCACCCATGTTGAATTGGTCGTCCCACATGCCATGGAGGCCCAGTACCGCAACCGAAAACAATTTCATTCCCTGAATGTACAGATGGTGTGTGACTCCAACAGGATCATTACACATTGTTGTGCCCGATTCCCTGGATCAACCCATGATTCTATGGTCTTGAGGAACTCTACAATACCACGCTACATGGAGCGACACGCAGGGAACAGATCCTGGCTACTCGGTGAGTCTCATTACATGCATGATGATGTGGGGTATGTGAATTGTCAATGACCTGCCAGGAAGGGGGGGGGGGGTGTGCGTACGTATCAATGGCATTCCACATCATACGTTTCTCGTCCACATACAGGTGATGCTGGATATCCACTGAAGAGATGGCTCCTCACACCAGTCCGGAACCCACGGGACCAGCATGAGGAGGACTACAACCATGCCCACTCACGTACCCGTGTAGTCATTGAACAGGCATTCGGCCTACTGAAGGGTCGTTTCCGCTGCCTCAGCAGGTCTGGCGGGGCACTCCTGTACCGCCATGAGAAGGTTGCAAAGATGGTGATGGCATGTGTCATGCTCCACAACATGTGCGTACGTAGAAATGTGCCCATGCCCCCTGACGCAGAACTGCAAGCACCTGATGATGGTCATGATGAGGGTGGGGATGTGGCAGCACCTCATGGAGTCTGCGAGGCACCGGAGGCCCGTGACATTCGTCAGCATCTCATTGATGTATGCTTCTAGCACTCACGCCTGGTGGCTGATACATGGACACGGGACTCGTGGCACTGCGTGTGTCTGGGACATGCACAATATGGACTGTACGCCTATGATGGCCTAGTACACAAAGATCAATGTCCACACTTCTCATTGGTTGATCGTGCACTTTTTATGGCATATGTGATATCATGTTGAACACCCTATCGACCCGCCACCCAAGTGAGCCCAACACACCCCCTCCACCCTCCTACCTCCCCCCCGAACACCAGTGTCCAAAGATGCTCATTGTCAGTGGGCTGTCGCTATTGCATGCCCCCTCTGCGGGTATCAGGGGCACCCCTGCCTGTGGAGCGCAGGTTCCTTCCAGATCTACGTTGGGGGCTGCCCTGGACGGAACTTGCAACGGATGATGTGTCTGCCTGCTCACGTCCATGCATGTCCCTAAGGGTTTGCGAGAGCTCAGTGAGCACACGGCGCACTGCGGCAAGTTCGGCACATACGTCTTTGGACGTCGCATGCAGTTCCCCCCTCAGGCTCTCGGTGCTACTCTCCATTTGGACTCTCAGGCTCTCGGTGCTACTCTCAATTTGTGCCCTTAGCGTCTCTGTACCTCTCTCCATTTCTGCCCTAAGTGTCTCTGTTGATGTTTCTATGTCTGCCTTGGTGCCCCCACATTCATCGGCATGGCCCTTGAGGAGTGTGGCCATTTGCTGCTGTTGGTCGATTAACTTGTCGAGGGACTGTTGCCTCTGCTGGGCCATGGCCATTTGCGGTGGTGTCACAGAGGGGCTGTTGTCCTCATGTTGCCTTGCCACAGGGCTTGTGGGGGATGGCCAGTCGTCGTCTTGTGGCTGCACCTGCGTGGTATCCTCATGTTGTACGGGATGGGACAGACAGGGGGATTGGGACAGGTCATGGATGGATCTGACCTCGACATCCCCGTCTTCTGTGTCCGAGCATGCTGCCATCAATGGGGTGTCACCTATGGTGCTGCTGCCACCAGAGGCAGTGCCTTCTGTGGCATCCATTGGGGGGACCTGTGGTGGTGGTGTTGTGGCCATGCTGGCTGCTGGGGTGCCTGTTGATGTTCCCTCCTCTGTGCTGCCACCTGATTTGTGCTGCTGCCGTGTCTTGATGCGTGCAGCTGAGGTGGAGGGTCTCTGGCCGTTGGTCTTGGCCCTCTTTGCAGGTGTGCTGGTAGGGGTGTCCTGTAGCTCGTCGTTTGGATCGGACCCTGTGGTGGAGTAAAGGAGGGCGAGGGTTATTGATGGGTCAGTGGGAATTGGAATGGCATTGTATCACATGCATTGGGGTGGTACCTGAGGGTGATTTGGGTCGGGGTCTTGGAGGTGCTTTGATTTGTGTGTGGAGTGAGGGTGCAGTTGTTTGGCAGCCTGCAGTTAGGGTGTGCCTGCTGCACGTGTAGTGCGTGTATTAGGGGTTTTTAATTATTTATGTATTTATTGTGGGTTTTGACGTGCGCTTTCAGGCCGATGTGTGTGGACGTTCTCCTGGACATGTGTTTCTGTTGCACTATGTGGACGCATGGTACTTCACATGGTTGGACTTTGTGGATTTGGCATTGTTTTATCTGGCCCACCTACCTGAATCTTCGGATGTCTGCACTCCTTTCTCCATCCCTCCGACTCCCTCTATGCTCTCCATTCCGATGGTGGAGGCACAGATTTCTTCCCAGGGGGTCAACTTGATGGGTGATTCAGGACCTCCCCCGGTGGCTGTGGCAATGTTGCGGTTGGCAGAGAGTATGCTGCGGACGCGTATCCGCAGGTCGTCCCATCGCTTGCGGCATTGCTGTGGGGTGCGGGGTGCGGTCCCCACCGCACTTACCCGCTGTGCCACCAGAGCCCATATGGCCTTCTTGTTTGCAAGTGCCGTCCTGGTCATTTGCGTGGAGAAGACGACGGCAGCATTCTCCTGGAGGGTCTCTGTTAGCACGGTGAGTTCCTCACGGGAGAAGTGGACCTGCCGCTTGCGGTCGCACGCTTTCTTCGCTACTTTTCCCATTTTTCTTGGTTTCGCTAGGGTGGTTGACGGGTTGGGGTGTGTTTCAGGGTAGTGATTTTAGTGGTTGTGTGGTTTTGGTGTTTTTATAGGTGTACGCCGGGATGTTTCCCGTTCCGGGCCCATGTTTTAACTTCCGTTTCCGTATATTTCCGGGCACCGTACTTTCCGGTAGGCGCACACTGCGGTGACCGCTAAGAGGGGTGGCGGTATTGCACCTAGGGCGCCGTACGGCGGCGGTGTGGGCCGTTTTGGGGTCATTTCCGCCATCGCGGACTTTGCACTTCCGCCGTGGCGTGGTGCTCGTGCCCGATGGGTCGGAATGGGCCGCACTTTGCTCCTTCGTACAATGGCGGAAACGCTATTTACGCTGTGGCGCTCCGGTCAGTCGCTTTCCGCAAGGGTCGTAATGAGGGCCAATGTGTTTCGCCACGTCAGCCACCCTCAGTTTGCAGAGTATAATGTACAACAGTTTGCCCACCCCTTCCTATGAACCACACCCACAATACCTGATTGGATAATCCCCACAGTGCCATGTCATTTGGGAAACATGGTGAGAAGGGCAGATTGTGGCACGTGCTATTCCCAAAGTACCACGAGGGCCGCACCCCTGTAAAGCTGGAGCAGTCCTTCTTCCCTTTGCACTATCTTCTCTGGAGCACTACCTCATTGGGTTATGCGTAAATAGGCACACACGCATCCACCAATTGCATCCTAGGCGCCATCATCCAACACTGTCACTTCTGTACAACACTTCAAATGTACCGTTGCACATTGACAGTACAAGTGTTGTTGCATTGCAAAGCACGTCCACTGCAAACTTCAGTAAAAGTATGCATGGTTTCTGCATCCACATAAATCCATATGCCCTCCCAGGATGTGGCATGTGTAATCCTGAGAGTAGCGCGGAATCCACTACCTTTTCCTGATGGTGGGGGTGAAGGGGGAAGCAAAATCAAGCAGGGTAGGGGATTGGGTCTTCCATCATAGATGTAGAAAGGGTTTTTTTTGTGTTACGTGCGTGCAAGCAACTTTTTCTGTTTTTTCTATTTATAAGCGTTTCTGTTTGCCTCTCCTCACATTTTCACCACATTATGCTCCATGCTTCTTGCAGTGTGTAAAAGAAAATGGCATTGCCAATGGCGCTCAAATAAATGGCATTTCTATGAAACCGCTGCATATTTTGCAACCTCATGATCTCATAGTCGGTGGAGCAAATGCCAGCAGTCTGCATAAATTCACACCTGCTTCTGTTTATAACACACCTTCTGACCTCTGGCTGGGGACAAATTACACCGGCATGGGCCCATACTCCTCTTGGTGTTATGCATGAGAAAACGACCTTGGCAGTAGGAAAACTCTGCATTACTGCGTTCAGCAACCTCTTCAGGTGACGGATTAAACGTCCACACGACATGTAACCCAAATGTAGACTTCCATAGTGCACCAGGACAAAATCAATGTTTGTGACAGAGGCTACATATCTACAAAGGCGAACCATTCCACCAAAACTGCAATCATACTGACAGCCCCAGAAAGCGTCCACTCCTTCCAACCCGAAATTACCAGCAATGCCTCTTTGCACACAACACCTGTGCAGATTGCACACAAAGGTATCACCGACGATAAGCACTGTGCGTCTCTCCATCTCGACCAACCTCACAACACAGTATTGGGAAAAATGGTACTGCCCCTGCCTGTGCACCACACCCTAAACAACTAATTGCCTATTTCCCACAATTCCATTTCCATGGGCACCATGCTCAGAAGTGCAGGATGTGGCACGTGCGCTTTCCCAGCTACAGCGAGGGCCACACCCTAATGAAGCACTCACAATACTTCTTCCATTTGTACAGGCATTTTTGCAACACTCCCTTTTTGGCTGCTGTAAAACTTTTAAACACGCATGCACCAATCACATACAAAACCTCTGCATCGCACACTATCATTTCTAAATGCCACTCCATATTTACCGTTAAACACTCTCTGTGCACGTTCCGTTCACTTCCAAAGCCCCTCCACCAGAAACTTCTGCTAAAGGATGCACTATTTCTGCATCCACAAAGATCCTGAAAGGCAGCCAGCACAACTTTGGCCATGCACACAACAATGCAGCCCTTGCCCGCACCCAGCACAACACTATGGATCCATGCATGCGACATGTGGCAAGCAAACATTATGCATAAAAGTAACATATGTAGCGGCACTTCTACCCAACTCCCCCACACCATAAAACATCCATCAATGAAAATGTGTCACAATTAGCAGAATCCACAAACATACCACCGCCTCCACCACCTCTGCCCCTACCCATTCACAAAGTATTGTGTCACTGCCAACCTAACCACAACATTTCCACAACATTGGGCCTACTTCACCAAATCTGCACACATAAGCTTCACTTCACCCATACCCTCTTCCCTACTCACAGTATAGAAACGCTGCACCCTGTGGCCACACTGCACAACTTCTCACTGCACCCTCTCCTGCCGTACACCAATTAGTGTAGCATGTTCGAACTATCACCACAACCATGGAATGCATAATGCATGCTTTTCAACTCACTTGCGCTGCTGTAGCATGTCTACAATGTGCTCCACACCCATTGTGCAAAGATCACCACCATGTGCCTGATGCACTGTCAAACCCGCATTGCTGCAGTGGGTGTGCTCCTTGCACACTTTCACAGCACCCTAATGCAACCATTCATGTCAGCATGTCACCAACTACCACAATGCACATATGCACCACTGGCAGCAGCACTCCTACCCAACCTCTGCATTGCAATGGAGCTGTACAGCGTGAAATGCAACAGTTACCATAATCTGCAAACATAACACTGTCTCTGGCACCCCTATACACTTTCATTCACATACTATGCTCTTACCGCCAACTTCCATTCACAAAGAATTGTGTCACTGCCAACCTTACCACAAAATGTTTGCAACATTGCCCCTACTCCAACAAATCTGCACACACCACACTGTGCAAGCACAACCCTCTACTGGATGCAGAGTCAGACATGCGTTGCTACAGTGGGTGTGCTGAAGCCCTAGGCTCTTGAGTGCATGGCCTATGGCCTTCGGCCATCCACCCAATAGTCTAATCCTTCAACAGACCCACCGCAACTTCACGCACCCATGCTTGCCACCATGGGCCCAACCACCTCTATCCATCCGCAGACCACAGCCACCCGCACTCCCACCCAACCCATGTCATGTGCAATTCACTCCCCTTCTGAAATTCATCTGCCACCACTCATCACGGAAAGAGGTCACCGCAAACAGGTTGTGGCAGAAGCTATCGGGCCGTTACAACAGCTGCCTCCAATCACCACGCAAAGTTGTCGACCAGTCTAGGCACTCGCAAATTGCCACAATACGCACGAATACTGCAGGCACTCCTCCGTCTTCTTCCACCTATTTACATATATCACATGAACCACTTCTCACTCCCCCACCTTTTTCCTCCCTTCTTGCCGCCAACACATGGCGTACAGTACATTTTCCATACCCTTCCGCCGGCACACTGTCCTCCGATACACCATGGCGGTGTTTGCCAAAAAATGTTGACGCACAGCACGCTTCCCTCCAGCCAAACACTGGCTGCACCCAAAGTTCTCCGACAGCACACCGTACCGCAAGCCAATGACACTTCTGTCCGCGGAGCGAACAGGGAAATGGGTCAGCGGAGCGGACCCAGATATCACACATTTTTTGACACGTACATTTCAGTTCTTTGCAACAAAAGTACTGGTCGGATTCGCACCAAACACACAAAAGCATGCTTTCTGACCCAAGCCCCCACTCCTGCCGCAAATTTGGTGAAAATCCGTCCAGCCGTTCGGCCTGTGGCCGTGCGTAATTTTTTTCCCCATTCAGCCTATGGGGGAAAACATTTTGGAGAGCCCCCCTGTAACTTTTCCCTCCCTGCACGAAACCGCACCAAAGGTGGCGGAAAAATTCAGAGCCGGCCATATACTATTTTTGCAAAGTTTGGGGAGAATTCATCCAGGGGGAGCGAAGTTATAAGCCGCCCAAAATGTGCTCTTCCTATGGGTTTAGCAACTTAACCATAACTACACGGCCGCTTCTGCGGGCCATGTAATATATATGTATTTGTATATAACTACTATTATCACATTTAGTAGCGGCCCATGGAATATTCCTCCGGCTTCTAAGCACTGTAATAGGCGTTATATCAATAAGAAATTGGCCCAGAGCCAATGCATGATCACATCTATGAATGACCTGCAAGTCACAGGGTTAAATCCTCGCAAGGTCCACTCAATCGTTTCTTCTTTATTACATTTTGTAGGAGTGCTTCATGTGAAATGCTTTGGCAAAAGTGCTGTCATGGATTATTATAAATGCCCGGATGTTACCATCAATGAATGCAAGCAAAGGCTCAGAATAGGGTGACATCCTTTAATTAGTGTTGCTTTAAGTGTGACTTCGGTGACTCTTACTCAACTTCATACTCCCCTGCATAACAACCATAACCAGGTGTGTCGTTGCCTCCGCGAGACATGTGCTTCTCTTACTGTATACTGGCCTGTCTGAGGCTGAACGTAGCTGGGATTTGAGTGCATTGGCAGAGAGGTGATGCCACCTTCACACAGCTTCCTGGGAGCCAATAGAAAGGACTTTTCTTCTCGTGCTGCCTGTAGCCGCTCAGATTGGCTGACCATATCTTGAGTAAGGGGTCCCTGCACAAGCCTCCTTTCCTGCCTCTTCAATTTAATTGGCTGAGCAGATTTTTGCAGACCCCACAGCTAGTCAGAGCGGACCCATATCCCCCTAGCTTGCATCGTGCCATGGTTTGCTAGTGACAGGCACAGGTATACTTAAAATCAGGGCGTCAATTGTGTGCTTCATGTCTGCCCCCGTGCAAGCTGTATTACTCATTGAAATGATGTATTCCTGGGCCCGGGTTAGAGGGTTGCCGCTGACCCTCTGACTCCTACCATTATCCTGTTAAAACAGCTATGATTGGAGCTCAGTGCAAGGCCCCTGTAAAGAGCGAGGCCTGGGGAGCTTTGCCTCCCTCTTACTCGGCCCTGGCCAAAAGCTCTTTAATGTATTACCTTGGAACTGTGCATACGGGTGAGGGCATGCCTAGGTGTTGGGAATATACCAAACTTAAGTGGGTAGAAAGGGAGCTGGAAATGGACACACTTTACTCTGGGAACGCCCCTCCCACCCCAAACACTTTGTGAAGGAATGTGTGGGGGGTGGGTGGTCATTGATGTAGGTGGGGCTGAGGGGCAGAACCCCTAGCCCAGGGCGTGTTGATCTTCTAAGGAATAGACCAAATGCAGCAGGGGGTGCCTGCAAGAACTGACCTGCCGATTTGCATAAAAGCAAAGAGCATTTTGGGAACATAGGAATGACCACAGAATTTCATATTTGAAATAAGCCTGTGATAGTAGTTCGAGCATGGAGCCCTTCTGAGCAAAGAATGCACACCGGGCTCTCTGCTCATTTCTTTAGTCAAAATACTCACCCTAACAGAGAAATGCCTATGGGAGGCGTGGCCTCCATACTGCCCGAAGTGCTGCTTATGTATTCGGGAATTCGTAAAGTGGGGGGAGAAGCATTTTTTGCAAAGCCATTTTTTACTCTTTTTCCTTACAGGGGTGCAGTACCCGGTACCCCCTGCTTTTTCCCATTCTGCTCGCTGCCCTTCCTTAATGCTTACTCTTTAACCCGTTCGTTCCGCCCTTGCTCAATGTTTTTGGGCCGACCTTTCTGCACTGTGGCCAAGCCACTTAATCCGCCTGGGCTGCCACAATCGGGCGCAGGTAGGTGGGGCGAAGCCCTGCCACTCTCCTACCCTCATTGCCAGGCGTGTAATGCACCCGGCGCGTTTGCGTGTGCCCGCAATCTCGCCAGGCTTGGACCGTTCCACTTTGCATGGGCGTAATTTTAGGGGGGGACAGGGGTGTTTGCCCCCCCCCCAACTTTTATGGCACAACCATTTTGTTCCCATTCATTTGGCTGGGGCACCTTTTCTTCAGATGTCATGTCCCCCCAACATTTCCAGCAAAGATACTCCACTGCCACTTTGCATTTTTCTTGGCAGAGCCGGACCCGTCGATTTGAATAAACCAAGCCCAGGGCCCTCAGCCCTGTCCAGGGTAAATATTTATCCCAACCCCGAGAGAGGAGGAGCGGGGCCCGTCCTTTTATCTCTGAGTAATTCCAAGTGCATTCATCTCAATAGGGCGGAAAACAGGCTGTTTATTTTGGCTTTTTTGATAATTGATGCCTTGGGCCTCCCTATTTTCGCTCGCTCACTCTCTCTGTCACTCTTTGGTTTCTTTGTGCGCTTATAAATAGCAGTTTAAAGCGCACAATTGCCGTACTGGGATTTCCAACCGTGGGTGAGGGCAGAGGGTGAGATGGGGCCTCCCGAACCGCTGCTGTGGACCTTAACCCCTAGATTGGCAACAGCATATAGAATCCTACTTGAGGCCTTGTCAACAGCAGGGTTGTTTCCCACCAAGTGGTTCCAAGAGCGAAATTGGAAAGCCTGTGTGTAGCTCAGAGCGGGCTTCTAGGAGCTGCAGAGCGCGTGGCAGAGAACAGTTGTAGCAGCAGAACCATCTCCAAGCCGAGTTGCTGTATGTATGGGGCGTGGGGAGGTGGGTTTCTGTTCATACTAGAACGCCAAAACTGGAATCTTATTGGCAGAAAGCGCACAAGTAATTAGGGTAGTGCACAAGAGCCAAATGTAACCTGGTAAGCAGACTCTACTCACATGTGCACTCTGTCTTCTAACAGGACAAGGTAACTGCAGCCCAAATCGAGAAGGATATACAAGTCTGGATTATGCAGATGCACTCCCAGAAGACACCAGCCTCATCCAAAGAGGAGTCCTGCCTTACAAACCATTATAACTGTCGCCCAAAGTTCCTAGCAGACCCTAAAAACGTGCACTAAGCCCGGTCCAGGGCTCTGCCCCTAGAAGACTCTGGGTAAGTCTCTCGTAACCAGGACTAATGTCTGGCAGAGGGACTCCCAGGACCCGCCTTGTTCATTTGCATATTCAAGTAACTTTGGGTCTCACCCTAAATTACTAGGGGAATCCAGACGTGGACCCCTTGCTCACTATTCTTAGAGAGGCACAGATCCACCCTACTGATGAGGTTCAACCAGACCGAAACACGTGTCTGGGGTTGTTGTTGGTACTCTTGTTCAGAGGAGAATTGCCTAGCATTTCGGTGCTGGACTGCCCCAGGGCAGGACAAAGACTGATATGTTTGGGATATTTATTCTCTGTGAAGGATAGTGAGCTAAAGACTCTGGGTAAGGCTCTTGTAACCAGAACTCCTCCTGTCTGGCAGAGAGTCTCCCAGGACCCCCCTTGTTAATTAGCTTTGCAGTTAGGCAGATGCTTCAGAGCTGGGCCTTAGCCCCCACACCTCCATTTTTATACTTTTTACACAATTACAAAAGCACACCTAAGCACTCCAATTATCCACTTTTATGGTGTGATTAGTGATCTGCACACCAATTAAGCTTTCCTTGCATCGAAAAACAAAAGGCTGGAGCAGAGGCCCAGATTCTGTGAGCATTTATACATGCAGGTTTCAAAGTAATCTTTGCAGGTATTTTTAAACATATGCTTTGTGAACTGCACAGGTAATCAAAGTGCTTAACCCTGACTTGGAAAATACATGTAGCTTGTGAGTGTCAATGCAGAGGACAAGACATCATGTAACATCGGATCTGAGTTTTTCTTTTCCATTTTAAATTAGAACTACAAATCCCAGAATTCCAAAAATAAAAACAGGACTGGGTGGCTTTCTCACACCTGGAATGGGGATTCCTGAGAGCTTTGTGGCAAGTTCAGCCACCCAGAGCCGAATATTGTCCTTGATTTAAAAATGAATGGCACACAAGGAGCAAAGTGCTCAAAGTGCGGAGCAAGGTGCTCAAAGTGCATGCACTTGGGGGAAAAGTTCTACTTTTCGCTGACTCACAAAACGCCCCTGGTTCCCTGTAAGCAAAGGGCCCATGGAGCACAATTGAGACGGAAATGGTTTTAAATCAGGCTCAAAGAGCATGTGCCGTAACTTACTCCCAAGCGCAAGCCACATGTAGGAGACTGCTCTTGGCGCAAGCTACACGCAGGGGACTGCTCTTGGCGCAAGCCACATGTAGGGGACTGCTCTTGGCGCAAGCTACACGCAGGGGACTGCTATTGGCGCAAGCTACACGTAGGGGACTGCTCTTGGCGCAAGCCACAAGCAAGGGACTGCTCTTGGCAAAGTAGCCTCCGCAAGAAAAGGTCTTCTCCTGCACTCACTTCAGAAGTAGCACGCCTATCAGTGGAGTGAGAGCAGGAGGGCTGCCCCCCAGAGAATATCAAAAGTGACTCCTACATACTTACCCCTATTGAAGGCCTGGTGCGCCACGTAGGAACGGGGCGACCTACGTCCAACGAAAACAGGGGCTAAGATGCCCACGTGAATCCTTACTCGCCCTATGAGACTGACTGACCTTGTTTCCTTCATTTACGTGGTGAATGCTGGGCCAGTCTTGGGCCCGTCCTTACTTACTTGGGGTGTTTTGCACTGTGGTTAAAAGGTGGATGGTGGGGGTGCGGGGGTGGTAGATTAGGCCAGTGGCCCTCCAATCGACCTGGCCTACCACTCCCACCAGCCCTAGCCAGCATGGGAGTTGCAGGCCACAACATCTGGAGGGCCACATGTTGCCCAGCAATGGGTTACGTTGTTCAACCTTTGAAAAAACACCATTCTTGAGTGAGATAACTCAGTGGACAACCTGCCTCAAACACCTGTGTGTAAACTGCAGGTTACAGGTTTGAATCATCCTGGCGGGGTTGCCTTGCCAGTAGGTCAGACCCTTCCCTCCCCCCATATTTAAAAGTTGGTTAGCTGAGTGCTATTAAGACTTTTTATTACAGCGC
Source organism: Ambystoma mexicanum (assembly GCF_040938575.1). Classification (NCBI taxonomy): domain Eukaryota; kingdom Metazoa; phylum Chordata; class Amphibia; order Caudata; family Ambystomatidae; genus Ambystoma; species Ambystoma mexicanum. The sequence goes on from NC_090936.1 coordinate 1,175,641,531, forward strand.
TTGGAAGCAGGAGGAATCCGACACTAGGCGCTGCAATAAAACGTGATATTATTAATGTTAGACTTTCACCTTTTAAAAGGCTGCTAACACGAGGGCCATTGTGTTTTGGCCAGGACAGCAGCAGTAGTAAGGTGCCCAGAAACCATTGAGTTTATAACGTCTGGTGTATACACCCAGCCCTATAGAGACACTCACTTTATAAAATAACACTTCAAGTAACTATTTCAGATCACCGAATACCAACTCTTTAAATTCCTGCATATCTCTAAACATATACAGGATTTCTTACAAAAAGTATAGGATAGGAATCGTTTTATATTTATTTATTTTTTTTGATATGATAATGACTTTATGATCTAGTCATTGCTATCGTAATTTTGGCCGTTTCATTGGGCTGTAAACTACAGGTGTTTCTATTACCGATTCAGATACATTGGGCCGCATTGTGAGTTTGGCGATAATTCGGCAGTAAATCTGCAGAACTACCACCAAACTTGATTACCATTACCACCACTTGGTCCTGTGGTGGCAATTGCTCATTTTTGGAGTCCATAGAGATTGGCGGATTTACGTTCGGGATTACTGGTGGATTTACAGATGGGATTGCTGGCGGATTTACGTTCGGGATTACTGGTGGATTTACAGATGGGATTGCTGGCGGATTTACGTTCGGGATTACTGGTGGATTTACAGATGGGATTGCTGGCGGATTTACGGTCGGGATTACTGGTGGATTTACAGATGGGATTGCTGGTTGATTTACACACAGGATTGCTGGTGGATTTACAGCCGGATTGCTGGTGGATTGCATTTACGGTCAGGATTGCTGGTGGATTTACGGCCGGGATTGCTGGTGGATTTACGGCCGGGATTGCTGGTGGATTTACAGCCGGGATTGCTGGTGGATTTACGCACAGGTTTTCTGGTGGATTTACAGCCGGGATTGCTGGTGGATTTACAGCCGGGATTGCTGGTGGATTTACGGCCGGGATTGCTGGTGGATTTACGGCCGGGATTGCTGGTGGATTTACGGCCGGGATTGCTGGTGGATTTACGCACAGGATTGCTGGTGGATTTACAGCCGGGATTGCTGGTGGATTGCTGGTGGATTTACGGCCCGGATTGCTGGTGGATTTACAGCCGGGATTGCTGGTGGATTTACGGTCAGGATTGCTGGTGGATGTACGGCCGGGATTGCTGGTGGATTTACGGCCGGGATTGCTGGTGGATGTACGGTCAGGATTGCTGGTGGATTGCATTTACAGTCGGGATTGCTGGTGGATTTATGGCCGGGATTGCTGGTGGAATGCATTTATGGCCGGGTTTTCTCGTGGATTTACGGTCGGGATTGCTGGTGGATTGCATTTACGGTCGGGATTGCTGGTGGATTGCATTAACAGTCGGGATTGCTGGTGGATTTATGGCCAGGATTGCTTGTGGAATGCATTTATGGCCGGGTTTGCTTGTGGATTTACGGTCGGGATTGCTGGTGGATTGCATTTACAGCCGGGATTGCTGGTGGATTTACGGCCGGGACCGCTGGTGGATTTACGGCCGGGATTGCTGGTGGATTTATGGTCAGGATTGCTGGTGGATGTACGGTCGGGATTGCTGGTGGAATTCTGGTGAATTTGCGGTCGGGATTGCTAGTGGATTTATGGCAGGGATTGCTGGTGGATTGCTGGTGGATTTACGGCCGGGATTGCTGGTGGATTGCTGATGGATTTACGTCCGGGATTGCTGGTGGATTTACAGCCGGGATTGCTGGTGGATTTACGGTCAGGATTGCTGGTGGATGTACGGTCGGGATTGCTGGTCGATTTACGGCCGGGATTGCTGGTGGAATGCATTTATGGCCGGGTTTGCTCGTGGATTTACGGCCGGGATTGCTGGTGGATTGCATTTACGGTTGGGATTGCTGGTGGATTAACGGCCGGTGGAATTTTCGTGCTGTAAATCTGACGATTTTGGGCCGTGAAAGTAGAATATTTAACAGCAACATTTTGCTGGAGGAAAATCGTCTGCCCTAGCGCCAAACTTGTAATACTGAGCTGGGTTATTTTAGTGGTAGAGTGGTGCTAATGAAATTACCACCACCTTACCACCTTTTTACCTGCACCACAGTACTTGTAATTAGGCCCACAGTGTCAGCTATGTCATTTTGTGGACAATTCAGTCAGCTTGCTTGCAATATAAACAAAGCTCCACTGGGGGTAAGTGACTGCATGTGGGAAAGATAGTTTTTGAAATGTTTTGCTTTGTACGTGAGGGTTATTCATCTTTCATACAGTTTTGCATGAATAGTCCTTCTCGCCACAGAAACAGCTAAAACGTGATGGATGGAAATCTTTGAATTAATCATAACCACCGGCATTCTGCAGCATTATAGGAGGGGAAAAACCACATGCGAGCCGTCTTGGTCATTCCGCAGGATGGGTCGGTCCAGCAGGCCATGTTCCTTTCACAAGCAACCTCAGATGTGTGTTCACTTTGTTGAGTATCACTGGTGAAGCGCAGCTCGCGACGCTCGTTTGCACAGACCCACTTGGTGAGCAACCCGACACCTGATGAGGCCTGGGTTCCTTAAACATGATCACCATCACATTTAGGCAAAGTTTGCCCGTTTTGCATAGGAAGATGCATACCCTTTTCTGTGCCTTGTAAAAAGCTGCAAACTAAGTTAAGCCAACAACCAATCCGAATTCAGACGGGCGCACGTGCGCAAGAACAAAAGAAGTGCTCCAAAAACGGCCAGAGGCAGTTTTCTCTAAAAGGTTTGTATCGCAAATATCCAACCAGGTCCAGGGATGTTTTTGAGGCACTTGGCATTTGTGGAAAAGGAGGGGAGGGGATTCTCAATTCCCGTAAGGGTTGCCATGTGTGCCTCTACCCTGGCCCATTGGACCACACAGAATTAAGGAAAGAGATGGGCTGTAAATAGTTAATCACTGTATTTGGTTATGTTGATAGTTTGCCATTTTGAGATGTTGCCACTTTGATAGCTTTTCACAGTGATATTTCACAACTTTGATCATTTACCATTGTAATACTTTCCGCTTTGATCGTTTGTAACTGTGATATCTGCCACATCAATATTTTACAACTGTGATATTTACCACTTTGATAATTTGCCACTGGGATATTTAGTCACTTTGATAATTTGGCACAGATAATGTACCCTTTGTTAAATTAACACTAGGATACTTCCAACTTTGATACTTTGCCACTGGGATATTTGGCCATTGGGATATTTGACAACTTTGATACTTTGCCACTGGGATATTTGGATATTTGGCCACTTTGATACTTTGCCACTGGGATATTTGGCCATTGGATTATTTTGGCCACTTTGATACTTTGCCACTGTGATATTTGGTGATTGGGATATTTGGCCACTTTGATAGCTTTTCACAGTGATATTTCACAACTTTGATCATTTACCATTGTAATACTTTCCGCTTTGATCGTTTGTAACTGTGATATCTGCCACATCAATATTTTACAACTGTGATATTTACCACTTTGATAATTTGCCACTGGGATATTTAGTCACTTTGATAATTTGGCACAGATAATGTACCCTTTGTTAATTTAACACTAGGATACTTCCAACTTTGATACTTTGCCACTGGGATATTTGGCCATTGGGATATTTGACAACTTTGATACTTTGCCACTGGGATATATGGCCATTGGAATATTTGGACACTTTGATACTTTGCCACTGGGATATTTGGCCACTTTGATACATTGCCACTGGAAAATTTGGCTATTGCAATATTTGGCCCCTTTGATACTTTGCCACTGGGATATTTGGATATTTGGCCACTTTGATACTTTGCCACTGGGATATTTGGCCATTGGATTATTTTGGCCACTTTGATACTTTGCCACTGTGATATTTGGTGATTGGGATATTTGGCCACTTTGATAGCTTTTCACAGTGATATTTCACAACTTTGATCATTTACCATTGTAATACTTTCCGCTTTGATCGTTTGTAACTGTGATATCTGCCACATCAATATTTTACAACTGTGATATTTACCACTTTGATAATTTGCCACTGGGATATTTAGTCACTTTGATAATTTGGCACAGATAATGTACCCTTTGTTAATTTAACACTAGGATACTTCCAACTTTGATACTTTGCCACTGGGATATTTGGCCATTGGGATATTTGACAACTTTGATACTTTGCCACTGGGATATATGGCCATTGGAATATTTGGACACTTTGATACTTTGCTACTGGGATATTTGGCCACTTTGATACATTGCCACTGGAAAATTTGGCTATTGCAATATTTGGCCCCTTTGCTACTTTGCCACTGGGATATTTGGATATTTGGCCACTTTGATACTTTGCCACTGGGATATTTGGCCATTGGATTATTTTGGCCACTTTGATACTTTGCCACTGTGATATTTGGTGATTGGGATATTTGGCCACTTTGATAGCTTTTCACAGTGATATTTCACAACTTTGATCATTTACCATTGTAATACTTTCCGCTTTGATCGTTTGTAACTGTGATATCTGCCACATCAATATTTTACAACTGTGATATTTACCACTTTGATAATTTGCCACTGGGATATTTAGTCACTTTGATAATTTGGCACAGATAATGTACCCTTTGTTAATTTAACACTGGGATACTTCCAACTTTGATACTTTGCCACTGGGATATTTGGATATTTGGCCACTTTGATTCTTTGCCACTGGGATATTTGGCCATTGGGATATTTGGCCACTTTGATACTTTGCCACTGGAAAATTTGGCTATTGCAATATTTGGCCCCTTTGATACTTTGCCACTGGGATATTTGGCCATTTGGATATTTGGCCACTTTGATACTTTGCCACTGGGATATTTGGCCATTGGGTTATTTTGGCCACTTTGATACTTTGCCACTGGGATATTTGGTGATTGGGATATTTTGCCACTTTGATACTTTGCCACTGGGATATTAGGCCATTGGGATATTTAGCCACTTTGATACTTTGTCACTGGGATATTTGGCCACTTTGATACTTTGCCACTGGGATATTTGGCCATTAGGATATTTGGCCACTTTGATAATTTATCATTGGGCTAATTTGCGCCTCTGAGAATTCACCACTTTGATAATTTTGACAGCTGTTCTACTGAGATTACCCCAACCCCAATACTCAATCTCTGGACTCCGCTTTTCTTAGAACAACTCTTTGATAAACGCTCCCTGACACTTCCACTGTGATATTAACCCACTGTTGACAAGCCAAAGCACCACACAGATTGCTACAACTGGCGCGCTAAACTTGACTGCACCCATCAATGTATACGGCACCCTATCCCCTACAACCGATGCAGCTTGCTCGGATCACACCTCCATGTAAGCCAGTCACACGAACCACGCCAAGATTCCTCACAGAAGGACCCCCAGACAAGAACTACACATGGTATTCTGTCGTTATGTAATTTACATCAAAGGAATTATACCAAAAATCACATCAAATTATATATGGTGGTGGGGGCAAGGGGTGAAAAGGGGTGGAGAGGGACTTGGTGTAGGCGGGTTAGTATAGGGAAAGGAGGGGTGTGAGGGGAACCTCCCCAAATAAAAAAGAAATTACAAAAGAAATTATTTTTTTCCGGCTTATTTAGAAGTAAATTGCTTCGAAGGAATTCATGTCGATAAAACAACATAGAACCCTACACATGAAGGGCGCAAGTACCAGTGAAGAAAGCAACCGATTATTTCATGTAACCACAATATTCTGGGAATTCACAAGCAGTACCTCCCTTTCTAGACATTTTACCAAAATCGCTTTAAGTCTCATGATAGCTATCCCCTAAAAAACTTCGTAACCAGTTAACCAAAGAAGGCATACCCACGCCGGAAGAGAAGAATCAACATCCATCCGCAGATTTAAACAAATTATTCCCCAAAGGACAAAAAGAGAAGAGACCCACCTGAAGACACCGTGTATAACCAAGGAGTGCTGACTTAACAGAATACTAACTCACAAACTCACGTCAGCCGCCAAAGCGACATCAACACTATACGCAGCCCATTCAATGAAGAACCAGAAATAGCAAAAACTCCCCAATCAACCCTGAAACCAAAATCAATCAATGGATCAAATGACGAGAGGAACCAACGGGCAGTCGCCCTACAGATACAACCTCCAATGGATAAACAAAACCTAGAAAGCAAGAAGATTCACTACAATCAGATCGTTGCCCAATCAATGTCAAAACAGAGATTAGTGAGCTCTTCAGAAAAGGGGGAACAGACATCCTTTTCCCCTCAGAAACCTAGCAAACGTAAGGAAGTTGCACACAAATCCCTCCTTATCAACTTCCAACTCAGGCAAGACAACCGTGAAGGAAAAAGAGGAGGCGGCCTAGCCGTAGCTTACAAGGAAAGCCTTAGAATCGCAGCAGCGACATTGCTAAAAATCCAAGACTGTGAATCAATCTTCCACCACCTAACACTGGGACTTCCAACCAATCTATCCTTCCTACTCATTTAGAGACCACACGCATACAACCCGGCAATGAGAGAGAAATGTGCAGACAGCATAACCAGCATCACAGTAGAACGTGAGTAGCTTTAACATCTGGTTCGAAGAGGAGAGTAGCAACTCTACCAAATCACTAGCCAGCATGCACATAAAACAATTGAGGAAGGGGACAACCCACACTTCCAGACACCCATTAGATGCAATATTCTGCAAAAAAAAGTCTAATTACAACTGCTCTCCGGTAAACGTTCTTTGGAGGGACCACCTTATGGTTCCTTTTGTGATTTAGTCTCCAGTGCGAGTGTGCGCCGCTAACACAAATCTAGCTCCAATACAAAAAAGACACTGGAAATCCCTCAGCACAGTTGAACTCAAAACCATATTGGAATCCACAAAACTACTGAATGCTCCCCTGGACACACGCCCACCAGAATAAATAATGGAGACCCTCCCAAAATGGACCACAGAAGCACTAGATTCTGTAGCACTGAATATTCCCCTCACCCACTCCTGAAGGAAAATGGCTGCAAGATGTTTTACCCCCTACCACCAAGCTTTAAAGAAAATAAACTAGGAATTAGAACAAGCACGGAGGAAACATAACCAACAGGCAGAATCGTGCCCCAAAAACCCAAAAACCAGATGCAGAACTCCTAAAAGTAAAGAAAATGCACTCTGCTGAACGAATCCCGAAAGCAAGCAATACCCAGAAAGAGATGTTCAACATCATTAATGAGTTAAGAAACCTGACGTTATGCAACAACATCCCCATTGCCTCGCAAAACTAAGTGACGACCTCACAAAACAAAGTCATAAACGTCCAGCAAGCCATTAGTGCTAAGGCTGAGGACACACCACTGATACATCCCCCAAAGCAACTACAATGCTGACCAGTTTCGCAGCGATCTACACAGACGACATTACTAAACTGGTGAAGGAAAGCAACAAAGCCGGCTTCCCCTGCATACCCCTGTTCTCAAGACCATCCTCAGCAAAGGAACACCTGCACAAGAGTTCAACAACTCGTGAACCACTCGCTGGAAACAGGAGCAGGCCGCAGAAGCTACAAATCCACCCACATTACAACCCCATCTCAAAGATCCCACAGGAAGCACAGACAACCCCACGAACTAGCGGCCAATATCAATCATCCCTTACCCAGCCAAACTCCTAGCAACATACGTATATGGCCAAATCCTAAAACATCTGGAGAGCAACCATCTACCAGACCAGACACAAGTCAGATTCCGACCTGTGAGAGGAACTGAATCAGCACCACTTTCCATCTGGGATGACCTAAACATGAACTCAGCAGTATTGGGGCTCGTTGTTTCTTACATGCGCGCCTCCTCTATAGTACTAGATTGACCCAAAGAAAAAGGCCCTTGAACAAGTAAGCAATGCACTCACAATATCGTCAAGAAAACAAGTCCCATTATTTAGGTCCTTAGAAATCCCTGAGCCATGCTGCATATCACATTCTGCATGTGCCAGCATGCAAAGCACACAACTCCAGAACTGAAGACAGAGGACAACACAACTGCCACTATCAATCAAAGAGAGCTCAGAATTAGAATCAGAGAACACCTGAGTGCATTGGGAAGGCAAGACCCGAAGCTGCCCTTAGCGACACACTGGCAGGAGCAGCACCAACGTGAGGACAGGAGATGCATCCAGTTTGTAGGAGTACAAAGATTGCAGAGTGGAAAGAGAAGACGGGGCAGAGGACTCAAACTATGCAGGATGGAAGCTAAGCTCATTTGCACACTGAGAACTGTCAAGCATGGCCTGAACACGGACCATGAGATGCATGTCTCCTTGTCAACATCTCAAGAATCTAAAGCTTTCTGGAAGCCTTCTCATGAATCACATGAGAACATCTATCGAGAGACACAATTGGATACGTCTTGCCTCTTCTAAGTAACATAGTTTGCATGCCAGACCTAATATCTAGATGAACACTGGAACTCCATTTTGTAATACTGTGGTTTGTGACTGGCATATTTGGCCATTGGAATATTTGACCACTTTGATAATTTGCCACTGGGATATTTAGTCACTTTGATAATTTGCCACACTCATATTGCACAACTGAGTTAATGTACCCTTTGTTAATTTACCACTAGGATACTTCCAACTTTGATACTTTGCCACTGGGATATTTGGCCATTGGGATATTTGACCACTTTGATGCTTTGCCACTGGGATAGTTGGCCATTGGAATATTTGGCCACTTTGACACTGGGATATTTGGCCATTGGGATATTTGACCACTTTGAAACTTTGCCACTGGGATATTTGGCCATTGGAATATTTGGCTACTTTGACACTGGGATATTTGGCCATTGGGATATTTGGCCACTTTGAAGCTTTGCCACTGGGATATTTGGCCATTGGAATATTTGGCCACTTTGACACTGGGATATTTGGCCATTGGGATATTTGGCCACTTTGAAGCTTTGCCACTGGGATATTTGGCCATTAGGATATTTGGCCACTTTGATACTGTGCCGCTGGGATATTTGGCCATTGGAATATTTGGCCACTTTGACGCTGGGATATTTGGCCATTGGAATATTTGGCCACTTTGAAACTTTGCCACTGGGATATTTGGCCATTGGGATATTTGGCCACTTTGAAACTTTGCCATTGGGATATTTGGCCATTGGGATATTTGGCCGCTTTGATGCTTTGCCACTGGGATATTTGGCCATTGGAATATTTGGCCACTTTGACGCTGGGATATTTGGCCATTGGAATATTTGGCCACTTTGACACTGGGATATTTGGCCATTGGGATATTTGGCCACTTTGAAACTTTGCCATTGGGATATTTGGCCATTGGGATATTTGGCCGCTTTGATACTGTGCCGCTGGGATATTTGGCCACTTTGCCACTGGGATATTTGGCCATTGGGATATTTGGCCACTTTGCCACTGGGATATTTGGCCATTGGGATATTTGGCCACTTTGATACTGTGCCGCTGGGATATTTGACCATTGGGATATTTGGCCACTTTGATACTTTGACACTTTGCCATTATTCATATGGCATCTAGAGTAACCCATTGCATCAATGCACACCACGACCTCAGCCTCTTTCACTGTAATTGCCCATATATTCACAGATACTCGCCAAGCTACATTTCATATAAACCAGACAAAGGAGTGGCCATTCAAACTAGTAACAGAGCGCAATCATCACAGATGTGACTTACATTAAGTCTGTTGATTGTCTGCAATCAGGACTATCATTCTTCACGTCCTTACTTGGTCGTAAGCCTTGCAACATTAGGCACGCGGAATATCACTTAGCTCATTTGGGATAACGCTTACACGCTCCGACGAGCCACATCATCACGGGTACTTTTAATGGCAGCCGAAGATGTGGGACATGGTATCCCAAACACGGGACGCCCTGACCCAAATACAGCTCATTTAGAAATGATAAGGTAAGGGGACTGGGGGTTCCCGGTATAGCCCGGTATAGCCAGGCTCTTTTCCAGTTGGAGTTTAGTATGTTGAGGTCCACATGGACTTTTGTTACCATTGTTTCTTTATTTATTTTTTGCCCTCGTTAAATGGGTCACCATAAATATGTCTGGAGGCTATTAGTGGGACCACCACCATCATTTTCTCTATTTAGGAATCTATTATTTGACAACATTAGGAATGGTACAGCTAGCGATTATGCAAGCAGACGCTACGTGTCATCACTAACAAGTGGGAAACTGATCAGGTCAGGTCGCTTATCATTAAGAACTAATTACATTTCCTCTCTGTTGAGATGGGTCCGAGTGACTGATCTAGGTCCTTATTCAACAGAATACGGAAACTAGGCAACTGTGAGGGGTCAGCAATGCAAGACTGAAGACTTTGTGTAGTATTCTCAAGGTTCAAGATTTTATGTTAAACCAAAATAAACAATAAACCTACTCTACCAGGGAATTCCCTACCTAGTCTAGGATCGAAGGGAAAACCTCCAAGCATTCACAAAACTAACTCTCACACTGAACAACATAAACATTTAAATGAACATGAAAACAACATAGATGAAAGTTACCAAACAACCAGTGTCTTGGATGACTTCTCCTTGTTCTGGGCAGATCGTGCTCCCCCAGAAATTTCCCAAAGTCAATTCTTCCAAGGAAAAGGAACGTCTGGAAATGTTCCAAAGTATCAAATGTTGACAGATTAAAAAATCCACTGGTCGCAATTCTTCTTCGCAGGATGAAAAGATTCCCCTTTCCAAGTTCCACAAAGAAAACAACAGTGCCAGTGGGATTCCTGGATAGCCTCTCTCGTGGAAACGGTGAAGAAAGTTGAAGATAAAAATACCACTTCTGCTTAACAACTCTTCTGTTTGCAACTTCTACGGCGTCTCCTATATACAGTTTTGTCACAATGCTTCTACGTAGGAACTGCTCTCTCTCCAGCAACTCCAAAGGTGAAACTGTGAGAGCAGGCTCCCTTGGGCCACAGTTGGCTTTTGACTTCTGCTACATTCAAATAGTGCTGTTCTGACAATTGTATATGCAACCACAGTTCTGCTGCTCTTCTGCTATTGAAATTCGTAAGGTTAGGCAACCTCTACAATACTTCTTCGACCTCAACAGGTTGGCAAGGCACTCTTCTCTCTCATGAGGTAAGAGAAGGCAGCCTCTTTGCCTTTCCTTCCATCTTGTAGTTACCAAATGAAAGGTTACCAACTACAGTTATTTTGAACAAGTATACAGTCCACTTCCCCAGCTTCAATGACACTGTGTCTTCAGTAGTTATTTCAAGGTAACAGTGTCACTCTTCCCAACTCTGGATATCATTTGTCACCCCTAATCGTTGAGTTTTCTGAGATAACACAGCTACAACAAATCTTAAACAATAGTATTCAGTTCTTAAATGCGCTGGATATGATTTAATAGGGTTTGGGCTATTGGCTTTGGCAGTACGTGTTCTCTGCTCAGCTTCTACTGCTTTTATAACTTCTGCTTCATTGTTCGGGATGCTACATGGAATCAGTTGTACACGTGATTTCTTTCTACCTTTGAACTGCCACTTCAAAGTTACGCGTTACCACCTTTTGGTCTGTTTCTCGCCTCCAAGGTACTCGGGAGACAATGATTTACGCGCAACTTCTCAAGATATGAAACCTGTGCTGGTAACGCTTCAGGGGCACCAATTAAGATTCATTAGCTTAACCGGCAGCGTTCTGCACGTTAACAAGAGCCACACGACCACTCGGCATTGAGTTATCCTTAACAATGGGAAAATAAGGGGCTTTTACAACACAGAGGTGTTTCAGCTTTGATATTTTCACTGTGCATTACATTTCCCACGTTAAAATGACTTCCCACTTCTAAGAACAAGTTTATCTTGCTCAAATATGCATGTGTGTGATGAGAAAGCTGGCTACTGTTACCGGCAAGGTATTTTTTTTTATTTGGAGTACAGAGCTTTCACTTTCCCGACACCACAATCACTGTAACTGTGGGCGGCTTCTGCTCCCCGGCTTGGTTTCTTCAACTACTACTGCTGCAGACCCCTTTGGGACCCACACCCCCCTGCTGCATGGGTGTCTCTGATTTGGCCTGACCAGAGGAGAGACGTCCCCTCTCCAATTCCCCTCGGCTTGCTTTTGCACACAGGCCTTTAGTAGATGCACAACTTCAGCTCCGTATTCACAGCAATTGGACGCTCATTGAAAGGCTGCTTGTTACCTCTAGTCTCTTCCAATGCTGCCACAGCCAAACAGAGTCTGCAGGTTAAATCTGCCCTTCCTTTACTCTGGCGTCCCATCTGTGGTCACACTTCCTTGTGAACTGCCAGCCTCGTGCTTTGCTCCTTCTACTTCTGCTACTGCTGGCCTTCCAGCTCTCCCTTCGGCTTCTTTCTACTGCTCCTCCCTGCAGCCTTTTATGTCCCTCAGTTGGGTTAATTGGTTTTAGGTGCAGGCCCATAGAACTAATTGCCAGACCTTGCCAAAAGCTATTGGGGTTGCTTGCCTGACCTGAGCTCCTGCATGTCTCTTTAGACCTCTTCTTCTTCTTCTTCACAGTACCTGAGGGATTCTGGGACATGCAGTCCTTTGTAGAAAGTTTCGATTTCTCTACATCTTTAAAAGGATTAAGTAAATATGTCTCTCCATTGATGTTATTATAATAGGAATAAACATGTTTAACCTTTTTAGAGACAGATAGGGGAGAGAAAGTCACAGGTTCACTGCTCCTGTTGGTATACCTCTGACATTGTGGAGAATATGGATTTTTTGTGGTAGAAAAGATAGATTCTTTAGGTTCAACACTAGGTAAAAGTACTTTTCTAGATGTTACCTTTATACCCTTAGTGGGAGGCTGTGACTTATTAAAATGTCAATAAGCCAATTCCTCCTCTAAGTTTGGGATACATGAATTCTTCCTCCATGGAAAGTACTGTGTCTCATCCCACAGATTCTCCTCACTACCCTGGGCCCTGTCTCCACCCAGGTGGTCCTCCCGCAGTACACCACCCCCAGGATTGGGATCAGGAAGCATCTGCCCTCTCCTGGCCCCCGGGGCAGAGACTCTAGGCAGGGTTTTAATGGGGGGTCCGTAGGATTCTCTACACAACCCACAGAACCCTATTTGGTCAACACATGTACTCCCACACTCCCACACAGGACGTTATGACACGCAATTCTGGTTAGATGGGATTAGTGAATATGGAACCCTTTTGATGCCCTTTGAGCCTCACCTATATAAATGTGCTAATATGTACTCTCCTTCCTTTGCCCCTCCTTTTCATCATTACAATCATGACTCTTCACGCAGGACACCTGGTATGTTTGTCGGCATAATGGAATTTATTTTATAATGTTTTGTTTATTTGCAATGTTCACTTTGGATTGGTATATGGGTTTGACATATTGTGATTTCGGTATCACTTAATCAATTAACATGTCTGCAGATACCAAATGGAGCCTTGAGAAAGACCTTTGCAGTCGGCTCAGTGGTGTTTTTTCATTACTGCGTGGCTCGGGGTGGCTGTGCTTTGCAGCATGAGCACTAAATAAAGACCTAAATAATGGGACTTGTTTTCTTGAAGATATTTTGAAGTACATTACTTTCTTGATCACACAGATCAAGGGCCATTTTCTTTGGGACAATCTAATACCATAGAGAAGGCGGGCATATAAGAAACATCTCGCGCCAATACTGTTAATTTAGCCAGACTCGTGGCTTGGGGCACAGTCACCTTGGTTGTGACCACACCGCACCGCCCACATGCACGTTGTGAAACTATGACAACTTCAAACCGTACCAATGCAGCGTATCATGTGTCCAACTTCTTCCCTTCTTCATGACTCTAAAAATGAACTCGGACTCCAACACAACCTCCGCACTGATGCTTTAGTTCTTTTAATGGGAGTGGGTTTGGACCCCTTCCCCGAAATTCTAGGTTATGTTGACTTGACCTTGTTCCCCTACAGAGCCCTTGTCAGGCAGGACAGGACACACAGAATAAAAGGTACCTGGGGCAGCCGTGTTAACAAAGGCCTGGCAATGGCCGCGCCTTAATACACTTGCGTACAGACGCGTTATAAATGCCATATCATATATATCATATCAATTACTTCTGCAAAACATTTAGGCCCTAATTCACAGAACGTTTTCCAATGGGGTTTTGCCATTATACAAGGCTTCTGTGAATTAGGCCCTTAATTGGTAACAGCAACTGCGCTTTCCGTATGCACACATTTTTAGGAAAGTGAAATTGTGATGGGGCGTCAGCACTTGCATGTCAGGGGAGTGCTCGGAACGGTAGGAGAGGACAGGCGACAGCTCATCTTCCCAGCAGTCCTCCAGTGTCCGGTTTTAGACGTCAAGGGGAGAGTTAACTGCTTTTAATATTGAAGCTTCACCAGAAGAGTCTCACTAGGATGCGTAGCGAAGTTAGATGCCCTAAACACCAGCTTCGGTCAAGAAGGGCCACAGAATGACAGTGGCCCTCATTATGAGTTTGCTGGTATCCAGGCGGTAATTCCTGCAGGTTACCGGCAAACTGTATTACCATTACCGGTACTCGGTCTGGTGGAATGTCCTAGGTGACAGTGGTAAATCCCCATTCCATGGAGTCCGATTGGTGATATTACGGCACCTGTAATACTAGCGATTTTTGCCGGTAAGGTGGCAGAATGACCTCCAGCTTCTAGCTAGAAGTCATTCCGCCCACCTCACTGGCAAACTCATAGTTAGCCAGTGTGGTAACGTGCTGGTATACATTAATACTGGCACGTTAATATAGCACCGGCCAACTCGTAATGAGGGCCACTGTGACTCACAAAATAAAGCTACTTTTTAAAGGTGAGTTTATCTCCATCAGTTTTACTAGCCCAAGATGCACCGGCTTACATGGCACTATATTACAATCAGCTGGACATGCAGAATAAACTAGCAGCTGACAAAGCCAAGGGTGCACCACATCCCAAGCACAGCATTTCCATGCTGGAAATAGCAATAGGAACATACACAATGAACTAGCAGCTGACAAAGCTAACCATGCATCACATCCCAACCACAGCATTACCATGTACACAATGGACTCGGAAATGACCAAGCCAAATACACACCACATCCCAACCACAGCATTATCATGTACACAATGAACTCGCAACTGACCAAGCCAACCACACACCACATCCCAAGCACAGCATTAACATGCTGGAAATAGCAATAGGAACATGCACAATGAACTAGCATCTGACAAAGCCAAGCACGCATCACATCCCAAACACAGCATTACCATGTAAACAATGAACTCGCAACCGACTAAGCCAACCACACACCACATCCCAACCACAGCATTAACATGCTGGAAATAGCAATAGGAACATGCACAATGAACTAGCGGCTGACAAAGTTAACCATGCATCACATCCCAACCACAGCATTACCATGTACACAATGAACTTGGAACTGACCAAGCCAAACACATACCACATCCCAACCACAGCATTATCATGCTGGCAAGCACCCAAAGAAATGTACACAATGGACTCGGAAATGACCAAGGCAACCACACACCACATCCCAACCACAGCATTATCATGCTGGCAAGTACCCAAAGAAATGTATATAATGAACTTGCAGTTGACCAAGCCAACCACACACCACATCCCAACCACAGCATTATCATGCTGGCAAGCACCCAAAGAAATGTACACAATGAACTCGCAACTGACCAAGCCAACCACACACCACATCCCAACCACAGCATTATCATGCTGGCAAGCACCCAAAGAAATGTACACAATGGACTCGGAAATGACCAAGGCAACCACACACCACATCCCAACCACAGCATTATCATGCTGGCAAGTACCCAAAGAAATGTATATAATGAACTTGCAGTTGACCAAGCCAACCACACACCACATCCCAACCACAGCATTATCATGCTGGCAAGTACCCAAAGAAATGTATATAATGAACTTGCAGTTGACCAAGCCAACCACACACTATATACCAACCACAGCCTTACCTTGCCGGAGAATACCAATACAAATACAATGAACTAGCAGCTGTTTAAGCCAACCACATGACATCTGAATCACAGCATTACCGTATTGGCAAGTACCAAGAGAAACATGCACAGTGGACCAGCAGCTGCCAAAGCCAACCACACACCACATACCAAACACCAAGAGAAACATGCACAGTGGACTAATAGCTGCCAAAGCCAACCATACATCGAATACCAACCACAGCATTACTGTGCTGGCAAGTACCAAGAGAAACATGTACAATGAACTAGCCGCTGAAGCATTCAACCACACACCACATCCCAACCACAGCATTACCATGCTGGCAAGTACCAAGAGAAACAAGAGAAACATGCACAATTAAGTAGCAGCTGACAAAGCCAAACACACACCACATCCCAACCACAGCATTACCATGCCGGCAAGAACCAAAGAAAAGGTGCATTTTGTCTGGCAATCCTATCATGTTTAGGGTCGGTGTCAGGGGCTATAAATTGCACAATGTGCTGGTAACTTGACACTAGTTCCTAGAAAAATGCCTTGGTGGGGAATGGCGCCACATAATTAAGTTTGCCTTTTGCCCATAATGTCTGAAGTTAGTCCCTCTCTCAACATTTCCACAGTTAGCTCCTGGAAAGTTTTATTCTAGTTGCGCCCCTCCTGGGACACATTGCTGTGCCCCAGTGGCTAATGAAATCGGAAACAGTAAGTCAGATGGGCTCTCAACCTCACAACAGGAGTGTCCATGTAATGCCACCAACCGCCGCGGGAGGTCGTACAGCGGGGTTCAGTTCCGTCAAGTCTGCGGTACCTTGATGTTACTACTTCGGCTCACCTAGAGAGAACACATGATCTCATGGGAACAGGACTCCACTTCCCAGAATGCATTGGTTTGTTAAATGAACAGAACCTAGAACTTGTGTCTCAGACTGGACCCCGCCATACTGATCTTCAGGACGAGCCTGAACAACCACAAATTGCTCCCCTCAAACAGTGGCATAACACAACATGTGGGGCCCCCCCTGCAAATCCTGCTGTGGGCTACCAGACCGCCACTGGACCCCCCCTGCCAGGCATGAACAGCATGGGCCCCCCTGTACCATGGGGGCTGCGGAGTCCCCGTTATGCCAGTGCCCTGGCCCCTCAAACCTCCTTCTCCCCCGCCTGACGCCCTCTCACCTGCATTCAATGCAATCTCTGCTACCCCGCACCCTGCCTGTGACCCTCTGCATGTGTGCCCGGAGCACGGCGCTCATCTGCTTCCCAGCCGGGCTTGCGCTTTAGGAATCCGCCACATTCATCCTATAGACACATGGGGTCCTCTGGTGGCACGCTATGCCCTTCCAGAAAGGCCCACCAGCCATAGATACCCTGAGGGCGCCAGTAAGCGGCACACCAGCTGCGCCCAGCATATAATCAGGTGCGAGCAAGGTTATGCAGTCCAGATGTGCACCCCAGCACCAGGTTTCATACAGATGTTCAGTCAGTTGAAAGGGTGGCTATGCACACTGAGCAATTGCGCACTAAAAGGTGAGACGTCAGCTTGGCATGGTGGTCCTATGACGGTGCGGCCCAGGTAGGCCACCCACCACCTGACGGTATTCTAAGCCTGACTCCAGGCACTTCTAATCACCGTTCACACACACCAGCGCACGCACATCACAAACTCACTGAGCTGAAAACCAAGATTCGACGATAAATCTCTCACGCTTAAAATCCACTTAAATTGTCAGCAACGCAATTCTCGGGTCTCGGGACGATATCTCAGGGGCAACGTGCTCGCCTTGGAAGCAAGACGACGCAGAGCAACACAGATTCAATCCCTGGGTCCGCGTTTAGAAACCTCTGGGTAACGGCGTAGAGTTGGAGTGTGGTGACCGGCACCCTTATTTCCAGACCACCGTATTCGTAATGAGGCGCTCTGACTTTCAGCTGGATCCCAGCAATACATTGGGGACTGAGTTATCGCTACACCTTCTTATGCCACTGTTGTTCATTGCCCCAATGGATCGGGCAGTGAACAACAATCGTTATAGTGTACATGGACCTATGTTCCGCTTTTGATAATGTCCAACGGGGCATTCTTTGGGCAGCACTGTACGGATTAGTTGCCACTAAAGGTTTGCAATGTCCCTCCATGTTAACACATTTGTTAATTCAAGATGTGGTACTGAAGGCAAACTCAGATCCAACTTTGGGGTGGTTAAAGGGTTGCAGCAGTGCTCAGATCCAACTTTGGGGTGGTTAAAGGGTTGCAACAGGGCTGTGCCCTGGCACCTCGTCTTTTTGGGGTGAACAGCAGTTCATTAAATCGGTACCTGGTGGAGACAGGTCCAGACAGTCCAGGGTTGTTGGGTAGGCAAAGGCCCCAACTAGTGTATGCAGACCTGGAGACAGATCCAGGCGGCCCAAGGGTGTTGGGGAGGCACAGGCCCCTACTAATGTATGCATACGTGGAAACAGGTCCAGGCGGCCTAAGGGTGTTGGGGAGGCACAGGCCCCTACTAATGCGTGCAGACGTGGAGACAGGTCCAGGCGGCCCAAGGGTGTTGGGGAGGCACAGGCCCCTACTAATGTATGCACACGTGGAGACAGATCCAGGCGGCTCAAGGGTGTTGGGGAGGCACAGGCCCCTACTAATGTATGCAGACGTGGAAACAGGTCCAGGCGGCCCAAGGGTGTTGGGAAGGCACAGGCCCCTACTAATGCGTGCAAATGTGGAGATAGGTCCAGGTGGTCCAAGGGTGCTGGGGCGGCACAGGCCCCTACTAATGCATGCACACGTGGAGACAGGTCCAGGCGTTCCAAGGGTGTTGGGGAGGCACAGGCCCCTACTAATGCGTGCAGACGTGGAGACAGGTCCAGGCGGCCCAAGGGTGTTGGGGAGGCACAGGCCCATACTAATGCGTGCAGACGTGGAGACAGGTCCAGGCGGCCCAAGGTTGTTGGGTAGGTACAGGCCCCTACTAATGCATGCAGACGTGGAGACAGGTCCAGGCGGCCCAAGGGTGTTGAGGAGGCACAGGCCCCTACTAATGCATGCAGACGTGGAAACAGGTCCAGGCGGCCCAAGGGTGTTGGGGAGGCACAGGCCCCTACTGATGCGTGCAGACGTGGAGACAGATCCAGGCAGCCCAAGGGTGTTGGGAAGGCACAGGCCCCTACTAATGCGTGCAGACGTGGAGACAGGTCCAGGCCTTCCAAGGGTGTTGGGGAGGCACAGGCCCCTACTAATGTATGCACACGTGGAGACAGATCCAGGCGGCTCAAGGGTGTTGGGTAGGCACAGGCCCCTACTAATGCGTGCAGACGTGGAGACAGGTCCAGGCGGCCCAAGGGTGTTGGGTAGGCACAGGCCCCTACTAATGCATGCAGGCGTGGAGACAAGACCATGCAGTCTAAGGGGGTTGGGGAGGAACAGGCCCCTACCAGGCCCCTACTAATGTATGCAGACGTGGAGACAGGTCCAGGCGGCCCAAGGGTGTCGGGGAGGCGCAGGCCCCTACTAATGTGTGCAGACGTAGAGACAGATCCAGGCAGCCCAAGGGTGTTGGGAAGGCACAGGCCCCTACTAATGCGTGCATACGTGGAGACAGGTCCAGGCCTTCCAAGGGTGTTGGGGAGGCACAGGCCCCTACTTATGTATGCACACGTGGAGAAAGATCCAGGCGGCTCAAGGGTGTTGGGTAGGCACAGGCCCCTACTAATGCGTGCAGACGTGGAGACAGGTCCAGGCGGCCCAAGGGTGTTGGGTAGGCACAGGCCCCTACTAATGCATGCAGGCGTGGAGACAAGACCATGCAGTCTAAGGGGGTTGGGGAGGAACAGGCCCCTACCAGGCCCCTACTAATGCATGCAGACGTGGAGACAGGTCCAGGCGGCCCAAGGGTGTCGGGGAGGCACAGGCCCCTACTAATGTGTGCAGACGTGGAGACAGGTCCAGGCTGCCCAAGGGTGTTGGGTAGGCACAGACCCCTACTAATGTATGCAGACGTGGAGACAGGTCCAGGCTGCCCAAGGGTGTTGGGGAGGCACAGGCCCCTACTAATGTATGCAGACGTGGAGACAGGTCCAGGCTGCCCAAGGGTGTTGGGTAGGCACAGGCCCCTACTAATGTATGCAGACGTGGAGACAGGTCCAGGCTGCCCAAGGGTGTTTGGGGAGGCACAGGCCCCTACTAATGTATGCAGACGTGGAGACAGATCCAGGCAGCCCAAGGGTGTTGGGGAGTCACAGGCCCCCACTAATGCGTGCAGACGTGGAGACAGGTCCAGGCCTTCCAAGGGTGTTGGGGAGGCACAGGCCCCTACTAATGTATGCACACGTGGAGACAGATCCAGGCGGCTCAAGGGTGTTGGGTAGGCACAGGCCCCTACTAATGCGTGCAGACGTGGAGACAGGTCCAGGCGGCCCAAGGGTGTTGGGTAGGCACAGGCCCCTACTAATGCATGCAGGCGTGGAGACAAGACCATGCAGTCTAAGGGGGTTGGGGAGGAACAGGCCCCTACCAGGCCCCTACTAATGCATGCAGACGTGGAGACAGGTCCAGGCGGCCCAAGGGTGTCGGGGAGGCACAGGCCCCTACTAATGTGTGCAGACGTAGAGACAGATCCAGGCAGCCCAAGGGTGTTGGGAAGGCACAGGCCCCTACTAATGCGTGCATACATGGAGACAGGTCCAGGCCTTCCAAGGGTGTTGGGGAGGCACAGGGCCCTACTAATGTATGCACACGTGGAGACAGATCCAGGCGGCTCAAGGGTGTTGGGTAGGCACAGGCCCCTACTAATGCGTGCAGACGTGGAGACAGGTCCAGGCGGCCCAAGGGTGTTTGGGGAGGCACAGGCCCCTACTAATGTATGCAGACGTGGAGACAGATCCAGGCAGCCCAAGGGTGTTGGGGAGGCACAGGCCCCCACTAATGCGTGCAGACGTGGAGACAGGTCCAGGCCTTCCAAGGGTGTTGGGGAGGCACAGGCCCCTACTAATGTATGCACACGTGGAGACAGATCCAGGCGGCTCAAGGGTGTTGGGTAGGCACAGGCCCCTACTAATGCGTGCAGACGTGGAGACAGGTCCAGGCGGCCCAAGGGTGTTGGGTAGGCACAGGACCCTACTAATGCATGCAGGCGTGGAGACAAGACCATGCAGTCTAAGGGGGTTGGGGAGGAACAGGCCCCTACCAGGCCCCTACTAATGCATGCAGACGTGGAGACAGGTCCAGGCGGCCCAAGGGTGTTGGGTAGGCACAGACCCCTACTAATGTATGCAGACGTGGAGACAGATCCAGGCAGCCCAAGGGTGTTGGGGAGTCACAGGCCCCCACTAATGCGTGCAGACGTGGAGACAGGTCCAGGCCTTCCAAGGGTGTTGGGGAGGCACAGGCCCCTACTAATGTATGCACACGTGGAGACAGATCCAGGCGGCTCAAGGGTGTTGGGTAGGCACAGGCCCCTACTAATGCGTGCAGACGTGGAGACAGGTCCAGGCGGCCCAAGGGTGTTGGGTAGGCACAGGCCCCTACTAATGCATGCAGGCGTGGAGACAAGACCATGCAGTCTAAGGGGGTTGGGGAGGAACAGGCCCCTACCAGGCCCCTACTAATGCATGCAGACGTGGAGACAGGTCCAGGCGGCCCAAGGGTGTCGGGGAGGCACAGGCCCCTACTAATGTGTGCAGACGTAGAGACAGATCCAGGCAGCCCAAGGGTGTTGGGAAGGCACAGGCCCCTACTAATGCGTGCATACATGGAGACAGGTCCAGGCCTTCCAAGGGTGTTGGGGAGGCACAGGGCCCTACTAATGTATGCACACGTGGAGACAGATCCAGGCGGCTCAAGGGTGTTGGGTAGGCACAGGCCCCTACTAATGCGTGCAGACGTGGAGACAGGTCCAGGCGGCCCAAGGGTGTTTGGGGAGGCACAGGCCCCTACTAATGTATGCAGACGTGGAGACAGATCCAGGCAGCCCAAGGGTGTTGGGGAGGCACAGGCCCCCACTAATGCGTGCAGACGTGGAGACAGGTCCAGGCCTTCCAAGGGTGTTGGGGAGGCACAGGCCCCTACTAATGTATGCACACGTGGAGACAGATCCAGGCGGCTCAAGGGTGTTGGGTAGGCACAGGCCCCTACTAATGCGTGCAGACGTGGAGACAGGTCCAGGCGGCCCAAGGGTGTTGGGTAGGCACAGGACCCTACTAATGCATGCAGGCGTGGAGACAAGACCATGCAGTCTAAGGGGGTTGGGGAGGAACAGGCCCCTACCAGGCCCCTACTAATGCATGCAGACGTGGAGACAGGTCCAGGCGGCCCAAGGGTGTTGGGTAGGCACAGACCCCTACTAATGTATGCAGACGTGGAGACAGGTCCAGGCTGCCCAAGGGTGTTGGGGAGGCACAGGCCCCTACTAATGTATGCAGACGTGGAGACAGGTCCAGGCTGCCCAAGGGTGTTGTGTAGGCAAAGGCCCCTACTAATGCATGCAGGCGTGGAGACAAGACCATGCAGTCTAAGGTAGTTGGGGGGAACAGACCCCTACTAATGTATGCAGACGATGCCGTCCTGTTAGCAAGAAGTCTTGATGCACTTCTGGTCACAAGCTATACCGACTGTAAGCCATCTAGAGGTCTGTCTACCACCTGGGGCTAAAACGTCAAGCTTTATGGTTGGCTCTCTGAAGAAGCCTATTTGTTTTCCTTGGTGTCTAAGCTAGGCCCGTGTGCCCAACACAATTGTCTGGGTATGAAATTTACAAACAAACTATCTTGGCGATCACATATACGTAAGCAAGCATGAAGGAGGACGCAAGTTAATGGTGGAATGCTGAGGCGTCTTCCAAAGTTCCCCTTTGATCTACTGAATATATTCTGAAGGTATCTACATTGCAAAAACAATAGCAGTTGCCAGATAGGGTGCCGGTCTCTGCGCAGCAAACAGTATTATTATTATTACACGGGTATCGATTGAGCACGGGCTGAGCTTCTGGAAGCAATGGAGCGCTTTACAATCATTGGGGGAAGAACATGGTGAGGGAAGCAGAGAAACAAAGGAGCTAACAGGGGAGAGTGGGCAGTTTGGCAGCAAGGGATCTACAAGCTACCGGTGGGCACAGTGGGGGTCAGATCACCATGTCTCGGGTACGATAGGGAGTGGTGGGTGTGTGGACTAGGTGGTAGGGAGGAGCCATTGCTTGAAGGGAAGGGACTTGAGCTCCTTCCTGAACTGTAGATGCTAGGGGGCAAGTCTGATGTTGACTGGGAGAAGGTTCCAGAGTTTTGGGGGATAGATAGAGAAGGTCTGTCTTCTGGCTCTTTCCTTCCTGCACCAGTAGAGTTCAATCCTGCACAAGTCCTTACTTCTGCTGGATCATTGGCTCCAGAGATGCTGAGTTACTCATTGAGATAGCGGCGTCAGCCAGGCTTGCGCTTTAGGAATCCGCCACATTCATCCTATAGACACATGGGGTCCTCTGGTGGCACGCTATGCCCTTCCAGAAAGGCCCACCAGCCATAGATACCCTGAGGGCGCCAGTAAGCGGCACACCAGCTGCGCCCAGCATATAATCAGGTGCGAGCAAGGTTATGCAGTCCAGATGTGCACCCCAGCACCAGGTTTCATACAGATGTTCAGTCAGTTGAAAGGGTGGCTATGCACACTGAGCAATTGCGCACTAAAAGGTGAGGCGTCAGCTTGGCATGGTGGTCCTATGACGGTGCGGCCCAGGTAGGCCACCCACCACCTGACGGTATTCTAAGCCTGACTCCAGGCACTTCTAATCACCGTTCACACACACACCAGCGCACGCACATCACAAACTCACTGAGCTGAAAACCAAGATTCGACGATAAATCTCTCACGCTTAAAATCCACTTAAAATGTCAGCAACGCAATTCTCGGGTCTCGGGACGATAGCTCAGGGGCAACGTGCTCGCCTTGGAAGCAAGACGACGCAGAGCAACACAGATTCAATCCCTGGGTCCGCGTTTAGAAACCTCTGGGTAACGGCGTAGAGTTGGAGTGTGGTGACCGGCACCCTTATTTCCAGACCACCGTATTCGTAATGAGGCTCTCTGACTTTCAGCTGGATCCCAGCAATACATTGGGGACTGAGTTATCGCTACACCTTCTTATGCCACTGTTGTTCATTGCCCCAATGGATCGGGCAGTGAACAACAATCTTTATAGTGTACATGGACCTATGTTCCGCTTTTGATAATGTCCAACGGGGCATTCTTTGGGCAGCACTGTACGGATTAGTTGCCACTAAAGGTTTGCAATGTCCCTCCATGTTAACACATTTGTCAATTCAAGATGTGGTACTGAAGGCAAACTCAGATCCAACTTTGGGGTGGTTAAAGGGTTGCAACAGGGCTGTGCCCTGGCACCTCGTCTTTTTGGGGTGAACAGCAGTTCATTAAATCGGTGCCTGGTGGAGACAGGTCCAGACAGTCCAGGGTTGTTGGGTAGGCAAAGGCCCCAACTAGTGTATGCAGACCTGGAGACAGATCCAGGCGGCCCAAGGGTGTTGGGGAGGCACAGGCCCCTACTAATGTATGCATACGTGGAAACAGGTCCAGGCGGCCTAAGGGTGTTGGGGAGGCACAGGCCCCTACTAATGCGTGCAGACGTGGAGACAGGTCCAGGCGGCCCAAGGGTGTTGGGGAGGCACAGGCCCCTACTAATGTATGCACACGTGGAGACAGATCCAGGCGGCTCAAGGGTGTTGGGGAGGCACAGGCCCCTACTAATGTATGCAGACGTGGAAACAGATCCAGGCGGCCCAAGGGTGTTGGGAAGGCACAGGCCCCTACTAATGCGTGCAAATGTGGAGATAGGTCCAGGTGGTCCAAGGGTGCTGGGGCGGCACAGGCCCCTACTAATGCATGCACACGTGGAGACAGGTCCAGGCGTTCCAAGGGTGTTGGGGAGGCACAGGCCCCTACTAATGCGTGCAGACGTGGAGACAGGTCCAGGCGGCCCAAGGGTGTTGGGGAGGCACAGGCCCATACTAATGCGTGCAGACGTGGAGACAGGTCCAGGCGGCCCAAGGTTGTTGGGTAGGTACAGGCCCCTACTAATGCATGCAGACGTGGAGACAGGTCCAGGCGGCCCAAGGGTGTTGAGGAGGCACAGGCCCCTACTAATGCATGCAGACGTGGAAACAGGTCCAGGCGGCCCAAGGGTGTTGGGGAGGCACAGGCCCCTACTGATGCGTGCAGACGTGGAGACAGATCCAGGCAGCCCAAGGGTGTTGGGAAGGCACAGGCCCCTACTAATGCGTGCAGACGTGGAGACAGGTCCAGGCCTTCCAAGGGTGTTGGGGAGGCACAGGCCCCTACTAATGTATGCACACGTGGAGACAGATCCAGGCGGCTCAAGGGTGTTGGGTAGGCACAGGCCCCTACTAATGCGTGCAGACGTGGAGACAGGTCCAGGCGGCCCAAGGGTGTTGGGTAGGCACAGGCCCCTACTAATGCATGCAGGCGTGGAGACAAGACCATGCAGTCTAAGGGGGTTGGGGAGGAACAGGCCCCTACCAGGCCCCTACTAATGTATGCAGACGTGGAGACAGGTCCAGGCGGCCCAAGGGTGTCGGGGAGGCGCAGGCCCCTACTAATGTGTGCAGACGTAGAGACAGATCCAGGCAGCCCAAGGGTGTTGGGAAGGCACAGGCCCCTACTAATGCGTGCATACGTGGAGACAGGTCCAGGCCTTCCAAGGGTGTTGGGGAGGCACAGGCCCCTACTTATGTATGCACACGTGGAGAAAGATCCAGGCGGCTCAAGGGTGTTGGGTAGGCACAGGCCCCTACTAATGCGTGCAGACGTGGAGACAGGTCCAGGCGGCCCAAGGGTGTTGGGTAGGCACAGGCCCCTACTAATGCATGCAGGCGTGGAGACAAGACCATGCAGTCTAAGGGGGTTGGGGAGGAACAGGCCCCTACCAGGCCCCTACTAATGCATGCAGACGTGGAGACAGGTCCAGGCGGCCCAAGGGTGTCGGGGAGGCACAGGCCCCTACTAATGTGTGCAGACGTGGAGACAGGTCCAGGCTGCCCAAGGGTGTTGGGTAGGCACAGACCCCTACTAATGTATGCAGACGTGGAGACAGGTCCAGGCTGCCCAAGGGTGTTGGGGAGGCACAGGCCCCTACTAATGTATGCAGACGTGGAGACAGGTCCAGGCTGCCCAAGGGTGTTGGGTAGGCACAGGCCCCTACTAATGTATGCAGACGTGGAGACAGGTCCAGGCTGCCCAAGGGTGTTTGGGGAGGCACAGGCCCCTACTAATGTATGCAGACGTGGAGACAGATCCAGGCAGCCCAAGGGTGTTGGGGAGTCACAGGCCCCCACTAATGCGTGCAGACGTGGAGACAGGTCCAGGCCTTCCAAGGGTGTTGGGGAGGCACAGGCCCCTACTAATGTATGCACACGTGGAGACAGATCCAGGCGGCTCAAGGGTGTTGGGTAGGCACAGGCCCCTACTAATGCGTGCAGACGTGGAGACAGGTCCAGGCGGCCCAAGGGTGTTGGGTAGGCACAGGCCCCTACTAATGCATGCAGGCGTGGAGACAAGACCATGCAGTCTAAGGGGGTTGGGGAGGAACAGGCCCCTACCAGGCCCCTACTAATGCATGCAGACGTGGAGACAGGTCCAGGCGGCCCAAGGGTGTCGGGGAGGCACAGGCCCCTACTAATGTGTGCAGACGTAGAGACAGATCCAGGCAGCCCAAGGGTGTTGGGAAGGCACAGGCCCCTACTAATGCGTGCATACATGGAGACAGGTCCAGGCCTTCCAAGGGTGTTGGGGAGGCACAGGGCCCTACTAATGTATGCACACGTGGAGACAGATCCAGGCGGCTCAAGGGTGTTGGGTAGGCACAGGCCCCTACTAATGCGTGCAGACGTGGAGACAGGTCCAGGCGGCCCAAGGGTGTTTGGGGAGGCACAGGCCCCTACTAATGTATGCAGACGTGGAGACAGATCCAGGCAGCCCAAGGGTGTTGGGGAGGCACAGGCCCCCACTAATGCGTGCAGACGTGGAGACAGGTCCAGGCCTTCCAAGGGTGTTGGGGAGGCACAGGCCCCTACTAATGTATGCACACGTGGAGACAGATCCAGGCGGCTCAAGGGTGTTGGGTAGGCACAGGCCCCTACTAATGCGTGCAGACGTGGAGACAGGTCCAGGCGGCCCAAGGGTGTTGGGTAGGCACAGGACCCTACTAATGCATGCAGGCGTGGAGACAAGACCATGCAGTCTAAGGGGGTTGGGGAGGAACAGGCCCCTACCAGGCCCCTACTAATGCATGCAGACGTGGAGACAGGTCCAGGCGGCCCAAGGGTGTTGGGTAGGCACAGACCCCTACTAATGTATGCAGACGTGGAGACAGGTCCAGGCTGCCCAAGGGTGTTGGGGAGGCACAGGCCCCTACTAATGTATGCAGACGTGGAGACAGGTCCAGGCTGCCCAAGGGTGTTGTGTAGGCAAAGGCCCCTACTAATGCATGCAGGCGTGGAGACAAGACCATGCAGTCTAAGGTAGTTGGGGGGAACAGACCCCTACTAATGTATGCAGACGATGCCGTCCTGTTAGCAAGAAGTCTTGATGCACTTCTGGTCACAAGCTATACCGACTGTAAGCCATCTAGAGGTCTGTCTACCACCTGGGGCTAAAACGTCAAGCTTTATGGTTGGCTCTCTGAAGAAGCCTATTTGTTTTCCTTGGTGTCTAAGCTAGGCCCGTGTGCCCAACACAATTGTCTGGGTATGAAATTTACAAACAAACTATCTTGGCGATCACATATACGTAAGCAAGCATGAAGGAGGACGCAAGTTAATGGTGGAATGCTGAGGCGTCTTCCAAAGTTCCCCTTTGATCTACTGAATATATTCTGAAGGTATCTACATTGCAAAAACAATAGCAGTTGCCAGATAGGGTGCCGGTCTCTGCGCAGCAAACAGTATTATTATTATTACACGGGTATCGATTGAGCACGGGCTGAGCTTCTGGAAGCAATGGAGCACTTTACAATCATTGGGGGAAGAACATGGTGAGGGAAGCAGAGAAACAAAGGAGCTAACAGGGGAGAGTGGGCAGTTTGGCAGCAAGGGATCTACAAGCTACCGGTGGGCACAGTGGGGGTCAGATCACCATGTCTCGGGTACGATAGGGAGTGGTGGGTGTGTGGACTAGGTGGTAGGGAGGAGCCATTGCTTGAAGGGAAGGGACTTGAGCTCCTTCCTGAACTGTAGATGCTAGGGGGCAAGTCTGATGTTGACTGGGAGAAGGTTCCAGAGTTTTGGGGGATAGATAGAGAAGGTCTGTCTTCTGGCTCTTTCCTTCCTGCACCAGTAGAGTTCAATCCTGCACAAGTCCTTACTTCTGCTGGATCATTGGCTCCAGAGATGCTGAGTTACTCATTGAGATAGCGGCGTCAGCCAGGCTTGCGCTTTAGGAATCCGCCACATTCATCCTATAGACACATGGGGTCCTCTGGTGGCACGCTATGCCCTTCCAGAAAGGCCCACCAGCCATAGATACCCTGAGGGCGCCAGTAAGCGGCACACCAGCTGCGCCCAGCATATAATCAGGTGCGAGCAAGGTTATGCAGTCCAGATGTGCACCCCAGCACCAGGTTTCATACAGATGTTCAGTCAGTTGAAAGGGTGGCTATGCACACTGAGCAATTGCGCACTAAAAGGTGAGGCGTCAGCTTGGCATGGTGGTCCTATGACGGTGCGGCCCAGGTAGGCCACCCACCACCTGACGGTATTCTAAGCCTGACTCCAGGCACTTCTAATCACCGTTCACACACACACCAGCGCACGCACATCACAAACTCACTGAGCTGAAAACCAAGATTCGACGATAAATCTCTCACGCTTAAAATCCACTTAAAATGTCAGCAACGCAATTCTCGGGTCTCGGGACGATAGCTCAGGGGCAACGTGCTCGCCTTGGAAGCAAGACGACGCAGAGCAACACAGATTCAATCCCTGGGTCCGCGTTTAGAAACCTCTGGGTAACGGCGTAGAGTTGGAGTGTGGTGACCGGCACCCTTATTTCCAGACCACCGTATTCGTAATGAGGCGCTCTGACTTTCAGCTGGATCCCAGCAATACATTGGGGACTGAGTTATCGCTACACCTTCTTATGCCACTGTTGTTCATTGCCCCAATGGATCGGGCAGTGAACAACAATCTTTATAGTGTACATGGACCTATGTTCCGCTTTTGATAATGTCCAACGGGGCATTCTTTGGGCAGCACTGTACCGATTAGTTGCCACTAAAGGTTTGCAATGTCCCTCCATGTTAACACATTTGTCAATTCAAGATGTGGTACTGAAGGCAAACTCAGATCCAACTTTGGGGTGGTTAAAGGGTTGCAGCAGTGCTCAGATCCAACTTTGGGGTGGTTAAAGGGTTGCAACAGGGCTGTGCCCTGGCACCTCGTCTTTTTGGGGTGAACAGCAGTTCATTAAATCGGTGCCTGGTGGAGACAGGTCCAGACAGTCCAGGGTTGTTGGGTAGGCAAAGGCCCCAACTAGTGTATGCAGACCTGGAGATAGATCCAGGCGGCCCAAGGGTGTTGGGGAGGCACAGGCCCCTACTAATGCGTGCAGACGTGGAGACAGGTCCAGGCGGCCCAAGGGTGTTGGGGAGGCACAGACCCCTACTAATGCCTGCAGACGTGGAGACAGGTCCAGGCGGCCCAAGGGTGTTGGGGAGGCACAGGCCCCTACTAATGCGTGCAAATGTCGAGATAGGTCCAGGTGGTCCAAGGGTGCTGGGGCGGCACAGGCCCCTACTAATGTATGCACACGTGGAGACTGGTCCAGGCGTTCCACGGGTGTTGGCGAGGCACAGGCCCATACTAATTCGTGCAGACGTGGAGACAGGTCCAGGCGGCCCAAGGGTGTTGGGTAGGCACAGGCCCCTACTAATGCGTGCAGACGTGGAGACAGGTCCAGGCGGCCCAAGGGTGTTGGGTAGGCACAGGCCCCTACTAATGCGTGCAGACGTGGAAACAGGTCCAGGCGGCCCAAGGGTGTTGGGGGGGCACAGGCCCCTACTGATGCGTGCAGACGTGGAGACAGATCCAGGCAGCCCAAGGGTGTTGGGGAGGCACAGGCCCCTACTAATGCGTGCAGACGTGGAGACAGGTCCAGGCCTTCCAAGGGTGTTGGGGAGGCACAGGCCCCTACTAATGTATGCACACGTGGAGACAGATCCAGGCGGCTCAAGGGTGTTGGGTAGGCACAGGCCCCTACTAATGCGTGCAGACGTGGAGACAGGTCCAGGCGGCCCAAGGGTGTTGGGCAGGCACAGGCCCCTACTAATGCATGCAGGCGTGGAGACAAGACCATGCAG
This sequence comes from Ambystoma mexicanum, assembly GCF_040938575.1. NCBI lineage: Eukaryota > Metazoa > Chordata > Amphibia > Caudata > Ambystomatidae > Ambystoma > Ambystoma mexicanum. Next base: position 1,175,671,928 of record NC_090936.1, read on the forward strand.
TCTAAGGGGGTTGGGGAGGAACAGGCCCCTACCAGGCCCCTACTAATGCATGCAGACGTGGAGACAGGTCCAGGCGGCCCAAGGGTGTCGGGGAGGCACAGGCCCCTACTAATGTATGCAGACGTGGAGACAGGTCCAGGCTGCCCAAGGGTGTTGGGTAGGCACAGACCCCTACTAATGTATGCAGACGTGGAGACAGGTCCAGGCTGCCCAAGGGTGTTGGGGAGGCACAGGCCCCTACTAATGTATGCAGACGTGGAGACAGGTCCAGGCTGCCCAAGGGTGTTGGGTAGGCACAGGCCCCTACTAATGTATGCAGACGTGGAGACAGGTCCAGGCTGCCCAAGGGTGTTGGGGAGGCACAGGCCCCTACTAATGTATGCAGACGTGGAGACAGATCCAGGCAGCCCAAGGGTGTTGGGGAGGCACAGGCCCCCACTAATGCGTGCAGACGTGGAGACAGGTCCAGGCCTTCCAAGGGTGTTGGGGAGGCACAGGCCCCTACTAATGTATGCACACGTGGAGACAGATCCAGGCGGCTCAAGGGTGTTCGGTAGGCACAGGCCCCCACTAATGCGTGCAGACGTGGAGACAGGTCCAGGCGGCCCAAGGGTGTTGGGTAGGCACAGGCCCCTACTAATGCATGCAGGCGTGGATACAAGACCATGCAGTCTAAGGGGGTTGGGGAGGAACAGGCCCCTACCAGGCCCCTACTAATGCATGCAGACATGGAGACAGGTCCAGGCGGCCCAAGGGTGTCGGGGAGGCACAGGCCCCTACTAATGTATGCAGACGTGGAGACAGGTCCAGGCTGCCCAAGGGTGTTGGGTAGGCACAGACCCCTACTATTGTATGCAGACGTGGAGACAGGTCCAGGCTGCCCAAGGGTGTTGGGTAGGCACAGACCCCTACTAATGTATGCAGACGTGGAGACAGGTCCAGGCTGCCCAAGGGTGTTGGGGAGGCACAGGCCCCTACTAATGTATGCAGACGTGGAGACAGGTCCAGGCTGCCCAAGGGTGTTGGGTAGGCACAGGCCCATACTAATGCATGCAGGTGTGGAGACAAGACCATGCAGTCTAAGGGGGTTGGGGGGAACAGACCCCTACTAATGTATGCAGACGATGCCGTCTTGTTAGCAAGAAGTCTTGATGCACTTCTGGTCACAAGCTATACCGACTGTAAGCCATCCAGAGGTCTGTCTACCACCTGGGGCTAAAACGTCAAGCTTTATGGTTGGCTCTCTGAAGAAGCCTATTTGTTTTCCTTGGGGTCTGAGCTAGGCCCGTGTGCCCAACACAATTGTCTGGGTATGGAATTTACAAACAAGCTATCTTGGCGATCACATATACGTAAGCAAGCATGAAGGAGGACGCAAGTTAATGGTGGAATGCTGAGGCGTCTTCCAAAGTTCCCCTTTGATCTACTGAATATATTCTGAAGGGGTATACATTGCAAAAACAATAGCAGTTGCCAGATAGGGTGCCGGTCTCTGCGCAGCAAACAGTTTTATTATTATTACACGGGTATCGATTGAGCACGGGCTGAGCTTCTGGAAGCAATGGAGCACTTTACAATCATTGGGGGAAGAACATGGTGAGGGAAGCAGAGAAACAAAGGAGCTAACAGGGGAGAGTGGGCAGTTTGGCAGCAAGGGATCTACAAGCTACCGGTGGGCACAGTGGGGGTCAGATCACCATGTCTCGGGTACGATAGGGAGTGGTGGGTGTGTGGACCAGGTGGTAGGGAGGAGCCATTGCTTGAAGGGAAGGGACTTGAGCTCCTTCCTGAACTGTAGATGGTAGGGGGCAAGTCTGATGTTGACTGGGAGAAGGTTCCAGAGTTTTGGGGGATAGATAGAGAAGGTCTGTCTTCTGGCTCTTTCCTTCCTGCACCAGTAGAGTTCATTCCTGCACAAGTCCTTACTTCTGCTGGATCATTGGCTCCAGAGATGCTGAGTTACTCATTGAGGTAGTGGCGTCAGGGTCACAGCCTTGTAGATGATGCAGCAGGATTAGAAAATAAACTATTAACTAGAATTGTTGGCTGCCAACTACGACTTCTTCATTCAATGTCCATTGTCCATATATTTTCGATTGCTTTATGTTTCAGGCACAATTGCTTGCCAACCTACGGATCTGTGGATTGCCATTTTGAATGATATGATATAACAGGTTATTTATAACGCGCTTAATACCCTGAGGTTTCTAAGCGCAGACCCGGGGATCAAGGCGAGCACTCTGACCATGAGCTATGCTCCCGAGACAAAATGGAATCATGGAAACACTCTCCTTACACAGGAAAAATTTGAGAAACTTTTCACGTCTGATGTTAAAGCAAGACTTTTTTGTCTGTACTATATTAAATGAAAATTTTGAACTGTGGTTTATATTGTCTGGGATGATAAACCGACCAGTATATTCAAGGGCACAAAGTCAAAAATCAAGGTGGTCCTCACGAGCTACCTTGAAGACAGAAGAGAAAGGATGGCACTGCTAAAAACAAGGACAGGGGAATGTATCCCAAGATCTTCACTATCAGAGGGAACTTACTATTTTTCACTAGTTACACGAAAACAGAGGTCTGCAACCTGCGGCTCTGCAGATGTTTTGGACTCCAACTCCTAGCATCCCTCACATTGATCTACTGGTTAGGGCGAATGGGAATTGTAGTCCAAAACATCTGGAGAGCCAAAGGTTGTACACCTTTCCACTAAGACCTCATTGTACAACACTAAACCGCGTTAGGCTACAGGCTCTCCTTAATTGAACTGTTGCTTGTACATGGCTGGGCCTTAACATCGCTCAAATAACGTTGCCCGTGTGACAATGGCAAGGGGACACATTTATCCATTGCATGTCTGTTTGCCCTTTGGCAGGCTGGGGCTCCTTTTTTCTCTGACTTTTGCGTGCAGATAACGGCTTCACACAATGTGGACCGGCTCTACAGTAACTTGTCATGTCGACGCTACATTCAAATCGTCTATAATGTATAGTGGATACACCAGAACAAATGAAAGGATTCTTGAACCCTGTTTTCCGAAGCAATATTGAGCAGTTACCTGATGATATGATATTTTATTTATATCGTATTTATATCCTTATCAGCCCTACACACAAGTGTTGATGGAGTGGCTGTGTGCGCAATTATTTTCGATGGTTTTCACTCTTTTAGCTTTGTTGCTTGTCCTTCTTCAGCTCTTGTGTTATCTTATATTTGTCTCGGTTTTTCTTCTAATGGACAATGTTCTTTCTGTTGTTGTACACTTGTACTGCTGCTCCATGTACTTTTCTGAAGGCCTGATTCCAACATAAAGTTGTTGATGTATTGGGTCAAAAGGTTTTGCGAATCAGGCCCGGTGTGCGAATTTGTTTCCCATTCCTTTTGGCCCAGTGCACTTATTTGGAACTTGTTTTCACTTTTTTTTCAATGCCACGTCTGCAACTCCCTCCTCCCCCAATAATTACTGAGGCTTGGTCTAAGCGCAAGTGCCTTGAAGTTCAAGCCGTCTTAAAACTGGGCAGTTTTGCCCCCGGTGAGGTCCCGAAGGTAGGCCTGCTTAGTTGCAAGAGGGTGTCCTGAAGGACTCGACCATGTTGCTCTTAAATTGTAATTGATCCCAGAGTTTTTTTCCAATAAAAAACAAGTCTGAACAGTCTCACAGTTCTGGGGGGTTCCTCATAAAACATAGCCATAACCTGGTCATCAACCCCGCTGGGTGACAGAAAGCAGCTACCAGCCCTGAAGGAGGACACCGAGCAACGTGCAGCTCATTAGAACACGGATTTCTAACCCGTTGCCCCAGTGTTGATGGGGACGTGTCAGCGTGCCGTGACCCGCTGCCCAGCGGAAGATAAAACCTTCAACCGCCACAGCAAGCCAATCAAAGTCACATTGTTAGAAGGCAGGGCAGAAATGGCCATGTTTTCTGTATCCACATAGTAGTAAATTAAAAGACAGCCGCGCTACAAAAAAAAAAAAAAAAAAATGAAAAATGTGCTCACTGCTAATGAAATTATTTAAAAGTGTACCCATTATTAATGACACTGGTAAAAAGAGTACTTGTTATTAATGAAATAATTCCAATCGATGCTTGATTATAAAGTATTAACAAAACAATTGAAACTGTAGTTAATGAGACAATGAAAAAATATAAATTGTATGAATTAAAAGTATACAGGGTGTTATTACAGCGCGTGAAAGGCGCAGGCCATTAATAATTAATAAGACAACTGAAAAGTATAGGTAATCATCAAAATAAATGAACATTGTAGGTTATTAAGGGAAGATGGACAAATATGCATATCAGTAGGAAAGCAATGGAAAGCATAATGTTAATTAAATTATCAAACGTACAGGTTAATGAAACAGTGAGAAAGGACATAGGTTGTTAATGAAAAAGTGAGTAAGGACATAGGTTGTTAATGAAACAGTGAGAAAGGACACAGGGCGTTAATGAAACAGTGAGAAAGGACACAGGGCATTAATGAAACACTGAGAAAGGACGCAGGGCATTAATGAAACACTGAGAAAGGACGCAGGGCATTAATGAAACAATGAGAAAGGACATAGGTTGTTAATGAAACAGTGAGAAAGGACACAGGGCATTAATGAAACAGTGAGAAAGGACATAGGTTGTTAATGAAACAGTGAGAAAGGACATAGGTTGTTAATGAAAAAGTGAGTAAGGACATATGTTGTTAATGAAACAGTGAGAAAGGACACAGGGCGTTAATGAAACAGTGAGAAAGGACACAGGGCATTAATGAAACACTGAGAAAGGACGCAGGGCATTAATGAAACAATGAGAAAGGACATAGGTTGTTAATGAAACAGTGAGAAAGGACACAGGGCATTAATGAAACAGTGAGAAAGGACACAGAGCATTAATGAAAAAGTGAGAAAGGACATAGGTTGTTAATGAAACAGTGAGAGAGGACACAGGGCATTAATGAAACAGTGAGAAAGGACACAGGGCATTAATGGAACAATTCCAAGTTAATGAGAAGATGAACAAATATAAAAGTTATGTATGAAAAGTACACAGGGTAGTAGTGGAATGCACAGAAGGTCCAGCTTATTAATAAGACAAGTGAATAGTATAGATGATTGATACAATAACTGAGAAGCGCAGTATATTAATGAAAGATGGAGTAGTATACGTGTAAGTAGGAAAACAATGGCACATTTTATTTGTGTTAATGAAACCATCAAACGTACAGGTTATTTATGAAATTTTTAGAGTGCACAAGATGAACTAATTCGTTTTTGTTAAAGCTATTATTCGTGGAAACACGGAAAGTACAGGTTATTAATAGTACTGCTGAAAAGTAAAGCAGTGTGGGTAATTAGAAAAGATGGAAAGGTTGGCATTTAGCAGGGAACCAAAGGAAAATGTCCTTAGTGTTACTGAAACAGTCATAGTGTTGAGGTCAGTAATGGAGCAACGAACAAGTGCACAGGATATTAATGGAATGATTTCAAGTGTAGGATAATAATTCAAAGAGTTTAAAGTATTCATATGATTAATGAAACAGTCTCTAAAAATATGTTTTTTAAAGTAATTTTAAAAAGGAAACATTTCGACACACACTTGAAGTGCGCCAGTATGCGGCCGGGCTTGGAACCCTGCGGTGTAGTTGAAAGACAACGCGCTTAGGGACAAGACCCGACAAAGATTGAAGCAAACCATCATTAAATGTCTCCTATAGTCACTTCTTGTGACGTCACTTCACAAGGGGCGCGTTACCGTCCCCCAACCCCCACCATCTCCCACTTGTCATGTAAAGTGTCAGGCAATTCCTTTATATTAGTAAGTCACCGCGAGGCACAAATAAAGGGCGCCGCCAGCAAAGTGACTTTACATTGTGTGAGCTGGCGGCGCCCTTTATTTGTAGCGCCCCTGTGTGACTGCACCACTTGATTGCGCCTTGAGCTGCCTCTGGGCCCAAGAGTATGGGGACTTCATGGACGATAACCTGCTGAATGTCTGTCAATAATGCACCGTCCGATTGCACGCGCCTTGAAACACCTGTGTGTAGGCGCGTTATAAATGCCTGTGGGCTGTAGTGCGCTCTACAAATCCAAATAAATAAATAAAAATCCTATCATAACACATCACCCCTCGAGCCCACAGAATAGCCGCTCAATCCAGTTCGTTCTGTGTACGGTTTTGTTATTTAACTCGTGGGCCAGATTGTCCCAGTGATAAGCTCAAAGGTGGTTTTAAAGGATTGAAATTGTCCCCAGTGGGCTTTTTAACCGTGACAAGTTCCGCCTGATGCCAATGGGCTGATCTTTCAAGGGACTGTGACTTTATTTATTTGCAGAGTCAATGTTTGTGTAATTCTGCACAATTCATTTCATCAGCATAGAGTCACTTTGGCGATTTCTGTGCAACATATCTACCTCGAACTTGAGAACTTGGCCCCATTTCAGAAAAGGAAAGAGAAATAAATGATCAAAACATCGATTTAAAGTGGTCCTGTGCTTCACACGTGAGCTGGACTTCTTAGCATTTTCAGACTGAGGCAATGACGCTGTGTGTTCTCACAGTGGAGCAGAGGAGTAACCGTCTGGGCCTAGGAGTTTGCCAGAGGTGAGACGGCTGTGAGGAGTTCCTTGTACGCAGGGTCTGGAGCTGCCCCCAGAAATATTCGGTGGTGCTCTGGACACCGCCCGACTCCCTTCAAGTTCTGCCATTATTGGTACCCCCGTGTGCTCTGGGCTCTGCTCTCAACTGTAGGTCCTGTTCTGTTGTGAAGATTGCCGCAATGCCCTGCCTCCTGCTAAGTGTTGGTGGGTGGTAGGAACAGCAGAAGAAGAGAAAGGGGCGTGGGTTTCATCGGGGTTAGACCTCCAGATGTGACAGCGGTCTCGTGAAGATGTCGCCAAGATGCTGTTGCTTATCTGCGTGGACGTCATTTTAGGGGGGGCAAGGGTGAATTGTTCCCCCACAACTTTCGTGACAAACCATTTTGTCCCCCTCATTTGGCAGGGCCCCCTTTCCTTTAGATGTCATGTCCCCCACAACATTGTCAGCAAAGTTGTTCCACTGCTCAACAGCATTGCCTCAGTGACGGATGGACCCCAGATGACAGCTCCAGGTTGACACACGACTTTAAGTCGCGGGAACACGTGGGTGGATGACGTCCACCCACTGCTGTCCATCGCTGTGTTTTCTATGAATTCATGTCCTTTGAGAAATAAAAGCGCTATTCATTCTTGATAACACAGGGAAGTGTTTCTGGGATTCGAACCTGGGTCATGTAGCTGTGAGGCAAGAAACGTAACTGCGAGACCACAAGATTCTCTGCGGAGTGTGTTGAGAAACACTCATATTGACTTTCTACTGTACATGGCACGTTTCCTTACACATGTTAAAGCAAGCAATGTTTTAAGAAATCATGTTCTCTTGGGAAGCGCTTATTTGTCCTGTAGGCTTTCTTGACTTGGGAAAGCCATCTTAAAATACATGCACTGCCTCTGATGTCGCTCCCCACTACATACGCCAGAGACCCCCACTTTTTTTTTTAGGACTCGAACCCTGTGGTATCAGTAAGGGAAGCAGCATTGCCATTCCATGTAGCGACTGGAGGGGTTGGGGTGGAGGGATGGAAGCAGGGGGGGAGAGGGTGGCCGGTGCTGGTAATGGGAAAAAATTTACTGGGGACCCCTCTCATCCTTGGAGGGGCGGGGCCATGAGGTGGATGGGGCGGGGCCGAGGAACATGGTCTCGGGCCAGGTTGCGCAATACAGTATCTCTTCATAGAACCCAATCCTGCCAATTTGCATAAAAGCAAAGAGCATTATGGGAACACAAGTATTTCCAGAATTTTTAATTTGAAACATGTCTTATTGTAATTCGGTCAGGAAGCGGCCGGGCAGGTTATACAGGATGCAATGAAAGGGCCGCAGAAATGGAATCCACGGCACTTTCTTTTAACGCTGGGCACAACACGCGCTTCTCCCGGCTAGCGAGGTCATCGGAGGAACCATCTCCATGTGCTGAAGTTTCAACCACTGTGAGAATCCACAGCCTTTATGTTCGAATTTGGTCTACATGTCGACCCAATTCGATGCCACCCATGCCAATGTAGTAATCAGAAGATTGCCATAATGCAAAGGGTCAACCAATGAACCTTTCTTGACATCCAAAATCCTGATGTCACCATTTAACGTCCTGAAGACGGGTTCAGCACACATCTAATAGTGGTTTAAGTCGGCTATAGAGAGCTCCATAAAAAATTGTCGCTAGTTCCCAGAAATACATTTCTCTGTGTCGACCGAGCCAAGGACAAGTTATATGAATGAGAGACATCCGAAATGTCCACCACACACCCTTACTAACCTCACAAATATGTTAGAACTTGGGAAATGTGGTAGTTTTGATTCAGCGCAATCAGTGATTTTCACAAAATGTTGTTTTATGTGATATCTTGTGTAAACAAAATGTTTTTTCGTCTTTTTTATACGGAAATTGTTCCGAGTGTTTTTATACTTATTGATTAAAAAATGTTTATCTCTATTGTTCCTGTCTTGATCCATCGACCGACATGATTGGTAGCACTTTTTGCAACTAGACACACCTAGTGCGTGTGAAGGTGGGAAGCTGTTCAGTGGCATTTTTGTTGTATAGTATTGTAATTCAGTAAAAAACACTTTTGCGTGAATAATGGAAGTTGGGTGCTGCAGTTTTAATTGGTCACACTACTCACCCTAAGAAAGAAGTGTCTCTACATTGCAGGACATGTTTGCCAGTCTGGACAGATACAAGTCTGTGAGGCTTTGGCTGTTTCTGTATTCAGTTGCCCATGCCGAGCCTACTGAAAGTGGCTGTCTGTTGAAACGTGGGTTGTTTCTGCATGTGATAACTCGGCTTCAAAACAGATCTCACTTGGAGTATCCTGTTGTGAAGCCGAGTGTCCCACGCACAACCAACTTGCGCTTCATTGAGAAGACTTGGCAATGCCGCAGTGTCTTCTGAAAGCTGCCTGCTTGTTGAAGCGTGAGTGTGAGTGTCGTGGGCAAGCCCCTGAGTCTGGGGATAGGGCAGCAAGACATGTTTTACCGGAGCCCCGCTCCGTCGTGTTCTGCACCATTTCCTGCGCTGGGGGTGGGGGATCTCGCTAGAATGCTATAAGCTGAAATATAGTCCTACTGTCTAAAGGTTTTGCGCCATGCATTATACCACTGGTCTGTGAGCAAAGTGAGTGGGGTAAGAAAGTGAAGCGCTTTGTGAAGGTTCCCCACGAGTCTAAGCACTATAACAATCAGCGTTATTACTTCCCAGTATAACGGAGCTCAGTGAATCGACCTTGGTAAGAAGGAGGGTTGAGTCAGCCCTGTCACAAGTTTGAGAAATGTAGGCTGGCCCCATCCCACCGGACCTGATATGTGGATTGAGCTATTTATTGGGCCAATTGAGTAGTTATTGTATTTTAGTTTGCAGAGCTCTTGAACGGCCCACTGCACCAACCTCAGTAACTATTATAATAATACAGAAATCACCTACATACATCGTAATTTCATATATATTTTAAACACGTTACTGTATGTGTAAAAAAATGGACCAGTGGCTAAAAGAGCCCGGTATGCGCAGTAAACAAACATCGATGGCGAACCTCTACACCTTCTGGCGAACCAAGGATGAAAGGATAAGACGCCTGTGCCCCGAATCGGTGGCAGCTCGTTGACCCCTGAAACCTGCCCTCTGTGCTCATAGTTATCTTGGTGGGTTATGGCTGTTGAATCTTTTGAGAGTTCAAACGTTAGATGCCATGTTGCCAACAACCTGCAGGAAACATTCTAAACACATTTCTTCCTACTAATTGTGGCCAAAGAAAGGCACGAGGCCTCTTTCAACAATATATGTCAGCATTGAAGGTGAAAACACATTTCCTTTGCTGCTTAAACTAAAAGAACACCATTGGAACGGTTGAACAACTTATGCCAACATTATCACTGTAAAACACATTTTTATGCTGCTTGCCCATCAAAAATTCTAGAGGCCTGAGTCCACAATATGTGTCAGTATTGTCAAAGATAAAGAATATGTTCTTGCTGCCTGGGCATAACGAAAATCACGAGGCATAACTCCACAATCTATACCAGCACAGTCCCCCAAAGCAAAAAGAGTTTTTTTCTCAACAATATATGGCAACATTGTCACTGTGAATTTTTTTTTAGGATTGGCTTCCTAGTTTCATCCCCTGTCACTCTCCATGTGCCATTTCTCACCCCATTTGCCTCTGAATCTGAGTTCTGCAGCCATTTCAGCCTATAGGCCTCCCATAGTATGTAAG